>NC_092777.1:33067375-33379042 GCF_047496795.1 Chiloscyllium punctatum | reverse complement strand
AAGTTTTAAAGAGAATTGTAGAGGATGAGAGAGAGACATAAAAGATTAGAAGGAACTTCCAGAATTGAAATCCCAGGCAGTTTAAGGCACAGCTAACAATGTGGAATGTTTAAAAAACAGGGGCATCTTAAATGGTGCTGCTAATACTCCCTTTCCACAATGCTGCCATCTTTTATGATGTCCTGTTGTTTTTACAGCATTTGAAGAGTTTTCTCTGCTTCCTTTACATTGTTATGCTGTTTTTTTTAAATCTAGATGTGACACAGCAGTTTGATATCAGGATAGCCAAATTTTTTAAGAGCATCCCAATAATAGCCCAATAAAATTCCCTGAACAGTGATGTTTTACTGAGGGACAACAGGTAACAAGGGCTATGGGAAAATTTCTTGAAGTATAAATGGGTGTCATTGAAAGAGAAAGGAAGAATATCTGAGATATGAAAGAATGGAATAGAGAAGTAGATAAATTACTGGCTAGATCTCATTGTTTATCACGCTGAGTGGGAAGGATGAAGAGTTGTGTATCAGATTTGCTGTTCTGTTTTGTGCAACTGAGTTTTCTGTTGCACAGTGATACAGATAATCAGAATGAATGACTGAAAGCAAGGTGTAATGGTTTGATAATCATTGTTTAAAAAAGCACTTAACTCTTCATATTCTGGTGGTTCAAAAACTATACATCTTCTATTGGTCCTGATTGCCTTATTAGAGAAATATTTATGGAATGTGGGGGAATTAACATTGGACATAGTCTCTGCTCATGCATGAGAAGGAATACAACTATGGTAATGTCAAATGATATTAATATCTGCTGAAGGGCCCCTACATACATATGTATATATGAAATATGAACAGAAGTTGGCCACTCAGCCCTTGAAACCTGTTCTGCTATAAGATCATGGCTGATATGTGTGCTCCAAATTCCACATTCACGTCTATCCATGACTAACATTTGATTCTTTTGCCAAACAAGAATCTCCAGCCTTGAACCCCTACCTGAAAAGTATTCAGTAATCCCCACCTTCACTGTTTTCTGAGTCAGACAGCAGCATTTCCTCTGATTTTCTTAGCAGCTGCATGGGCCTTCAAGGCCCATGAGAGGCAGTGACTCCAGAACTGGGAGTCAATACTGTCACCAGCATGCTGTGCAGAGCATTGGAGTGACTGTGCACGTAAGGAGCTCAGAGAGACATTGGCAGAGAGTTCCAAAGTTGCACAACCTTTGTGTCTGTCCTAAAAGGGTGGCCTGTAATTTTAAAGCAGTCCCAGTTCTGGACTCATCGACAAGAGTAAGCATAGAGTCATAGAGGTATGCAGCATGGTAATAGGCCCTTCGGCCTACCTCGTCCATGTCTACCATGTTTCCTTAACTGAACTACTCCCATTAGAGTGATTTGGCCCAAATCACTCTAATACCCGTCAGGTCCCTTTTAAATCTTTTCCCTACCCCTCACCTTAAACCTATGCCGTCTAGTTTTGGACTCACTTACCCTGGTGAAAAGACTTTGGCTATTCACCTTATCCTTGCCTTGCCCCTCATGATTTTATAAACCCCTGTAAGGTCACCCCTCAGCCTTGTATGCTCCAGGGGAGAAACATCCTAGCCTTTCCTTATAACTCAAACACTCCAGTCTCAGTAACATCCTTGCCAATCTTTTATGCACCCTTTCCAGTTAAATAATTCTTCCTCTAGCAGGGTGACCACAAATGTATGCAGTAGTCCAAATGTGACCCTACCAGTGACCTGTACAGTTGTAACACCTCATCCTAACTCCTGTACTCAATGTTCTGACTGATGAAGACAATCAATCTAAGGCATAACTTAAATTCCTCCACTCTCTGCCAAAGGCAAGGTTGGCACGGATTTGGATTTATTTAATGAGAATATGTAGTTTGAGCTCTTAGTTCTTGGAATACCGAAGTGTTTCATTTGTTCTTAAACAGGATTCTCCAGAGAATAGGTGATCCTTTCCATGTCCACCTTATCAAGACCATTAAGAAGCTTCCACCCTTCCATCAAGAAACCCCTCACTCTTCAAACCTCGATTGAAATCTCGCCCAGCCTGTCCATTCTTTCCTCAGAAAAATATCCTTTTTCTCTGCATCAATAAAACTCCTCTGAACCATCTCCAATGCATTTATATTTCTTCCTTCAGCAAGGAAATCAAAACTATATACAGTATTTGGGATGTGGTCTCACCAATACTCAGACTCTTATGATTGAAATTTTACATCCCTACTTTTATATTGAATTATTGTATTCTCATAATAATGGATAACATTCCGTTGGCTTTTTTAAATCACTTGTACTCACATACTGACTTTTTGTGACTGATAAACTAGAGATCTAGATTTCTCTGCACCTCAGAATTCTCTAGTCATTCACTCTTTATACAATACTTTTTATTCGTTCGTTCCTCCAAAGTGAGCAATTTTACTTTTTCCCAGATTCTACTCTCTTAAACTATCTACTTGGGTCTGCATCCTTATTATGACATCTTCATAACATAGTTTCCTACTTATTTTTGTGTCGTTTCCAAAGTTAGCAACCATGTGCCTCATCTTAGAATCTACTGCCTTGGGACTCTCCAACCACACAGCATCAATGTTGATTTCACCAGTGTCCTCATCTCCCCTCCCCCCACCTCATCCCAGATCCAACACTCTAACTCGGCGCCATCTTCTTGAACTGTCCTACCTGTCCATCTTGCTTCCCACCTATCTGCTCCACTCCTCCCTTCCCACCTATCACCATCAATCGCAACCTGTATATACTTACCACCTTCCCAGCTGCCTTCCCTCCCCAGCCCCACACCCACCCTCCTATTTATCTCTCAACTCCACCCACCCCATTCTTGAAGGAGGATTTATGTGAAACATTGATTCTCCTGCTCCTCGGATTCTGCCTGACCTGCTGTTCTTTTCCAGCGCCACACTTTTCAACTAAGATATAGAATCCATCAAGTCCATAACGACCTTCCGAACCGCATCTGATCCAGATTCCCATCCCCCCCACCCTATCCACGAAGCCCTGCATTTCCCATGTTTAAGCCTGCACACCCCTAGACACTATGGGCAATTTAGCATGATCAATCTACCTAATCTGCACATATTTGTGTGTGGGTAGAATTGAGGGAATGCAAAGGTAAAACAAACACAGTTGGATTTATGTACAGACCTCCAAACAGTGGTCTGGAGCTGGGGCACCATGAGATAGAAAAGATATATAGGAAAGCCAAAAGGTTACAGTGATTGTAGGGGATTTCAATATGTGGGTAGACTGGGAAAATCAGATTGGTAGTGAATTGCTAGGAAAGGAGTTTGTGGAATGTCAAGAGATGGCTTTTTGGAGGGATAAGGGAGCTTAAGGTGAAGGAACCCTCTGTCATTTGAGAGGGAGAAGATAGAATCAGAGGTAACGGTATTACAGCTGAATACAACTGGAGAGGCATGAGGGAGGAGCTGGGTAGAATTGACTTGCAGAGGAGCCTAGCAGGAAAGACAGTGGAATAGCAATGGCAGGAAACACAGCAGAGATTCATCCCCAGGAAAAAGACAATGGTACAGGGATATTGAGTGAACCATGGCTGACTAGGGAAGTCAGGGATAGCATAAAAGCAAAAGAGAAAGCGTATAATGTGGCAAAGGGCAGTGGGAAACCAGAGGATTGGGCAACTTACAAAGAACAACAAAGGACAACAAAAATAGAGATAAGGAGGGAGAGGATTAAAATCTGAGGATAGAAGCTTGGCTGTCTGGCAGGAAGCAGAGTGGGGATAAAAGGACCTTTCTCAGGACAGCAGCCGGTGACCAGTAGTGTTCTGCAAGGCTCAATGCTGGGACCACAACTTTTCATTTTATACATTAACGATCTAAATGAGGGAACTGAGGGCACTCTGGCTAAGTTTACAGACGATAAAAAGATTGTTAGAGGGACAGATAGCATTGAGGAGGTGAGGTGGCTGCAGAAGTATTTGGACAAGTTGGGAGAGTGGACAAAGAAGTGACAGATGGAGTACATTATGGGGAAGGTGTGAGGTCATGCACCTTGGTAGGAAGAATAGAGGCATGGACTATTTTCTAAATGGGCAGAAAATTCAGAAGTCTGAAGTGCAAAGAGACTTGTGAGTTCTGGTCCAGGATTCTCTCAAGGGGCAGCACGGTGGCTCAGTGGTTAGCACTGCTGCCTCACAGCGCCAGGCCCTGGGTCAATTCCCACCTTGGGCAACTGTCTGTGTGGAGCTTGTGTGTCTGCGTGGGTCTCCTCCGGTTGCTCCGGTTTCCTCCCACAGTCCAAAGATGTGCAGGTTAGGTGAATTGGCCATTCTAAATTGCCCGTAGTGTTAGGTGCATTAGTCAGGGGCAAATGTAGGGGAGTGGGTCTGGATGGGTTGCTCTTTGTAGGGTCAGTGTGGACTTGATGGGCCGAAGGGCCTGTTTCTACACTGTAGGGAATCTAATCTAATCTAAACTTACAGGTTGAGTCATTATTTAGGAAGACAAATGCAATTATGGCATTTATTTTGAGAGGACTTGAATATAAAAGCAGGGATGTATTCTGAGGCTCTTTAAGGCTCTGGTCAGACCACATTTGGAGTACTGAGCACAATCTTTGGCTCTGTATCTCAGAGAGGGTCTACTGGTCCTGGAGTATGTTCAGAGGAGCTTCATCAGAATGGTCCCAGGAATGAAAAGGTTAGCACATGAGAAACATTTGAGATCTCTGGGTCTATACATAATGGAGTTTAGAAGGTTGAGGGGGGGATCTAATTGAAACTTACAGAATATTGAATGGCCTGGACAGAGTGGATGTTGTGAAGATGTTTCTATTGGTAGGAGAGACTAGGACCTGAGGGTATAGCTATCAAGTAAAGGAAGACTTTTTAGAATGGAAGTAAGGAGAAACTTCTTCAGCCAGAGAGTGGTGAGTCTACGGAATTCATTGCCACAGAAGGCTTTGGAGGCCAGGTCATTGAACGTATTTAAGACTGAGATAAATAGGTTCTTGAGTATCAAGGGTTTCAGGGAGAATGGGGTCAAAAACCTTATCAGCTGTGATTGAATGGCAGAGCAGACTCTATGGGATGCGTAGCCACATTTCTGCTCCTATGATTTATGGTCTTTGGGCTGTGGGAGGAAACCCACAGAGACACAGGGAGAAAGTGCAAATTCCACACAGGTGGTTGTCCGAGGGTGGAATCGAGCTGAGGTGCCTGGCGTGGTAAAGCCACAATGCTAATCACTGAGCTACCATACCGTCCTAGGTTATTGATATAATTTGTAAAAGGTTGAGGAATCGGCACAGACCCAAATGGGTTCCCACTTTCCACATTCTGCCAATCTGAAAAATATTCATTAATATATCCTCTCTGTTTCCTGCCAGCCAGCCAGCTAATCCTCTATCCATGCTGGCAAGTTACCATGTGTACCTTGAGCTTTCACTTTGCAAATTAACCTTTTTGTGGAACCCTGTCAAATGGCTTGTGGGCTGCCAAGTATAGTACTTCAGCATTTATTCACAGAGCATGTTGCTGCTTCAAAGAATTCCAAAAAAAATTATTTAAATATGCTGATTCCTCCCAATTACCTTGAGTTTTTCCAAGTGTCCAGTTCTAATTTCAATAATCTCAATGGTCAATTCTAGGCCCACAACAGGTGTCAGGCTAACTAGCCTATAGTTTCTTGTATACTGTCTCCCTCCCTTCTTGAATAGAGTGGTAATATTTGTTACTTTTCAGTTCAATGGAATCTTTCTAGAATCGAACAAATTTAGTGAAATTAACACAGATGCATCTTAAACCCCTAGGACTAGGTCTGTCAGGACCCAGAGATTTATCAGCCTGTAACTTCACTAGTTAACTCAGTCCTGCTTTCTTGGTGATTATAATTTCACCAGATGCCTCCTCTTCTTTTTAACCTCTTAAATTATAGGCAGAACTGTAATTATTCTCATATCCTCTATTGTGAAGACAGAAGAAAACTACTTATTCATTGCACCTGCCATTTCTTTATTAACTTGCCACTCTCGCACTCTAGGTGACCAACCAGAACATTATCATTGATGCCAAATGTTCAGAAACTAGCGCATTATAAATGATGCCACCTTTCCCCAGCAAATTCAAGGGAGACATTTACTGTTTTAAAAAAATGCTCTTCAAACCATATTGAATTATCTTTATTGTCATTCTAGATCAAACCATATTGAATTATCTTTATTGTCGTTCTAGATCAAACCATATTGAATTATCTTTATTGTCGTTCTAGATCATTTTGACGGAGCTTTACACAAATGGATTTGAACGTTCCTTCTCTGATGAGGAAGACTTGAATGTAATTGGTGAAGGTGACTGTGTTTATGCGTTTCAGGCTCCATTTGTCCGAGGCAACTGTGGTGGTACAACTCGACAGTCAGGTGTGTGCTGTAATCAGATTTACTGAACACAGGATGCTCTTCTAGGTTCTATTTTATTTATGTTTAGTATGTCATGGTAAAAGTCAGGCATAATCTCTCACACACATTATGAAATTTAAAAATGACTAAGGATTTAATCAACAGTTTATGTAGTTTGACCTTTTTACCTGTTTTGCTCATCAGAGTGAAAACAAAATTTGACGGTGCTGTGGTTAATCACAAATCCACCTCTTGAATGATGCACTGTTTAACATACTCCATTCTGTTTGGCCAAACTTGCACTTGAAATATGACACACCAATAAAGCTTTTCCCACTTTCACAAATTTCTATATACATAATCACCATTGTCTTCTGGGTAAGAAGGTTAGAAGGAATGCATGTTTTAAGTGGCGTATCAGTCCCGTGCTGTTTCATAATCTGCATGCACACAGTAGTTTGGGTCAAGTTGATCTTTACTCAATGCATGATTGCTATTTTCTATTACTACTGTGCTGTGTTGCCAGTGACTGCACTTGGCATCAGCATGAATTGGCATCAAGTGTTCAGAACAGTTGACTATAAAGCCCAGGTCCAGAGCTGGCACTTTATATACTCTTAGCCTCAATAAGCCATTATCCTTTGGACCCAAATGTTTGTTGCAAATGGGCATTAAGTAGATAATGCACATGATTGGTTTAATTGAATCCACTGAAGAGACCCATTCTATGTGGTACATTGCTATGTTGACCTCCTTGGTACAAATACCAGTTGTAATATTTTCCGGTCTTCATTTTCTCTTTTAGGCCATTTTATTAACAAATGTGTTTCGTTGTAGCTTAACCCAGATGTGATTCAGCCAAATTTCCAAATAAAGCCTCCCTCAACCCTGGGATGTGTGAGAAAATTGTGGGATTTCTCATTAGCATTTGCTTGTTAAATTACCACTTTTGTCAATTTGTTGTGTTTTGCATTCATACTTCTGTGCTGCATGCTGAAAAGAACTGGCATTAACTTCAAGGCTTTATTTGTAATGCAGCGTGTGCACTTGCAGCATTGATGCCTGCTGATTGTGCAATTTATCAGTCACTCTGTTTAGACTTTTCCAATCCTTCATCAGTTGGGTAAAACAAAGTAAATGAAAAGTCCCACATTGCAAAGGTGTCTGCATTCAAAGTTCATTAATGGCATGTTATTTGCATTTGAGATTCCACTTCATTCAGTGTTTCTTGTTGAGTATTTAGGGTCATGCAGTCAGAAGGATGAAGTCTGGGATGGTCTTCTGGGTAATGATATAAATAGACTTTCAGGTAGCAATTGGGAGCCATGTGATTTGGTCGGGGAATCTAAAAACAAGAGGGCGCAACCCCAGGATAAAGGGCTGGTCATTTAGGACTTGAAAGGGCAGGAATGAAATCAATCAGAATGTTCTGAATCTTTGGAATTTACAGCCAAGATGGTTGTGAAAACTCCATTGGTGAAAACATTTAAAGCTGGGACAGACAGTATATTGCTCTGTCAGAGAAACGGGGGATAAGAAGAGCCAGCAGGAAAGTGAAGTTGGAAGTCCACAATTGTTCAAATTCCTATTTAGTGGCAGAACAGGCCCAGCAGATCAGATGGTCTTCTCTTGCTCTCATTCTTATGCTCTCCTGCTTTTCATTAAAAGTTGTTTCTAGTTTCCTGGCAAAAAAGGAACTTCACCTTTTTCGAAGAATTGTTCAGTACAGAAGAAGGCCATTCAACCCATTAAAGAGCAATCTTTTGAAGAGTTTGCTTCACTCTCATGCAGTTTTCCTATATCCATTCAATTTATTCCTCCTTCAGTACTTGTCGATTTCCCTCTTGAAAGTTACTATTGAATCTGTATCCATCACCCTTTGAAGTGTTAAGTGCACGTTGCATAAAAATGTTCTTACTCTTTTCGCTCCTGGAATGAATGAATCATTTTAAATGGGTTGCTTTTCTGTCTTCACTCATGGGAGGTGAGCATCACTGGCTGCGCCAGCATTTACTGCCTATCGTAATTGCTCAGAGAGTAGTCAAATGTCAACGTATTGCTGTGGGCCTGGCGTCACAGGTAGGTTGACCTGTTTTCTTCCCTGAAGGACATTAAGTGAGCAATGTGGGTATTTACAACTGTGATTACTTGGTCACTATTAGCCAAGCTTGTAATTTCACATTTCACCATCAGCCATGATGTGATTTGAAACCATGATCCTATTATCCTGGGTTCTGGATATCTAGTCCAGTGACATAACCACTACATCACAACTCCCCTTATTAGCCCTTCAGCTATTAGAATTTTCTTTCTTTAAAATTATGAAGCATTTAGATAAATAATGAATTGGTAGTACAGAATTCAGACACTGCTAAAAGCAGACATGATGCTTTTGGTCTTGCACTGTTGGAGTCCTGGTGAGTGAAAGACTTCATGTCTCTTTTTATCAAGAAGCAAACTGATAATGTTGATTCTACATTCCTCACACTGGCGTGGAAAAAAAAAATACTTGAGGGTGTCAAAAATAAGGTAGACATCTCATTGTTTCCCACTTCTGTCAAAGCTGAAGCAAACATTGAAGGACTTCCTCCTGCTTTGGCTCCCTGAGGTAACTGCTCTGTTTTTATAGATGGTACAGGGACACTGCTTCCTCCAGGATCCACAGGTCTCCCACTCAGCCAATACTGAACAATGTATGCACAGAATTGCTAGTGCTGCCTGGAATGAACAGAAAACTAATTGGGGTCTGCATGTGGGCAAATGGACTGCAGTGGTTCAAAAAGACAGATCACCTCCACCTTCTCAAAGGCAACTAGGGATGGGCAATATATGCTGTCTCAGCCTGCAACTCCCACCTCCTATAGAATGAATTAAAAATAAAAGTATATGGATATCATTAGGCACCCTATGGGAAACTCTGGAGAAGATAGGGACATTTATACCATCTGCAAGTGTGGGGCAGTTGTTGGTCTATTTTTGGAGTTCTACTCTTCTGTTCTCAACAAATGGAATGTCTGAAAATCTCCTGCATTGTGCTCATGATATTCTACTGCCTACTGATTTTACATGTATGTTTTTATTCGTGATGGCTTAATTTCTTCAACAAAATACCTGGCTTGAGAATGTCAAAATAACACATTATATGTTCATCCATTGATATCCAACCATGACTTTTAGACTCAAGTAATTTTTTAAGGGCATATTTCCTTCAGTTCAGATTTGTTGTTGAAGATTGGGATCCAGTAAGCCTAATATAAAGGATTCATTTGAAACTGAGATTGTTTTCACAATAGAAGTATTTGGAAATGTTTCTTATTGATATGTGTTCTTGTGTTTAAATTTGTATTTCAAACTGTTTAATGTTTAACTACGTAAATCATCATGGAACGTGGGCAAAATATGAAGTGCAATTGAGATACAGATCATTAGTAGAGCATTCTGAACATGCTGAATGAACTGCTCTTTTTCTGATCTTAAATGTTTCAGATATGAGAAGGGCCTACCTTTGCCTGCGATAATATTCTCATTATGTTGCTAATTCATCAAAACGTTTAAGCTCATTTGGCCATAGCACCTTGTTTCAGAATACATCGGGTGAATCCTAATTTGAAAAATGAATGATGCAGTGGTACAGAACACGTGAGACTGGAATAAACTTTCTCACAAATCTTACTGCTAGGGCCATCATGGACGATAAATGAATGATGATATTTTGATGAAAGATTATTTTATTGTCATGTGTATTTTACAGTAAAATACAGTGAAAAGCTTGCTGGGATTCTGGCGCCAATTTGTACAGTATAAGAATAATTTTTAAAACATATACTTTGAAGAGAGTCCATAACCCTTCGACTGCCACCAACCCAACTAATGTCGAAGTCACCGTTCCTCAAGCTTTTACAGCTGGGGGCTTACCTTGCTGGCGTCCCCCTCTGCTGGGCTAGCAGCTGATGCCAGTGCTTGTCTCTCTACTAACCACCTCCTCGACACTGCTGCTGTGTCCCAGTCTGGTCTTACTAGCCGCCTTGTCACTATCCACCAGAGTCCTTCTCTGGGCTCACCAGCTGCCACCAGGCTCCAAACCCTAACAAAGCCACTTTCCTCTCCCTCAAAGGTCAGTAAGAGAAAGAGAAAAGAAAGAAAGAAAGCAAAAACGAACTGAGTGGACAAGCTGCAGGGACATGAGCCCAGGTATTGCTTACTTCACCAGTGCCATGCAGAAGTAAATGAGCACTTTAGAAGGAAGGATTGGATAAGGCTCGTTCTGATCCTCATGAATTAAAATCAAAGTTTGGCAGAAAGGTTGAAGCTTAAAAATGGGCTACGTTTAAAGGAGAGTTTAGTATCTGTCAAAGTACATTTTCACAATGGGAAAGATCATAAAAAAAATGCGGAGCTTCTGAAAGACAGAAAAGATGAAAATTAAGATGAAGAAGAAAGGGTGCTTATGGTAGATGTGAGGTGGAGGATACAACTGTTAATTGATGGGACAATAATATGGAAAAATATGAGCTTGTTCACTGACAGAAAGAATAGAAAAGCCAAATAGGTGAATGGATAGATAATTCAAAAATCTGCAGTACAGAGGGAGCTGAGTGTCTTAGTACATGAAGCATAAAATGTCCCATGCCATCACTGTAAGTAATTAAGAACGCAAATGAAATGGTTGGCCTTTACTGCAAGAGAATGGAGTGTAACGGTTTGGAATACTTGCTACAGCTCACAGGACATTAGTGAATCACACTGAGAGTGCCAAGTCCATTCTTGATTACCTTAGCATGGAGGATCATTACTGCACTGCAGACAGTTTGAAGGAGGTACATTGGGTTGTTTCCTTGGATGACGGAGATGTCTTGCAAGGAAAGGTTAAGCATGTTTTGCCTATACAGATTGGATCAGAAGAAAGACATGTAATTGAATTGAAACCTGTAACAATTGGAGGAATTTGAGAGGGTAGACGTTGAATACATGTTTCCTCTTGTCAGGAGATCTAGAACCAGGGGGCCACAGTTTCAAAATGTGGGGTCTCTCATTTAAGACTTTCTTCTCTTCATATTATGACTTTCATCTCCCAGTGAGCAGTGGAAAAGGACATGGAAGATATAGAAAGTAGTGAAATAGATGGTGACATCTTGCAAAATGTCCATATTACAGAGGAGGAAGTGCTGGATGTCTTGAAACGCATAAAGGTGGATAAATCCCCAGGACCTGATCAGGTGTACCCTTGAACTCTGTGGGAAGCTAGAGAAGTGATTGTTGGGCCTCTTGCTGAGATATTTGTATCATCAATAGTCATAGGTGAGGTGTCGGAAGACGGGAGATTGGCTAACGTGGTGCCACTGTTTAAGAAAGGTGGTAAGGACAAGCCAGGGAACTATAGACCAGTGAGACTGATGTTGGTAGTGGGCAAGTTGTTGGAGGAAATCCTGAGGGACAGGATGTACATGTATTTGGAAAGGCAAGGACTGGTTAGCAATAGTCAACACGGCCTTTTGCGTGGAAAATCATGTCTCACAAACTTGATTGAAATATTTGAAGAAGTAACAAAGAGGATTAATGAGGGCAGAATGATAGATCTGATCTATATGGACTTCAGTAAGGCGTTCGACAGGGGTCCCGATGGGAGACTGATTAGCAAGGTTAGATCTCTCAGAATACAGGGAGAACTAGCTATTTGGATACAGAACTGGCTCAAAGGTAGAAGACAGAGGGTGGTGGTGGAGGGTTGTTTTTCAGACTGGAGGCCTGTGACCAGTGGAGTGCCACAAGGATCGGTGCTGGGTCCTCTACTTTTTGTCATTTACATAAATGATTTGGATGTGAGCATAAGAGGTACAGTTAGTAAGTTTGCAGATGACACCAAAATTGGAGGTGTAGTGGACAGTGAAGAGGGTCACCTCAGATTACAACAGGATCTGGACCAGATGGGCCAATGGGCTGAGAAGAGGCAGATGGAGTTTAATTTAGATAAATGCGATGTGCTGCATTTTGGGAAAGCAAATCCTAGCAGGACTTATACACTTAATGGTAAGGTCCTAGGGAGTGTTGCTGAACAAAGAGACCTTGGAGTGCAGGGGTAGATAGGATAGTGAAGAAGGCGTTTGGTATGTTTTCCTTTATTGGACAGAGTATTGAATACAGGAGTCGGGAGGTCATGTTGCGGCTGTACAGGACATTGGTTCGGCCACTGTTGGAATATTGTGTGCAAGTCTGGTCTCCTTCCTATCGGAAAGATGTTGTGAAACTTGAAAGGGTTCAGAAAAGATTTACAAGGATGTTGCCAGGGTTGGAAGATCTGAGCTACAGGGAGAGGCTGAACAGGCTGGGGCTGCTTTCCCTGGAGCGTTGGAGGCTGAGGGGTGACCTTATAGAGGTTTACAAAATTATGAGGGGCATGGATAGGATAAATGGACAAAATGTTTTCCCTGGGATCGGGGAGTCCAGAACTAGAGGGCATAGGTTTAGGGTGAGAGGGGAAAGATTTTTCATGTCGAGGGTGGTTCGTGTATGAAATGAGCTGCCATAGGATGTGGTGGAGGCTGGTACAATTGGAACATTTGGATGGGTATATGAATAGGAAAGGTTTGGAGGGATATGGACCAGGTGCTGGCAGGTGGGACTAGATTGAGTTGGGATATCTGGTTGGCATGGACGGGTTGGACCGAAGGATCTGTTTCCATGTTGTACATCGCTATGATTCTATGGTATGTGACTCATTAAAATAGTCAAGGCTGGGTAAAACAGATCCACAAAGGACTCAAGGGTTATGGAGTACAAGTGAAAAAGTGGATCTATGGCAGCATTAGATCAGCCATGACCTACTGGATAGTGGAACAGGCCCAAAGGGCTGGATGACCTACTGTCCCCTCACTTCTTATGTTCTTGTGTTGAAAGTATTGTGAGCTGTGAGCACAATAATATAAAACTTCAAATGGACAGAAACAAATTAGTGGAATGGGCAGACAAGTAGCATATTAAATGTAATACTGTAGCCTCAACAGATGTATTGCATTCAGTCTGGACATCAAACCACTTTTATGCTGTAACTATTCAGTGATCCTCTAAGTTCTAGGCAATATGCAAACCTCATTTGATGTCGTTTCTGATAAAAATGGTAACTGTACATTGAGCACTTTTAGAAAACCCTACCATTAGAATTTAGTAGAATTACAGGTTGATGGGAGAGAGTGAATGGAATAACTGTTGTGCCAAATCATTAAGCCCTTGTAGACGATCGATGAATCGGTGTACTACTTTCAAACTTGAAATACTCTTGTTTATTTCACTCTGAGGCATAGTTCAAAGAAAAAAATATGTGGCTGTGAAGTACTAGCAAAACTCCATTGTAGAACAAAACAGCACACCTGTAGTTCAGAATTTAAATATAAAAGAACATATTTTGAGAGCTGATATTTAAAATTCTAATCACTTTTATTTTATCTGCCTGATTTTCTGAAGGCTTACGTTCTCAGCCAAGTGTTCACGATAAGGAATTCAAATTCCATCAATTATCTTTGTTTTCAGGCCTTTAAGAAGTGTTCAAAAATTACGCTGATTTGTTTAAAGCGCAAGACTATACTAGACATGTTTTGAAAGCTTTTACTTTCATAGTAAATTTCAAAGGTAAATAAAATGAATATTGTAATACAACTTGCAACTTATACTGTATGCTTTTTTAAAAAGGTATTTTTCAGTAACTCAAGATCAGATTACTCTCAGGTGAAGAATGGTGAAAAATATTTTAGCGACAGATACATTTTCAGCAGTATTAATAACCAAGTATTGTAAAGAAATATTTTTGAAGCAAAATTTGTACTTGAAAAATAAAATAATGATTGCCCGAGTGCACTGGAAAGTTCGACTCAGTTATTAGGTTCCACAAAGACGGAACTGTGATCTACATCAATTTTGTCGACCCACTGTATTGTGTGCTCACAATGCTATAGGGAGAAGGTAAAGAAATCCCATTTAAAGTGATGCTGTGATGAAGTTTGGGAACTTAAGTTTGAAAGAAAAATGGTTTGTTTTAGATTTCAGTTTTGTAAGGGTAATGGTTTTCTTTAGCAATGGTCGAAAACAGCATTTCTAAGAAGCCATGTGGCTTAAGCTAAATGACGAGATAAACTACCTAAATTACTGCAATGTTTATTAAGTTGAGCTTATATGATCCAGAAACAAGGGTGGCAGGGTCAGAAGCAGATTCAGTTCAGAAACAAAAAAATCCATACCTACAGATGTACGGTATTGTAGCCTAAAAGTATACAAAGTAACTGTTAAAAGCTTCGGAATGTTTATTTCGAGTTCAGTGAGCAAAGTCAGTGAGTTAGCTGGTGATTGCATGTCTCTGACATCTGGTGAATTTACAGAAAGTTGCCAAAAGAAAATATTTACAATGTCGGGAGTTGTTTAAGAAATTAAAGTGTGAAAATATGACTGATACTTCACTGGGTTGTGTCAGTAGAGCATATTGCTGGGTAAACTGCTAATTCTGTTGCTATTTGTGATAAATTCTTTCCAAGTTAATATATATAATATTTATTTGTGTATTTTGCTTTGTTTTATTTTCTTCGACTATGAATGTATGTTCTTTTGTTGAAACTACATTGCCAACCTCATATAAATGTGTTCAGTAATTGACCAACTAAGTAAACAAATGACGGAAATATAACTTGTGTCTGTCAAGTCGGATGTCACTCTGAGATATGACTTGTCCATCAGCTGGGATTATAATAATACAATTGCCACCGTGATATGGGTTAGTCTTCAACATGGTATTTTTACCTAATGTGGCAATGCTTACACATAAGAAACATCATGGTGTTGAAAAATCCAACAGATGCTCCATTCAATTTGTTATATGTAAACATTACATTTGCAGACATGCATCAAGTGATCAGAGTTAAGATGGAGTATCCCTGAGATTATATACTATAATTGTAAAATGATGATCATATTCCTTTAAGGAAATTTAACATCGTGCCCATAAGACATTATAATACCAATTACTGCTGCGATTGGAAGCTTATAGCCCCTCACTGAGGGATCTTGGCGATGCGGGCACAGTCTTAGCATGCGAGTTCAATTATTAAAAACCGAGATGAGGTGAAATGTCTTCACTCACAGTTGGGAATCATGTGGAATTTTATACCCTAGTGGACTTAGAGCTTCACACGCTCTCATGTAAATATATTTTAGGCTGAAATAGACTGACTTTCCCTCTCTCAGTGCCAGGGCATAAAGGGAAAGGTTGGAAAGTGGCATTGAGATAGGAGAGTGTCTATGATCATACTGAATAGCCAGGCCAGCTCACTAGGCCAGAGAGTCAACTCCTACTGTCATTTTACATGTGTTTTGATTGAGTGTGAACCAAAAAAAAATTGGATCATTGTAGACAAAACATTTACAAACTATCGTTATATTGTTTTAGATTAAAATTATTGGATGGTAACTGATAACGTTAGCTTTCCAATGGCAAAATTGACATTGGAGAACCCTAATAGCTTCCATTGTATTATCAAATAGACTGAGAGCAACCCAATTTAAAATGAATACCTCTGACAAATTGTAATTGATCTGAAGCAGGCTTCACCATATACTCAGCAACTCCGTGACGAAAATTTACTGGTATTGCTTTTTAAAAGCAAATAATTTTGAGTATGCCTCTCAGGAGATAAGAAATGTTATTTTATCTGTTTCAATTTGACATTTTGATTTTTCAAATACTGGCACTGTGCTCCAATACTATGAATCTAATTCTTTTAATCCTTTCCTGAACTAAATTAATGATTGGATTTCTAGTTTAGTAACTCAGAAAATGAAAGGGTTTTGAAATATCCCCTCTTTGATGGACAGCTTTGTTCAATAGACCTGTGAAGTATGTAGTTTCTGGAGAATGCAAACGCTTCATTTGAAAATTTGATTTGCACGCTCTCTGTCTAGTGCTTTTTGTTTATAATTGTCCCTAACCAGTAATGTTTGTTCAGATACACAAATTTGTTTAAAAGTTAGTTATCCAAACACGTAGTGCAAAGTTGTTAAAAGTATGATAATGAGATAGTGCCTGAGCTGCCATACTCTGAGAAGCTGGTCACTGGGCCTTTTGGCATCACCAACTGAAATTCAGATCATGTCTTGCTCAAGTTTCAAGGGTAGAATGCAATATTTCGAGACAATAGAAGTAACACACTGTTCCACTCAGCAAGATGATGAAAAGGAACAAGTATATACTGACTATGAACCATGTGGCAATGCAAACATATTTTTCTCTGAATAGGGAACATGTGTCCATGATAAAACTGCCCTGAGTTGGATCGCTGATCCATCACTGACCATGAGAGATCAGATATCTTACTTCCCTAACCTAAATTTCACTAACTCGCATTAACGGTTTTCAAGTTGCTCCCTTTTTTGTTTTCAGTTACATGCTCAGTGTGAGATGTCTTTGTGATCTACGATGTAATAGAAACCTGCTGATTTTCTGGTTACTGGCTTTCTGTATTTTTCATCGCTTTGTTTCCACATGACTTTGGTGAAGCACAATTCCTGTGGAGCAATTCAATGTGCTTCTTGCATCAAAGACTCATTTAAAAAGATGATGAAAAGGCTGTAAATGTTTATGATACTTTATAATGTTTGAGGCAGTTCAAAGTTCATTGTGAATCTAGCAGCTTATTGCTGATTATGTACTGTATGTTTCTTGTAGTGTGATTAGAAATCGTACAAAACGTATTTAACAAGTTTTAGCCTGAACGATTAGATTTGTCATTATATTGTTGTGCACATTTCAGAATGGACAGGTTTACATCATCAATATATTGCGCACCCTCCATTTTGCTATTTCATAGTGATATAGATCATGGAATCCCTACAGTGTGGAAGTAGGCCATTCGGCCCATCGAGTCCGCACTGACCCTACAAAGAGAATCGCACTCAATCCCTGTAACCCTCCATATCCCACCTAGCCTGGACACTATGGGGCAATTTAGCATGGCCAATCCACCTAACCTGCGCATCTTTGGACTGTGGAAGGAAACCAGAGCACCCAGAGGAAACCCACACAGATACTGGAAGAATGTGCAGACTCCACACCAACAGTAGCCCAAGGGTGGAATTGAACCTGGGTCATTGGAGCGGTGGCATAGCAGTGCTGACCACTCAGCCACTGTACTGCTCTTGTACAAAGATAAAATTTAATTTATAAGGGAAGAGTTCTTGTAATTTTTTTTTTGTGATGATCTTTCTTGGAGGATTTGAGAAAGAAATCTAAATTGCAATGATGGTAGACCTTAACCCTGTATTGGGATTGTATAACATGACAGTGAGTTAAGGTCTTATGTGATGATACAAGAATAGCAAGCCAAGCCAAATCAACCTCCTATCACTAAATTCTCAACACAGGGAAATTAAGACATTTATTGACCCTCAAAATTTCTTAATTGTTCCTAACCGAACTTCACGATCTTGGACACCATAGCTTATAACTTAAACTACAACTAATAATTTATTGTTAATAATGTAACTTAAGCAGTACAAAGATAACTAAGGTAATCTAATCAATATTTACAATCCAAAGCCCAATCTTCTTTGACTACCATTCACTCACACACGCATAGCAAAGGGATAAATTAAAAAGAAAACAAAATAATTACAATATGCCAATTCAATAACTAGTTTCCAATGACATTGATTCATGACATTGGATACCAAGCCTTCATGAAATCTTTGGACAATGGGCTGTTCACAGGCATGTAGACTGGTATATCTGCTTGAATTCTAAAGTCACTGAAGTTAATACAAACAGTTTCAGCAGATGCCTAGAAATATATTTGCTTATTATAGACTGGGAATCTTATCTCAAAACATTCAATGATTTGGCAACTGGATAGACAAATAAAGAGAGTAAGACACAACAGCAGTCTCCAGAAATTTTCAAAAAGTCATTCCTCCTTGTGCTAAAACCTTTTTCAATCAACATTCTGTGTGGTTAGCTACTTAGTAGCACTCTCACCCATCTCTGCCTAATTCAATATCCAACCAACTCCTAGTCCAGAGCATTGCCAATTTGTATACAGTGTCATTTGAGCAGTTAGTTAGTTGTGTTATTTTCCAGGCCAGTTCCCAACAGCAAACATCTGTCTTTGTTCTGTCTCCTTTAAACAGGTAGCCATCTGATGAAGGAGCAGTGCTCCGAAAACTAGTACTTCCAAGTAAACCTGTTGGATTATAACCTGGTGTTGTGTCTTTTAAGCCAAGCTGCTCTTCAAAGTTCAACTCTTCATGTCAATTCACAGGTCAAAAAAAAAACAAGTACTCAAACTAAAGGAAAAACAATGAAGGCCTCCACACTTGCAGTGGAATGTCCACTTTATTTAAATAAGAAATTGGATTTTTCTTAGCAGTTTTATAATTTTAAAAATCTAAATGGGTCTATACCTGTGTTTTCACTAAATACAAGCCTCCACTCAACCTTATTCTGCTCCACTCACCCTTATTCTGCTTAGCCTATTGATATTTTATTTTCTCCCAGAAACACATCAATGTTATATTTCTGTTCCAAATGGTGGTGGATTCCACCTCCTAACTCTCTGAATAAAGTATTTTGAACTGAATTCCTATTATCATATTTATGACATTAAAACAGGTTGTGCTGCAAACACATGGCAGAGTTTGTCAGCATCTGTGGGGAGAAAGTCAGAGTTATGTTATGAATCGAAAAGACTTCTTGAGAACCCCATATCTATATCGACCTGGGTTTTGAAATCTCTCTGAAAAGGAAACCTCTTCACTACATTTTTCCCTGTCAAGCCCCTACATGATTTTAGAGACCCCCATATGGTAACTCTTCAACCAAATTTTCTGTTTTCAAGAGCAAGTGATACAGCCTGATCGTTCACTTTTTTTATAAAGATAGCCTCCCAGTTCAGGTATCAAGCGTAATCATTTTTACTGTACTGACTTAAAAGCTGTCATATTCTTTTTGTCAGATGGAAACCAGGACCAACAATCTCTTCAGTCTTTTTAATCTTTGTCTTCTAATTGTTCATTTAGGAATGGCCACGAGAACACGGATATTGCTATTGCTCCATTCACTAGCTGTTTTCAAGAATCTAACTGTTGACTTTTAGTGCACTTGACCTATTCTACCCTCAGATTTGTGACGTGAGTAGAGAGAACTCAAATATGTGTGAAATAACCTGCATAGCTTAAAGAATCAAACACACTGACTTTGCCCTCTTAAATTACTATACCACATTTTAATGTACAAACTTGACATATTGTCACAGTGGGGGTGACAAAGCAGTAACACTATCTACCCAGCAGGGTCTGCAACCATTTCAAAAGCAGCATCACTGACAGACAAGGTCATTACTGACACTAAATGCACAATATGAGAATCTACATTGAAGCAACACAGCAGTCCTTTCAAAAAGATAAATTTGTTGGCTGCATATTCTGCCCAAATAAAGCTCACAGATACATACATTTTGATTCTGGATTGCAACTTTTAGCCCATCTTGAATTATTTCATGTTTTCATGCCTTCTGTGTACAACATATATTTTTCAAATTGTGGTATTTAACTCATTAAATTATTTTGTAAACTCATTGGTCCATAGGAATTGGGATTTATGTTGTGATTCAAGTTTGGTCTAACTGATCAACCATGAACATTGACTCAATCCCTAAGTGGGTTCAAAATGCTTTCTTAGTATTAATCTGTCTGTAAATTGTATCTTGTAAAGACACTGAACAGTTTCAAACAAATAAGGAAACTGAACATAATCCTGTTTTATGAAAACAGATTTGAGCCATAAAATTCTGTTTTCATTGTGTTCAGCTAGCATAGTTATAGAGATGTGCAGCATGAATACTGTGCTAAAAACTAGTCCTTGCTCAGGAAAAAGAAAGACAAAGAAAATCAAATAGCCTTTTTGGGGATGTTTTTCCAAGTGAAAGTGCTGTTCAATAGTAGAGAGGCATTTCTATCTTTAATCTATTTCTGTACTTGTGCCAGCTTCTCACTAGCTGTGCGCTGCTATCTGTAGTGGCAAGGCACAGAGTAAATATCCTTAGAATCCTTTAATCAGCAACATATTGAAATGTGTGTTTGGCTTCAAAAAACTTACAAATGATGCCTACTTAAGTCTACTTTGTCTTAGTGTACAAAAGGGTGAAATTCCTCTCTGCCTCAGAGCTGATGGATGTTACTATATTATGAAGGAGGGGGCATCAAAGAAAATTTCTTCTTACCATGTGCTGGCAACATTGCAGATATTCCAGGAACATCTTCTGGGTTCAGTCATTGCAGAGAAATCATACAAAAATATTAAAAGAACATGCTAAAACTTTATTAGGAGATAGTGTTCAGAGGAAAACTTGGAAATGTCTTCAGATCTGACAAAAACATAGTAGCTGAAGGAAATGTTTGCCAATAATTTGAAATAATATGTAATTATACTTTGTTTGAAATAACATTCATAAGATTCTAGATAAGCCTGTGGAAAGGTGTGAAAATATCTGTTGGAAGGTTTTTGGCAAGACATTGTGCTTATGTTGATTTTCCAGCCTGTGTTCTGTTCATAACACCCACTGTAAAGGCAGGTTTAAAAAGAAATGGAGAAATTGGCAGAGATCCAGTGTGGATCAGAGCAGAGGAGATTGTGACAGTATTTTTGCAAGAAATCCCAACAGTAGTTTTTCAGGCTGCTGAAGTTCCAGGTTTGAGAGCAGCTTTTGCACAGGTAAAAGCTGGGACGTCCAAGATGATTAGTTTTACACCATGGTGTATTCGTCTTATCGAAGGCAATATATTTACTCAGATAACAAAGGCACATTGATCTTTTGAATAATATGTAAGCATACTACAACACACAAAAGAAATAGGGTACTTGCATTTACTTTGCATCCTTTATGTCCACAGGTACCCTACTGCCCTTGACAGCTAATTATTTTAAATTTGTTGTACAGGTAATTTGGGTGTAAATTAGTTTTTGCAATGCACCTAATAGAGTTGTCAGAGTAGTAACCAAATCACCATCGTCTTACCAGACCGTAGAGCTGCTCTGTCATGAGAGAGAGATCACTGGTGGTGGTTTAACCTGAGGGCCACCATACCTCAGGCAAGGGGAGAGGTTGAGAAGGAAAGTTCTTCATAGTAACTTTAGCCAGTGATGGGAATTAAACCCACACTGTTGCTGTTACATTGTTTCCAGCAGATTGGAAAACAGCAAATGTGACGCTATTGTTTAAAAAAGGAGGTAGACAAAAGTTGGGGCATTATAGACCATTTAGCTTAACTTTTGTCGTGGGGAAAATTGTTGCATCTATTATCAAGGAAGAAACAGCAAGGCATCTCATTAAAAATTGGCCCGTTGGGCAGAAGCAGCATGAGATCATGAGGGGCAAGGCATGCTTAACTAATCCACTAGAATTCTGTGAAGACATCATGAGCACGGTGGACAATGGGGACCCAGTGGATGTGGTGTATCTAGATTTCCAAAAGGCATTCAACAAGGTGCCACACAAATGGCTGCTGAATAGGGTAAAGATGCAAGACGTTACAGTCAATGTATCAGCATAGAGAGAGGATTGGTTAACTAACAGGAAGCAAAGAGTGGGAATAAATGAGTACTATTCTGGCTGGCAATCAGTGACTAGTTGTGTGCCTCAGGAATCAGTGTTGGGACTGCAATTATTCAGAATTTACATAGATGATTTGCAGTTGGGGACCATGTGTAGTGTGTCAAATTTGGTAGACAACACTAAGATGAGTGGCAGAGCAAAGTGTGCAAAGGACTGTGAAACTTTGCAAAGGAACATAGATAGTTTGAGTAGGCAAAGGTCTGCAGATGGTTCACAATATTAATATATGTGAAGTCACCCATTTTGGAATGAGTAACAGTAAAAAGGACTATTACTTGAATAGTTAAAAAATTTGCAACATGTTGCGATGCAGGGGGGAGCTGGGTGTCCTTGTGCATGAATCACAAAAGTTTGATCTGCAGGTGCAACAGATAATTAAGGCAAATGGATTGCTAAAGGGATTGAGTTTAAAAGCAGGGTGGTTATGTTACAGCTATATAGGGGCTGGTGAGGCCACACCTGGAGTATTACATGCAGTTTTTAGTCTCCTTACTTTAGAAAGAATGTACTGGCACTAGAGAGGGTGCAAAGGAGGTTCACTAAAAAAAAGATATAAATAGAAAGCAGGAGACAACAGCTTCGCTTCACTTGGAGGTTGCCACTGATGATGTTACCTAGCCAGGTAATGAAACGTCTGGATATCAAACCTACAGCTCAGCGAGCAAACCTACACCCTAAACCTCAACCTGAGCTACAAACCTTCACAAACCTTGCAAAGAGGTTCACTAGGTTGATTCCAGAGTTGAGGGGCTTTGTGTATGAGGAGAGACTGAGTAGACTGGGATTATATTCATTGGAATTTAGAAGAATGAGGAGGGTCTTCTAGAAGCAAATAATATTATGAAGTGAATAGATAGGATAGAAATGGAGAGGATGTTTCCACTGGCGGGTGAAACTAGGACAACAAGGCTTAGCCTGAAAATTAGGGGGAGCAGATTTAGGACTGAATTCAGAAGGACCTTCTTCACCCAGAGGGTTGTGAATCTGTAGAATTCCATGCCCAGTGCAGTAGCTGAGGCTTCTTCAGTAAATGTTTTCAAAGCTAAGACAGATAATTTTTGAACAGTAAAGGAATTAAGGGCTATGGAGAGAGTGTTGGTAAGTGGAGCTGAGGCCATGAAAAGACCAGCCATGATCTTATTGAATGGCGGAGCAGGCTTGAATGACCAGATAGCCTACTCCTGCTCCTAGTTCATATGTTCTTATGTAGTGGATCAGTTGAAGTATTCTGTTGTTTAGAAAATAACAATAGTCAGTTCCAGTTGCCAACTTACAATCTTTTTCTCCAAGTATTTATTCAGACCTCTTCTTTGACCTTCTGGAGTAGTGGAAACCCATTCCATAATAGCTTAAAGAAGATACCTGTCACCATAAACTATAGGCCCCAGGCCTCTGTTTGGAGAAGCACTATTTCAGACAGCTCCAGGGCATCAATATTCATAACCTGCCTCCAGTACACAGTTGTAGATTTGGAACAATTAGTTATTTTTCTTCTTTGGCTTCAACTCCTTCCATGTTGAAGGAAATGATCAGTGTTTCTCTTGGAGACTGATTATGCAGACTGTTCCCACCACCTGCCTTCCTCTCACCAAGGCTTCCTGCTGCCTCTGGCTGGCGACCGAGATACTATCTATCATTTTCCATGTTTTGTTTGTGACAGTCTCGAGGTTTGTTGCTGCCTGGTTTCACTATGGAGTCATTGAGATGTATAGCACAGAAACAATCCCTTTGGTCCAACTTGTCCACGCCAACTAGATACCCTAAATTAATCTAGTCCCATTTGCTAGCATTTGGCCGATATCCCTCTAAACCATTTCTATTCATCTAGCCATCCTTTTAAGTGTTGTAATTGTACCAGTCTCCACCACTTCCCCTGATAGTTTGTTCCATATGCTTGTGAAAAAGGTGCTCCCAAGGTCCCTTGTTAAATCTTTCCCCTCTCACTTAAACCATTGCCCTCTAGTTTTGGACTCCCCCACTCCAGGAAAAAGACATTGGCTATTTACCCTATCTATACCCTTGATGATTTTATAAACCTCTATAAGGTCACCCCTCAACTTCCTACACTTCAGGGAAAACAGCCCTAGCCTATTCAGCCTGTCCCTATAGCTCAAACCTTCCAACCCTGGCAAGATCCCTACAAATCTTTTCTGAACGTTTTCAAGTTTCCCAACATCTTTCCTATCGCAGGGAGACCAGAAGTGAACACAGTATTCCAAAAGTGACCTAACCAATGTCCTGTATAGTTGCAACATGATCTCACAACTCCTATACACAATCTGAAACTCTTTCTTTAAAAGAAAGAAGGAAACATATGTCTGGTAAAAACAACTCGGATCAAGTGAATCTCTTGAAGAGTAGAAGGGAAATAGGGGCATTCTTAAGAGAGAAATCAGGAATATGAGACAGCCTTGGCAGATAAGGTTAAGGAGAATCCAAAGGTACATTAAGGGCAAAAGAGCAACTAGGGAGAGAATACGGCCTATTAAAAATGAGCAAGGTCATCTATGTGTGGAACCACAGGAGATGGGAGAGATATGAAACACGTATTTTGCATCAAGTTTGTGATGCATATTGCCAGGGGTGCAGGTTCAGTTCCCATAGTGGTTGGGGTTACTGTAAAGGTCCCACTTTCTCAACCTCACTCCTTACCTGAGGTCTGGTGACTTTTGGATTAAACCAGCACTAGTCATCTGTCTCTTTAATGAGGGAGCAGCCCTATGGTTCTATGGGTGCTATTGAAATCACATTCTCCCATAATTGCAATGGGAGCCTTGCATGAAACCACTGCAGGCAAATAGTATAAAAGTTGTATCTTAATTTCTCAATTTCTTGTATTGCAATGCCCTTTTTCTTTTGAGAATGGGCATCAGCTGGGCAGAGTTATGAGTTAGAAAGAACAGTGAGTGCACCCTCTGTCCTCATCCAGTCATGGCGTCATGAAGTTCGGGTGGTTTTAACTCCACATTGCTCTCTGGAGGATCTTCGAAGTCGGGGTTTGAAAGGAAATTGAGACATGAAGGTCTAAACTATTCTTGACAATCTCCTGGTCAGGGCTGTTTTTGAAAAAAACCACTTGGTGCTTGTCCATGATTCACTTCTCATTGCCTGCATCTGGCAGGCTAATCACAGCAACTTTTAATGATAATATTGGACAAGATCTGTTTATTTGACAAAGAGTCCTGACACGGTTGTGAAGGGATTGCTACTTCGAAGAACTGATGGAGAAGACTGTAAGGTTGATGCGCACCATCACAGAAGAAGTCACAGCCGGTTTTAACTGTAAACCAGCCTATTCTCACTGGAGTTAAGATCGCCCTTTATTGGCAATCCACAGGCAGCACTTTTCATGGAAATTTATTGGGAACTAAATCCCTATAATCCTGCAGTGTTGATTTGTTCAGTTTTCACCTTTTAGTTATGCATGCATTAAACTGAACCAGCTGCTATCAAACTCTGGTTATCATCATTCTGGAGTGGATGGAGAAGGAATAGGTCAGACTTCATTTAGATTAGAGAATGTTTGCTGAATTTATGTTAATTTGCATTTAATTAATTCCTATTAAGTTATACTTAATGAAAATGATGGTAATGAGAATTGCCTCATTTTTTATTTCAGGTGTCAACTCTGGTCATTAATGATTGTATCTGATGTATTTAAAGTCATTTTCCCACAAATTAAGGTTTAATACTTGTGCCTGTGTGATTTGGTTACACTTGAACTGACAAGGAACTTGCACTGTCCACCTGCCTGGTTCAAAGCAGCTAAATAACTGTTTATTAAAGGATGTTGAATGTCCATGTTTACCAAATTACGGTAGGAGCCAAATTGAATTCGGTAGTTGTCTGAAAATCTTCGCAGATTTTCGGTTTCATTCCATTAAGGACGTTGAGTAGTTATGGAGGGCCGGACCTCGGCCATCAAGGCAATTAAATCAATTTTGGGAAACTTCTGATTTTCAGATCTGTCACAGTAAAAAGAAAGCCTCAAAACGTATGATTTTCACCCAGGTGTAACCATACTTCAAGAAACTTTGCTCTACTCATTAATTCATGACTTCCATGCTGAAGTTTAAGAGTTTCCAAAAGCCAAATTGAGTCACTTTAAAGTGAACATGAAGGTCACATGCCTCTGCAGAGTTGCATTTTCTCTCAAAGAACAAAGAACATTACAGTACAGGAACAGGCCCTTTGGCCCTCCAAGTCTGCGCCAATCCATATCCTCTATCTAAGGATCTGTATCCCTTTGCTCCCTGCCCATTTATGTATCTTTCTAGATACATCTTAGATGATACTATCATTACTGCCCCTATCACCTCGCTGGCAGTACATTCCAGGCACCTACCACCCTCATTGTAACTAACTTTCCTAGTATATATCCCCTAAACTTTTCCCCTCTCACTTTGAACTCATTACCCCGAGTAATTGAGTCCTCCACTCAGGGAAAAAGTTTCTTGCTATCCACCCTGTCTATACCTTTCAAGATTTTGTAGGTCTCAATCAGGTCCCCTCTCAACTGCCTTCTTTCCAATGAAAATGATCCTAATCTACTCAACCTCTCCTCATAGCTAGCACCAAGCAACATCCATACCAAGCAACATCCTAGTGAACCTCCTCTGCATCGTCTCCAAAGCATCCATATTCTTTTGGTATTGTGGCAACCTGAACTGTACGCAGTATTCCAAATGTGGCTGAACCAAAGTCTTGTACAACTGTAACATGACCTGCCAATCTTGTACTCAATACCGTATGCCTTCTTGACCACTCTACTGACCTGTGTTGCCACCTTCAAGGAACAATGGATATAAATACCCAGATCTCTCTGTACATCAATTTTCCACAGGACCTTTCCATTTACTATATAGTTTGCTCTGGAATTACATCTTCCAAAATGCATCACTTGCATTTGTCTGGATTGAACTCCATCTGCCATTTCTCTGCCCAACTCTCCAATCTATTGATATTCTGCTGTATTCTCTGACAGACCCCTTCACTATCTGCTACTCCACCAACCTTAGTGTCATCTGCAAACTTGCTAATGAAGCAACCTACATCTTCCTCCAAATCATTTATGTATATCACAAACAACAGTGGTCCCAGCACGAATCCCTGTGGGACACCACTGTTCACAGGACTCCATTTTGAGAAGCTCCCTTCCACTAATACTCTGTCTCCTGTCAACCAGTTCTCTATCCATCTAGCTAGTACACTTTGGACCACATGTGACTTCACCATCTTCATCAGCCTACCATGGGAAACGTTATCATACATCTTACTAAAGTCCATGTATATGACACCTATATCCCTTCCCTCATGAATTAATTTTGTCACCTCTTCAGAGAATTCTATTTGGTTTGTAAAACATTACCTTCCCTGCATAAAACCATGCTGCCCATCACTGATAAACCCATTTTCTTCCAAATGATATATATCCTATCCCTTAGTATCTTCTCCAGTAGTTTCCCGATCACTGACATCAGGCTCACAGATCTGCAATTACATGTATTGTCCCTGCTACCCTTCCTAAACGAGGGGACAACATTAGCAATTCTCTAGTCCTCTGGGACCTCTCCCATTTTCAAGGATGCTGCAAAGATATCGCTTAAAGTCCCAGCTATTTCCTCTCTCGCCTCCCTCAGTAACCTGGGGTAGATCCCATCTGAACCTGGGGACTTCTCTGCCTTAATGCCTTTTAGAATACACAACATTTCCTCCCTCCTGCCGACTTGACCTAGAGTAATCAAAGATCTATCCCTAACCTCAACATCAACCATGCCCTTCTCCTCGGTGAATACCGATGCAAAGTACACATTAAGAGTCACGCTCCTGTGTGATTTTCGCTTTGCTTCCTTTTCTCTATCCCCGAAATAGGACTGGCCAAAATAGGGGCAGCACTTCCACATCTGGGTTCTTTCTGCTATTTCAAAATTTCAATAGATGTCATTCTAGCTCAAAATCTGGCATGGTGAGTTTTTGTGCTATTGTTTTTAGCTTTCATAATCCACCGTTGAAAGATAAGAAAAGGATGTGGCTATTTTTGAGAAATAACATCATGACAACATTCAGCAGCTCAACAGATTACTGCCCCATTTTTGGAGATTGATTGATTGAATTTTCCAGTGTTACTTAATTATATGAGGTACAGAATTAATAATGGTATGCAGATAGGTTCCTTCCCATCTTCTTGGCTTTCTTCTATTTCAGTTTCCACTTTTTTAGCTTTTAATAGTCACTTTGGCGCCTCCATGTTGTTGTTGTGTTGAATTACAAAAGTTAAACACTCATTGAAATGTTATGTGTCTTGTGAATTTACAGCAAATAATCATTCAAAGATCGGGAAAGCTCTTAAATATTTTTTTCAACTTCCTATTTGGATATAACACCCTCCCAGGTGTGGCAGGTCAAACTTGATCCAGAAAGAAGATGGGGTGGCCTAGAGATTAGGGATACTTTAAGATCATATGTCAAAAGACCTTTATTGCTGGATTCAGAATCCAATGTGCTAGCCATTGCATCATGGAAACCACCATTTTAAAAATACAGTGTTAATGAAATGTGCTAATACTTAACTATGAATGCAAACATAGTTCTTGAATTTTGCCAGATAGAAAGGGTTGGTCTGAACTGCAACTATTTTATTTGGATTGTTTGCATCCCTTATATTGAGCTTTTATTGATATTTTGTGATTGAATGAGCTTAAAAAAAGAGAATGTGCTGGGGTTGCATGTGCATAGTGATCTTCATTATATAAAATAATGGCCAAATATCACAGCCAGCAGCAAAACAACACCACTTATCAGTGACCTTGAAAACAAGTTTCCACAAGGATCTAGCACATTCTGTGAAGTGAATTTCCCCCTGCCCTTTCCCAACATCTGTTAGAAGTTGGCACCAATAAAAGGGAATCTCTAATCATTAAAGAGGGTGAGCAACCAATCATATTGGAGCATTCTCAGAGTCATCAGACCAGGAAGTAAATACATTGTTTGAAAAATTTCATCACTTTTCAAGATCCCAAATACACCTTCCAGGTGAAACAGCACTTTAACTGCACTTCACTCAATGTAATCTACTGAATTCGCTGCTCACAATGTGATTTCCTCTACTTTGAGGAAACAAAGCACAGACTGGATGACTGCTTTGCAAAACACTGACATTCTGTCCTCAAAAAGGTCCATGAGCTTTCAGTCACCTGTCACTTTAATGCACCACCATGTTCCCTGGTCAGCATCTCTGTCTCAGGCTATCTGCAGTGCTCCAACAAAGCTCAGTACAAGCTGGAAGGACAGCACCTCCGTTTCCACTTGGGAACTCTGCAAACTTCTGGACTCAATATTGAGTTCAACACTCTTCGGGCTTGAACACCTTCTCGCATGTCCTTATCCCAATGCCCATACATCAGGTCTTGTCATCACATGGGCTGCTATCACACACAACCCATTGTCAGCTACCAATAATCCCCAGTAACAGCTGTTCATTTTCATAGACTGACCTTTACCCATTACTTTGTCTGTCCATCTGTGTTTCTGTCTCTTTGAGCTCCGTCTCCACCTATTGTTTACTTTCCCCTCACCCCATCTTCTATTAAATAACATCATTTTCCTGGCTGCCATCAGTTCTGAACAAGGGCCATTGGATCCAAAATGTTAACTCTGCTTTCTGTCCACAAATATTGCAGGACCTGCTGAGATTTTTCCTGTTTTTGTTTCTGATTTCCAGCATCCGCAGTTCGATTGATCTTTCGTTTGAAAAATTTGATTGGACATGAAGGACACAGAGTGACATAAATGATGGGACATGACATAAATCTGAATTTCTTGAAGTAGAAGCAGCAAATCATAAGCTTAAAGTAGAGTTTAAAAATATCTGAGATATTCTATCATTATGGAAATATTTGATATTCCATAAATAAAAGATTAGTTTTTCAGGGCCAGCCAGAAGTGGTGTCAACAATAAGTCCTTAAAACAATTCATTTAACTAGCACAATTGTTTCAAGGGGATTTAGATATTTCTAGTCAATTGGTTGATCCATGTGTTATAATAGGGTAGGTGGCACTTGAACCCAGGCCCCCGGCTCATAGGTAAGAACACTACCATTGCACCACAAGATCCCTTTAATGGGTTCGACAATGAGATTAATATTAATAAAAGACTGAGTTTTTATCAATTCAGTGTTTTTTTACTATAACTTGCAGAGTCTGAACACCCTGTGTGCCCTATGGGGTAGCAGACACAGTAATTGGCAATAACTTCTAGATTTCCATATTCAGTTGAACAAGTGTGAGATCCGAAGACGCTGTCAGTTTTAGGAGTAATAAGATCAAACACAGTTTTGCTCTCAAAATCTGGGCCAGTGCCCTTTTCATTACCAAGCTGCTTCTTTCACCTCTCTTGCATGCAGTAGCCTGAGTTAGTGACACATAGATTGCTGCACTAGTGTGGGATTTGGCCTTTGTAGGGAACAGAGGAGATGAGATTGCCCATGTTCATACTTAAAGACCTTTCAGACCGGTTAAAAAAAGGCAGTTTTCAAAACCCAGCAGGTGCACGAACATCAGGTTTACAATCAAACCTGATGCCCAATTTAAATTTAAAAAGGATTATAGACTCCAGTTGATAGCTTGACCTTCTCATGTTACAGATGAACAGATGGATATATATTCTATCCGAATAACATTCACACATCTGTAGTCTGAATTGCTTCTACACATTTCTGTAATGTTTTGCTTTCACTGGCTGATTTGTAGTCAGTTGAAGTTTAATTGATCCAAACTAAATCTCCCTCAGTCTCCAATTAATGTACTTGACGATACCGGATTGGTAACAGTTCATGCACTGTTTTCCTTGACAACTGTCTGATTCAAATCACCTTGATCCGGAATCACCTTGGTGTGGAAGGCAGTGATTTTTCTCCTCTGAACTACTCAGAGGAAATATCTGGACTTCATTTCCATTGCCAACTTAGAATGATGGTATGATATCAAGTTACATGATATGTAAAGTTCCAATGCATGGTTTGCACTTGACGGGATGAAAACACTGAAGTGAATTTATAAAAGCAGAGGAGTTAGAAATTGAACTGAAAGCAAGAGAGGGAAATGAGAATAAGTGGCTTCATCACAGAGATGGGCAAGAACAGCCTTTGAAAGGATTAAAAGATTAGCTGAGATCCAGGACTAGCTGCACATCAATGCACTCTTGGGGATAATGGGCAGACCATTCGTACATGCATTTTATATTAACAGCTTTATCAGAGTGCAAGTGTAGTTTTGGATTATTTCAGTTAATACACCTTGCAATATCAAAGCAAAGTTGTGCAGATTTGCACAGACAGGGTCAAATCCTATCTGTGGATTTTATTCATTTACAGTCTATGATGAATATGATTTGAATAACATGGTTTTCAAATGGTAACAATTATTCACAGACTGTAATAATTGAATAGTGGATAGTCGTTAAATAGTCAGCAGTTCCTTTCTTAATAAAGAAGATGGCTTGACAATTAAAAATCTTTGTATTTTAGAGTATAAACATAGTTTTGTATTTGTAGACAGATTCGATATTTGATTAGAAACTGGGGCATAGAGTCATACAGCATAGAACCAGGCCCTTCAGCTCACCTTGTCTCTGCTAACCAGCAAATGCCAAATGATATTAAACCTGTTTACTTGCACTTGGTCCATAGCCAACTATGCCCTAATATTTTAAGTCCTCATCCAGACACTTCTTAAATACCTGCCTCTACCACCCTCTCAAGCAACATGTTCCATATTTAGGGTGTAGGTTTGCTCGCTGAGCTGTAGGTTTGATATCCAGACGTTTCATTACCTGGCTAGGTAACATCATCAGTGGCGACCTCCAAGTGAAGCGAAGCTGTTGTCTCCTGCTTTCTATTTATATGTTTGTCCTGGATGGGGGTTCCTGGGGTTTGTGGTGATGTCATTTCTTGTTCATTTTCTGAGGGGTTGATAGATGGTATCTACATCTATGTGTTTGGAGTGCCAGGCCTCTAGGAATTCTCTGGCATGTCTTTGCTTAGCCTGTCCCAGGATAGATGTGTTGTCCCAGTCGAATTGGTGGTTTTTTTCATCCGTGTGTAGGGCTATGAGGGAGAGAGGGTCGTGTCTTTTTGTGGCTAACTGGTGTTCATGTATCCTGGTGGCTAATGTTTTCCCTGTTTGTCCTATGTAGTGTTTGTGGCAGTCCTCAGAATTCTAGTAGCACACAAACCCACCAACACTCACAAACAAAAACTAACAAACTTATAAGACCCAGTACAACCCATGGACAAAACCAACATCATCTATAAAATTCCATGCAAGGACTGCCACAAACACTACATAGGACAAACAGGAAGAAAGTTAGCCACCAGGATACATGAACACCAGCTAGCCACAAAAAGACATGACCCCCTCTCCCTCATAGCCCTACACACGGATGAAAAAAACCACCAATTCGACTGGGACAACACATCTATCCTGGGACAGGCTAAGCAAAGACATGTCAGAGAATTCCTAGAGGCCTGGCACTCCAACCACACCATCAGGACCCGAGTGTGTAGTCCACCCAGTCCGAGTGATTTATCCACCTTCAGTCGTTTCAGCTTCCCAGTACCTTCTCCTCAGTGACGGTCACCACACTAACCTCTGTCCCCTGATTCTCTTGAAGTTCTGGTCTACTATTGATGTCTTCCACTGTGAAGACAGAAGCAAAGTACTTAATCAGTTTCTCTGCTTTTTTTTCCCCATTACAAATTCTTCAGCCTCATTTTCTAGCAGTCCAATGCATACTCTTGCCTCTCTTACCTTTTACAGATCTAAAAAAAACCTCTTGCAGTGAGTTAGTTTACCCTTATATTTCATCTTCTCCACTCATATTGCTTTTTTAGTTACCTTCTGCTGGTTTTTAAATGTTTTTCAATATTGCTACAAATTTTCACCATATTGTATGCTTTTTCTTTTACTTTTATACTGTCACTGATTGCCCTTGAAAGCAATGTATGCCTCATCCTCCTATCAGTATTTTTCTTCTTCCTTGGAATGAATTTCTGCTGTGCCTTCCAAATTATGCCTAGGAAGTCCTGAACTTGCTGCTCCACCATCTTCCTCACTAGACTCCACTTCTAATCAATTTTGGCCAGCTCCTCCCTCATGTCCTTGTAGTTGGCCTTTACTCAGTTGTAATGCAGTTATATCTGATTCCAGCTTCTCCATCTGATGAAGTGAATTCTATCATGTTATGGTAACCGCACCCTAGGGTTTCCTTCACCTTAAGTTTTCTAATCAATTCCAGAATTGCCTGTTCCTGAAGCTAAACCACAAATGGTTCCAAAAGACTATCTGGTAGACATTCCACAAATTCCTTTTCTTGGGATTCACTACAAACTTGATTATCACAGTCCACCGACATTTTGAAGTCCCCCATGATTATTGTGACAGTGTCTTTCTTACATGCCTTTTCTATCTCCTGTTTTCTGCCCCACATCCTGACTACTGCTAGGAGACCTGTACATGAATCTCCTCAGGGTCCTTCCCTTTAGAGTTCCTCAACTCTATCCACACAGATTCGGAGCCTAAATCACTTCTTGCTATTGATTTAATTTCTTACTAACAAGGTAATCTTATTCCTTTTGCCCATCTGTCTGTCTTTTCAATAAGATACATATCCTTAGATATTTCATTTCCAGCCCTGATCCTCTTCAGCCACATCTCTGTTATGTCACAATCGTACCTGCTAATTTCAATCTGCACTACAAACGTGTTTTGTATACTGTGTGCATTTAAGTACAACGCTCTCAGTCCTGTGTTGACTGCCCCTTTTCTCAAAGTTATCTCTACTTGCTGTACCTAAGATTCCTGACTTTTGTCATATTCTCTTTGCTATTACTTGTTCTGAAAATGCTCATAACCTCTGCTGACCCCTCCCCTCCCTTAACTTCTTCCATAATTTTCCTGAATCCCATTCCCCCCCACCACTGTTTAGTTTAAAGCCCTATCCCCAAGCCTGGTTTTATGATTTGCTCGGACCCAAACCCTGCTTCAGCTCCTGCCTTCCCCAGTACTGGTGCCATTGTCCCATGAATTCAAACCTATTTCTCCCAAAGCCAATCTTTGAGCCATGTATTTCCCTATTTAATCTTGTTGACCTTGTGCCAATTTGCTTGTGGCTCAGGTGGTAATCTGGAGAATATTACCTTTTTGGGTCTGCCTTTTAATTTAGCCCCTAGCCACTCTCATTCCCACAGCAGAGCCTCTTTCCTCTTTCAACCAATATCATTGGTAGCTACATGGACCATGACAACTGGATATTCCTTTCCCACTCCTAGTTCCTCCTCAGATGAGATACACTGAACCCAGACATTCAGCAGGCAATACAGCCCTCAGCACTCCCAATCCTGGGCACACAGAACATAGACCCTGTGTTTATTCCCCTGACTATACTATCCTTGATTAGGACGATATTTATCTTTTCTCCCCCTGTTTGAAATGCTCCCTATACCACAGTGCTGTGGTCAATCTGCTCATCCTCCCTGCGGCCTCTTCTCAACCATACAGGGAGCAAGAATCTCAAACTTGTCAGACAAACCCAAAGGCTCAGGCTCCTTCATCACTACCTCCTGGATCCCTCTACCTGCCTCACCCATAGTCAGGCCCTCCTGTCCCTACCACTAACTAAACTTGAGATAGTTAATCTGAGGGGTGTGACTGCCTCCTGAAACACCACATCCAGGTAACTCTCTCCCTCCCTGGTGCGTTGTAGTGTTCAAAACTCAGACTTCAGCTCATCACCTCTAAGTTGGAGTTCCTCATGCAACCAACACACAGTATTGGTCACTATTAACCACAATGGGGTCCAGCAGCTCCCACATCATGGAGTTACAATGCATCACCTGGCCTTGCGTCTTTATTTTATTTAATTATTCTTAATTTGTTGTTTTTAAATTTCCCGCTGGTTTCTTATTTTGTAGTCTGTAAATATTTCTCCTGTTTATCTTAAATCTGAAAGTTGCTTGTAATAATCGTCAAGTTAGCAGTTACGACCATGCAGTGAACTTAGTTTTCCTGTAAACATAGAAACATAGAACATAGAACAATACAGCACAGAACAGGCCCTTTGGCCCACGATGTTGTGCCGAACATTTGTCCTAGCTTAAGCACCTATCCATGTACCTATCCAATTGCCGCTTAAAGGTCACCAATGATTCTGACTCTGCCACTCCCACAGGCAGCGCATTTCATGCCCCCACCACTCTCTGGGTAAAGAACCTACCCCTGACAACCCCCCCCCCCCCCAATACCTTCCACCCTTTGCCTTAAATTTATGTCCCCTTGTAACACTCTGTGCTGTCGCTCTTTTGTGCTGGGCCCCCAATCCTAGGCTTCAGTTTGTCTGTTTTAACCTTACAAACTGTGAGGCAAAAATCAAGCAAGAAACACCTCCTCCCTCTGCACTGTCTTCCTATGCTGCCTCTGAAGTCTCTGAACTATTTATTCACTCAAGGCATGTCTTACTCTGGATAAGATCTCTCCTTCCTGACCGTGCAAAGCTTACAGATCCAGCCTCAAGGAGTTTAAAAGGATTAATGCTAAGGAGTGCCACAAGCCCCACAACTGTGATGTGAGATGTACTTATGGGCAGAGCCGCTTAGGATCCCACAAAAGTGATTACTAACATCTGACCATCCTCAAAATCTCTATAACAGTGTGTATTTTAACAATGTAGCAGTAACTCATGACTAACATGCAATCAACTATATTTTGTTAGTTTTAAGATACTCTGCAAGTTCGACCAAGAAGTGGTTTTCCTCTACCACACTCGAACAAATTTTGCAGTTTCCTACTCTTTAAAGTTGCTGCTCCCATCCTCTTCATTGGGAGCAACAGCTCCCAATTTAGAACTCTGATTAGTAGATTGTCTCAGTAAAAGTGATCAAAAAACCCATCTGCCTCATTTTAGGGAAGGAACTTCCTGTCTTTTCCTTGTCTGGATTACATGTGACTCTCGAGCCACACATCGTCATTAACTCTTAAATACCCTCTGAAATGACTGAGCAAACTATTCAAACATCTCAAACAGCTACAAAGTTAAAAAATGGTCCAACCAACAGCGACCTTGATGTCAGAAAGAACAAAGATATATGGACCCTGTTTGGGCTTCAATAGGAAGAACTTTCCTATAGATTGGTACAGCTCATGATCACTGAATGATATCCAGCAGAGTGTACAATGTCCCAGACTGCATCACCACCATCCATATGTATGTCCTATTCCACATGAAAGAATGTACTCAGCAGAGGTGGAAGCATCGTGGTATATGGTCAGGATTGAATTGCCCTGGAAACCCTCAACACTACCAATGGATTTCCTGAAATTCGTGGTATCATGTCAATCCTGAGTAAAATGACACCTATACCTTCTCCAGTATTAAGAAACCTTAGCAAATCTAAAGTCAATGAGAATTAGATGAAATATTTCCACTGGGTGGTTTTTATCTAGAACAAAGCAAGAAAATCATGAGGGCATGGAGTGGAGAAATAGACAGTCTTTTCCCTGAGATGGGGGAGTCCAGAACTAGAGGGCATAGGTTTAGGGTGAGAGGGAAAAGATAAAAAAGAGATCTAAGGGGCAACCTTTTCATGCAGAGGATGGTACACGTATGGAATGGGCTGCCAGAGGAAATGGTGGAGGCTAGTACAATTACAACATTTAAAAGGCATCTGAATGGGTATATGAATAGGAAAGATTTGGAGGGTTTTGGGCTGGGTGTTGACAGGTGAGACTAGATTGGGTTGGGAAGTCTGGTTGGTGGACCGAAGGGTCAGTTTCCATGCGGTATGTCTCTATGACTCTATGTTTGTGGTTGTTGGAAGTCAGTGCTCTCAGTCACAGCCACAGGACATCACTGCAGGTACAACCACTTCAGCTGTTTCAATACCTTTTTTCCATCATACCATCAGAAATTGGGATGATCACCAATGATTTCAAAATATTCAGCATCATTTGCAGCTCCTCAGACCAGTCCATGTCATGCAGAACACTTGAAGTTTGGATTCCAAGAAAGCTTGGATTGAGAGTTGGCAGGAAATATTTGTGCCATTAAAGTGCCAGAAAATGATCATCTTCAATAAGTAATCTTCTCACCTTGACATTCAATGGCATTACTGTCACTGAATACCCCACTATCAACATCATGGGGCGACTATCGTGTAGAAACTAAACTGGACAGGACATGTAAATACTGCAATATGTATGTATAATATATGCAAATATTACAACAGCAAGTTAGACACTAGGAATCCTGCAGCAAGTAAGACATTCCCTGAAGCTTGTTCATTATGAAGAAGACACAAGCTACAAGTGTGATACAGTACTCTCCACTTGTATGGAATGAGATTAGCTCCTACAACACTTGAGAAGCTTGAGACCATTCAAAGTAACCTTTTTGATTAACACCCTATATTGAAAGTTTACTCCATCCACCATCAATGTATAGTAGCACCAATGTGTACAATCCACAAGATGTACTGCAACAACCCATCATGGTTCCTTTCACAGCAATTTCTAAAGCCTGACCTTGACCATCTAAAATGATAAGGGCACTAGACACATGGAACCAATACGAGCTAAACTTTCTCCTCCAAGTAATGCATCATCTTGACTTGAAACTATATTGCTAGATTGCTGTGCCTTCACAGTCATTGGGCCAATATCCTGGAACTCACTCTCTAACAGCACTGTGGGTGGACCTATACTATATGGACTGCGGTGGTTCAAGAAGGCACACACCACCACTTTCTCGAGGATTGTTAGGGTTGGTGAATATAAATACTGGCATGGCTAACAACACCCAAATCCTGGGGCAGAATAAATAAAGAAAAAAAGTAAAGACAAATTAATACTTAAGCTATTTTCCCCCCAAACCAAATGGTTGTATAATTGGCAAAATAGTCATGATTGTTTAGCTTTATCTTCCTTTGCTATTCCTTTGATTGTCATATATTTTTCTTTGCAGGAGTTTGTCTTTGAAAATGATTCTTTTACTAACATAATGTACATTTTCTGGCCTTTTCTTCTGTCTCTTGTTTCATGTCCAGAGGCCTTGGATATTTTGAAATTACAATCAGGAGCAGCCTACTTTCAGTCTTCAGTTAACTATGTTGTGGTTGTGTTCGCCGAGCTGGGAATTTGTGTTGCAGACATTTCGTCCCCTGACTAGGTGACATCCTCAGTGCTTGAGAGCCTCCTGTGAAGTGCTTCTGTGATGTTTCCTCCGGCATTTATAGTGGTTTGAATCTGCCGCTTCCGGTTGTCAGTTCCAGCTGTCCGTTGCAGTGGCCGGTATATTGGGTCCAGGTCAATGGCTTATTGATTGAATCTGTGGATGAGTGCCATGCCTCTATGAATTTCCTGGCTGTTCTCTGTTTGGCTTGTCCTATATTAGTAGTGTTGTCCCAGTCGAATTCATGTTGCTTGTCATCTGCGTGTGTGGCTACTAAGGATAGCTGGTCGTGTCGTTTCGTGACTCGTTGGTGTTCATGGATGCGGATCGTTAGCTGTCTTCCTGTTTGTCCTATGTAGTGTTTTGTGCAGTCCTTGCCTGGGATTTTGTACACTACATTGGTTTTGCTCATGCTGGGTATCGGGTCCTTCGATCTGGTGAGTTGTTGTCTGAGAGTGGCTGTTGGTTTGTGTGCTGTTATGAGTCCTAGTGGTCGCAGTAGTCTGGCTGTCAGTTCGGAAATGCTCTCGATGTATGGTAGTATGGCATGTCCTCATTCCGTTGTCTTTCCCTTAGGCATCTGTTGATGAAATTGCACGGGTATCCGTTTTTGGCGAATACATTGTATCGGTGTTCTTCTTCCTCTTTTTGCAGTTCTGGTGTACTGCAGTGTGTTGTGGCCCTTTTGAATAGTGTCTTGATGCAACTTCTTTTGTGTGTGTTGGGGTGGTTGTTTTCATAGTTCAGTTAACTATCCTGTGGTTATGGAATGGCAGAGTAAAGACAGCACAGAAGGAGGCCATTTGGCCCATCAAATCCTTGCTGACTCTCTGCTGAGCAATCCTAGTCATCCCATTTCCCTGTATTATCCCTTTAACTCTGCAAGTTATTTCCCAATCAGTTTTCTTCTGAAATTGTCCTTGCTTTCACCATCCTCAAATGATATGGAGGTGCCGGTGTTGAACTGGGATGGACAAAGTTAAAAATCACACAACACCAACTTAAAGACCAACAGGTTTATTTGGAAGTACTAGCTTTTGGCGCATTGGTTCTTCATCAGGTAGCTGTGGAGCAAGATCATAAGACACAGAATTTATAGCAAAAGATCTCAGTGTCATGCAACTGAAACAAAATATTGAACAAACCTAGATTGCTGTTAAGTCTTTCATCTTTTAGAATGGGTTACAGATTTCGATTCATTAGTAGGTAAATCCCAGAAGATCTTTCCAGTCACATTTCGAAGATAACTTAAGGTTTTATTAAAAAAAAGGTGACATCTCAGCGCAGACAATACATTAAAGGTGTGAGGTTAGAATCTGTCTGTATCCCAATCTTGAGCCAGACTGGTTCTGTTTCCAAAGTAGGAATTTATAAAATGTTACATGGATTGACTGCTTTTATTGACTGCCTGCAGATAGTGTGCTTTTTGTTCAAAAATCCATGTAACATTTTAGGAAATAGAACCAGCCTGACTCAAGATTGGGATACAGACAGACTCTCACCTCACACCTTTAATGCATTGTCTGAACTGAGATGTCACCTTTCTTTTATAAAATCTTAAATTATATCGAGAATGTGACTGGAAAGAATTTCTGGGATTTACATATTAAATGAACCAAAACCTACAACCTATTCTAAAAGATGAAAGACTTAACAGCAATGTAGGTTTGTTCAATATATTGTTTGATTGCATGATACTGAGATATTTTGCTATAAATTCTGTGTCTTATGATTCTGCTCCACAGCTACCAGATGAAGGGACACACTCCGAAAGCTAGGACTTCCAAATAAACCTGTTGGCCTATAACCTGGTGTTGTGTGATTTTTAACTTTGACCATCCTCAAAGGCAGCAAGTTCTAAATCATTACTACTTATGGCATTAAAAGAAATGTTCTTCATTGCAATTGCCTGCATGTCTTACCTGAAACATGGGCTCTGAGATTCCCTCGTCCTTGTACCAGCAATTACTGGAAATAGCTTTTCTTCGTCTACCTTATCAAATATGTAAGGCAAGTTTTAGATTACTTAAAGTGTGGAAACAGGCCCTTCGGCCCAACAAGTCCACACCAACCCTCCGAAAAGCAACCCACCCAGACCCATCCCTCTAACACTAGGATAATTTAGCATAGCCAATTCACCTACTCTGCACGTTTTTGGACTGTGGGAGGAAACCCACAGAGACACGGAGAGAATGTGCCAACTCCACACAGCACTTGCCTGAGGCAGGAATTGAACCCAGGTCTCTGGCGCTGTGAGGCAGCAGTGCTAGCCACTGTGCCACCATGCAGTAATGAGGACTCTAACCTCTACACTTTTTCTCTCATTGGGTTGTCCCCTAGCTTTCACTCGTAGGTCTCTTCACAATCTACAGAATAGGAAGGCAAGTTTGCAAATTGCTGCTGCTCTACTGCAGTGGATCTTTTTTCTTTCTTGGTCATATTATTCTCTTTGTTGCACTCACAAATATAATTTTAAACATTCAGCATCCAAAATAAGTTGGTTATAAGATAGTTTGTGCAGGTGAATGTCAATATTTTATTCATCTCCAGGCTAGTGATATATACCTTCTGTAAGTCCTGATATTCTCCGAGTCACCACGTTTCTCCTGACAGCTATACTCTTGCTTTTATCTTTAAAAATGTGATTGGGTTAATCAAAGCATTAGTTTTGAGATTCCAGGATAGAGTTACCATTGTATTTAAAAATATTCAATGTTTAGCAGCATCTATTTTGCCACAGTGTTGCATTTTTTAGTTTAAAACAATGCAGTATTATGTTTCCAGTTGTCATATGAATCAAAATTATTTTTCAGAATGTTAATCGGGACATAGATTATCTAATTAGAAATCAGCAGTGTAAAGGCAGCATAATGTCTCACCCTTTTCTCTTTCTTTGTAACTTCAGATAGAAAGAAAAATATCTCCGATGTGCAGCTAGTTCTGGCACAGGCACAATGGGCTAATGGCCTTCTTTTGTTCTGCAGTTTCTGTGATTCTATACTCAATCACATTCCTTCCCCACACAGATGTACCCACATTAATTCAGTTACTGGCATTATAATGATGTCTACTCTCAGTTGCTGCTGCACTGTGGTTGCATCCCGTGAAACAACAGCTTTCGGTTTTTCCAATATTTATCAGAACCAATTGAGACCATCAACATAAAGAGATCATTCTAGAATTTTTTGTTTTAATTTCAGACTTCCAGTATCAACAGTACTTTGCTGTTAGAAAAACAGTTAATTTTCTGCATTGAATATCTTGTATTCTTGCCCCAGTTCTTTATTTAATGTGCAAATTGTCTAATCTTGCTATAAGGGTGCTGGGCTTGATTCTTAACTTTGATTCACCTAGCTTTAGTGAATGAACTGCAGGATGCCAGACAGAGGCCTTATGATCAGAATAGAGCATCCATCAACTGGCAGTGTGGCAGGGTGTGCAGTCTTAAGGGAGACCAATCGCAGGATAGGGATTTCAGGGTAGCAGTAGTTCAGATTGTGGGGGTGGTGCTAGAGAATAAACCAAAACTTAATCTTTGACTGAACTCTTCAATTGCTTCTCTTGAGATAAGCATGCACTGTGAACATGCAGAGGTGTAGGCACCTTGCTACTAAAGAGAAGGAACTGAAGTCAAGTGCTTGCTTGTACTTTGTTTCAAACAGTCAAACAACTAAAAGGAGCAGAGAAGGTCTCTTAGTACGTCATACCTGAAATGACATTTAAACTTGTATAAGTAATTTAAAATTTTTCAGATGTAGTGAACCCTTTTAACTAAAATCTTTTTAGCACAGTACAATTACCAGAGTTTTCACTGCAGTGGTTCACTGCAGGCATTTTATTCTCTGCACTCAAATCTAACCACTTTGATGAAAAGTGCCGTAACAGACTGAGAATTGCTAACATACGTTTTTTGCAGTAAAATGTTCAATAAATGTGATGATGCATTTACAAGATCACAGAAGGAATATAGATGAGGACAGCAGTTATGATACCCTTGTTTGAACATTTAAAGCTGTTAATGAGAATTCAAAATTCTTCTGCACAGTTTGTGTAACTGTACTGTATTTTGAGAGCACCTCAATGGATGTTGAGGTGTGGGTATAATCCTCTATTTTGTCCTTTTACATTCAGTTACCCTGGGAAGGATTGTTTAAGTGGTTAAGTTTTTCTCTCACATATGGAGGAGATGTGAAATCAGACACACAATAGGCTATTTCCCCATTGCAGAACACTGGAGGCCTAGGAGCCACTCTTTAGCCACAAATCAGTAGATGACCCAAACACTAAAAGGTTCATTCACTGAGACAGATCAAAGAGTAAATCTCTGACTAGAATTAATTTTTTTTAAACCTCATCAAAACCTATTTTAAATATCAAATAGCACTGTCTTGTCAGCTGTATCACCGGGTTTGTGTTTCACCCCCTGGGCCTTGTGGATAGCTGTTAATGGAACAAATCAAATCTCCACCATGCTCCCAGTTTAATCTGTTCCAATGACAGTGTCATAAATTGGTTCATGTAAAAAGAGAAGAGCAATCGCATTTTAATAACATTCAGATATTGATTCAGAATTCTTTGCCAATGGTTTAATAAAAGACTTATTACGAGGGGAATTTTTAAAAAAAGGCCTGATTAGATCAGATTTACTTTCTAATTACAACTTGAAAATAAATTTATATTTTCTCTTGTAATATGAAACCTGGTTCAGAATTGGTGATCTACACATATAGTTGTGAAGTGTGTAAGAAAGAATGTTTAAATAATTAGAGTATCCAGACTCATCATTTTACACACAGACATTCACTGCTGAGATGGGTCACCAAATCTGAACCGTTAACTCTGATTTCTCTTCTCAAGTGCTGCCAGACTTGCTGCGCTTTTCCAGCAACTTGTAAGTTTGTAAGTTCATAACGTCTGCTTTTGTTTCTGATTTCCAGCATCCATAGCTTTTTTTGGTTTTTATTCATTGTTTTACATAGACTGCTGAGTTTAGTCGTGCATAGAGTATCTGCTTCTTGTGAATTTATCTGGGGACAGAGTTAACAGTTTGTTGGAGACTCTGAGCACGTGTGTGATAACTGTTCTGCTGCTTTATCTTGGTAACTAGGGTTCCCACGGTTGCTATGGGAAATGAGCAGCCTATGTATCCTGAATGACAGAAGTTCAAAGGCTGCTATTCAATTTGACAACAATGCAAACACTGCCCTTTGCACCAGCTCCAAGTTCTGCTCCAAGTGGTACACCATATTGCCGTTCCTTCAACATTACCAAAGTAGTGGACGTCCATACCTACCTAATGGGGCTATGGATGTACTACAGCGATTCACGAAGCAAGCTCACCAATGCTTTCTGAAGGGCAGTTAGGGATGATTAAATAAATGGTAATAAGTACTGGCCGAGGCAATAACATCCACATCCCTTGAACTAATAAAGCTAAGTGGAAAAAATAAGTTTGCCAATAAAATCATATAGAACACATCAAGTGAGTCAGAGTTTTATTTGCATTTCTGATGAAAGGGTAGTGCCTGTATCCACTTAATTGATAACTGCAGTGGGATACTTTGACATTATATTTTTTTCACAAGGAGGTGATTTCTCCAGATCCCATGCGCAGTAATGATAATTTGCACATTTTCCTGTGAATTAAATGACGCCAAGATTTAACAATGAGTAAACTCTGTCATGCAATGTTTTAACATAATCTAATCACCTTGTCAACAAAGATTCAAATCAATCTCACAGGTACGTGTCATGAGTTTAGATGATGTCTGTATTTATTTAGAAATGGCCTAAATACACAACTAATTTCACAATTAGTAGTGCTGTACCGTGTTTGTTTCATGCCCAATCAAATACCCCTTTAAATTATAAAGGCCATTGAGATGGGCCGTAGGTCTTACATGGAAATAGCAGACTTTCCTTTACTACAAAAATACTCTGTTCTTCCAGTCAAACTAGAGATACTGTTGTAATATGCCAATTGTTTTTAATATGGAGGAGCCAGTGTTGAACTGCGGTGGACAAAGTTAAAAATCACACAACACCAGGTTATGGTCCAACACGTTTATTTGGAAGCTCTAACTTTCAGAGTGCTGCTGCTTCATCAGGTAGCTGTGTAGCAGGACCGTAAGACACAGAATTTATAGCAAAAGATTTTAGTGCTGTGCAACTGAAATGATATATTGAAATGGGTTGCAGATTTTGGTTCATTAATATGTAAATCCCAGAACTTATTTTAAGTCACATTCTTGAGATAACTTAAGGTTTTATATTTTAGAAAGTGATATCATTAAATGTATTGTCTGAGCTGAGATGTCACCTGATATTTCTGACAAAGGGCTGTTGCCCAAAACGTCAACCTCCTGCTCCTCAGATGCTGCCTGACCTGCTGTGCTTTTCCAGCACCACACTCTCCACTCTAATCTCTAGCATCTACAATCCTCATTTTCGCCTAATTCAGAATATAGTCCATTGATAAAAAGTAGTAAATTTAGTTATATCCTCATATAAAGGAATGTTATTAAAAGTGTATTTGTGAAGGTTTGACTTCTGAGTGATTCTACACCCTCTCAGAAAGGTTGTATTTGTGACTGCTTTCGTCCCAGTTCAATCTGGGATCGATTGGTGTTTTGAAGAATCTACTAAAATTATAAAATAAGTTATCTTGACCATGAGTTTTTCTCCATGACTTAGTCTTATTAATAATTTAACATGATCCTCATGCGCGAAGGACGAAATAAATCCTGGGGCATTACACCCCCGACTCTATTGTTTTGATGGCAGCAGTATACAGTTTATCGTTTTGTCATGCTCTTGTTACTAAAGGACAGAGTTTCCTGAGGGTGATGTTCTAGCTATATTAAACACTATTTGTATCAGGATACAGCAATTGGAATATAAATCAATTAAGGATGAGCTGGGTGTAAATGATTTAATAAAAATCTTAAGTGCATCTCAATTTTTGTTTAAGGCAGAGAACGTAATATTTCACACATTTGCCAATACTCTCAACAGGCCTGGCATCAATCAATTCAGGTTTATGAAGAAAGCTACCATGCGTTTTTTTAATCTGGCTGCAAGTTCCTAAAGTAACTACGATACATGTGTGTACGTCAGCAAATCACCTGAAGTCGCTTTGCTGTGAAAATACTGCCTGAGATGTTGAATATTAATTCTGCTACTTGTCTTTTACCTCAGAATTCTTTCTCAGGGTCTTCCTTAATTACTACCTTGTATTGCCTTGAGCAGTTTCTCTTTGGTTGAATGTGCCACAAGCTGAAGTTTCCTGTGCAAATGCACACACATACACTGCTGTCACATGCTATCAATTTTACTGCCTGAGCTATTGAGTGATCCTTAATGTAGAAAGGGATGAGGACCTGAAAAGAGAATATAGAGAGTTATTATGTTGGAAGCTGGAAGACAGGACAAGCAGAGTAGTGATATCAGGATTGCTACTGGTGTCAAAATCTAGTGAGGCTAGGAATAGAGAACGAGTGCAGATGAACAGGCGACTGCAAGACTGTTGTAGGAGAGAGGGCTTCAGATATGTGGATCATTAGGATACTTTCTGAGGAAGGTAGGACCTGTGCAAGAAGGACAGGTTGCACCTGAACTGGAAGGGCACCAACATCCCGGGCTGGAGGTTTGTTCGAGCTCTTCGGAAGGGTTTAAACGAGATTGGCAGGGGGTGGGAACCGGAACTATGGATCAGATGATAGTGTAGGTAGTGAACAGCCAGGTAGAGCATGCAGAGTCTGTGAGGGACTTGATAGGGCGAAGGTGCAGTCAGTGTAATGAGTTGAAGTTGTCTATTTTAATGCAAGAAGTATCAGGAATAAGGGTGACGAACAGAGAGCTTGGATTAGTACTTGGAGCTATGATATTGTGGCCATTATGGAGACTTGGATATCAAAGGGGTAGGAATGGTTTTTGGATGTTCCAGGGTTTAGATGTTTCAAAAGGAATGGGGATGAGGCAAAAGAGGTGGGGAATGGCTTTGCTAATCAGGGACAGTATCACAGCTGCAAAAAGGGAGGCCATCGAGGAGGGTTTGTCTACGGAGTCAGTATGGGTGGAATTGAAAAATGTGGTGCTGGAAAAACACAACAGGCCAGGCAGCATCTGAGGAGCAGGTGAATCGACATTTCGGGCATAAGCCTGAAGAAGGGCTTATGCCCGAAACGTCGATTCTCCTGCTCCTCGGATGCTGCCTGGCCTGCTGTGTTTTTGCAGCACCACATTTTTCAACTCTGGTCTCCAGCATCTGCAGTCCTCACTTTCTCCAAGTATGGGTGGAAGTCAGAAACAGGAAAGGAGCGGTCACTTTATTGGGAGTTTTATACAGACCCCCCCAATAGCAACAGAGACACAGAGGAGCAGATTGGGAACAAACTTTGGAAATGTGTAGAAGTAACAGGGTTGTTGTCATGGGTGACTTTAACTTCCTTAATATTGATTGGAACCACCTTAGTTCAAATAGTTTGGATGGAGCAGTTTTTGTCAGCTGTGTCCAGGAAGGATTCTTGACTCAAATGTAGATAGACTGACTAGAGGGAAGGTCATATTGGAGTTGGTGCTTGGCAGTGAACCTGCCAGGTGTCAGATCTCTCTGTAGGAGAGCATTTCGGTGGTAATGATCACAACACCCTGACCTTTACAATACTCATGGAGAGGGACGGTAGGAGAAAGTATTAAATGGGGGGGAGGGGGAATTACAATGCAATTAGGCAGAATCTGGGGTGCCTAAATTGGGAACAAATGTTTTCAGGGAAATGCATGACAGTAATGTGGAGGTTATTTAGGGAGCCCTCGCGGACAGTGCTGGTCAGGTTTGTCCCACTGAGGCAAGGAAGGGATGGTAAATTGAAAGAACCGTGGGTCACAAGTGATGTGGAACATCTAGTCAAAGAAGAAGGAAACTTATTTAAGGTTGAAGAGGCAAGGGCTTTAGAGGGTTATAAGGTAGCCAGGAAGGAACAGAAGAATGGACTTTGGAGAGCGAGAGTTAAGGAAAACCTTAAGGCATCCTAACTTATGTGAGGAACAAGAGGATGGCCAGAGTGAGGGTAGGGCCAATCAGGAATAGTGGAGGGAACTTGCCCCTGGAGTCGGAAGAGGTAGGGGAGGTCCTTAATGAACACTTTGCTTCAGTATTCACTATTGAGAGGGACTTTGATATACCTGAGGACAACGTGAAACTGGCTGATACGCTGGAAAAGGTTCATGTTAAGAAAGAGGATGTGCTGAAAATTTTGAAAAGCGTAAGGATAGGCAAATTCCCCTGGGCCAGATGGGATACACGCTAGGTTACTATAAGAAGCAATGGAAGAGATTGCTGTGCCTTTGGCAATGATCTTTGCATCCTCATTGTCCACTGGAGTAGTGCCAGATGATTGGAGGGTGGCAAATGTTATTCCCTTGTTCAATAAAGGGAATAGGAATAATCCTGGGAATTTCAGACCAGTCAGTCTTGCATCTGTGGTAGATAAAATATTGAAGACGCTTCTGAGAGACAGGATTTATGATTACTTGGAAAACTATAGTTTGATTAGAGATACTCAGCATGGCTTTGTGAGGGATAGGTCATGCCTCAAATGCCTTATTGAATTATTTGAGGATGTGACAAATACAAAATACAAGTAGAGCAGTGGATTTGGTGTACATGGATTTTATCAAGACTTTTGATAAGGTTCTTCATGGTAGGCTCATTCAGAAAGTAAGGAGGGATGGGATACAGGGAAATCTGACTGTCTGGAGTCAGAATTGGCTGGTCCATAGAAGACAGAGGGTGGTGGCAGATGGGAAGTAATCAGCTTAGAGCTTGGTGACCAGTGGTGTTCCACAGGGATCTATTCTAGGAGCTCTGCTCTTTGTGATTTTTATAAATGACTTGGATGAGGAAGTGGAAGGTGGATTAGCAAGCTCACTGATGGCATGAGTTGGTGGAGTTGTGGATAGTGTGGAGGGCTGTTGTATATTGCAACAGGACATTGACATGATGCAGAACTGGGCTGATAAGTGGCAGATGGAATTCAACCTGGAAAGTCTGAAGTGATTCACTTTGGAATGTTGTATTTGAATGCCGAATACAGGGTTAAAGGCAGGATTCTTGGCAGTGTGGAGAAACAGAAGGATCTTGGGGTCCATGTTCATAGATCCCTCAAAGTTGCCACCTATGTTGATAGGGTTATTAAGAAGGTGTATGGTATGTTGGCTTTCATGAGCGGAGATTGAGTTTATGAACCGCAAGGTTATGCTGCAGCTCTCTAGAGCCCTGTTAAGACCACATTTGGAATATTGTGTTCAGTTCTGGTTGCCTGATTACACGAAGAATGTGGAAGCTTTAGAGAGGGTGCAGAAGAGATTTAACATGATGCTACCTGGACTGTAGAATATGTCTTAGGAAGAAAGGTTGAGGGAGCCAGGGCTTTTCTCATTGGAGTGAAGAAGGATGAGAGGTGATTTGATAGAGGTGTACAAGATGTTGAGAGGCATAGATTAAGGATAGCCAGAGACTTTTTCCCATGGCAGAAATGGCTATCATGGGGGACATAATTTTAAGGTGATTGGTGGAAGGTATCAGGAGATGTCAGAGGTAGGTTCTTTACACAGAGAGTGGTGGGTGTGTCCCCTCCTCAAGCTTATCTCTCCATGCTTCAGGCTCACTGCCTTTATTCCTGATGAAGGGCTTTTGCCCAAAACGTCGATTTCGCTGCTCGTTGGGTGCTGCCTGAACTGCTGTGCTCTTCCAGCACCACTAATCCAGTATTTGGTTTTCAGCATCTGCAGTCATTGTTTTTACCTTGGCGGCAGTGGTAGTAGATTCAGATACATTAGAGACATTTAAGCAAATCTTGGATAGGTACATGGAAGATAATACAATGAAGGGTATGTGGGCTAGTCTGATCTTAGAGTAGGATAAAAGGTCAGCACAACTTTGAGGGCTGAAGGGCATGTACTGTGCTGTACTGTTCTTTGTTCTATAGAGTAACATCCATCAGGGAGATTGGTTGACACCATTGATCCTTTCTGAATTCTAAATTGTCTAGTGTGGTTATGGACAAGTATTTGGTATTCAAACTTGTCTTAAGCATTATTTATTGTATGATAGCAATCAGGTACAACTTCCATTAGAATGATGGACATTGTTACTGAGCCTATGAAGATGACTTTGATGGTAGGACTATTGCATTTGAGATCCAGAGTTGATCTCCCACCCACATCTCCCTCGCATCCATGCTATTTTGTCTGTTCCTCAACATTTACCCTTCAGAGCCTAACCTCCAGTACAACAACCAGTAGCTGAGACCAGTATTATCAAAGGATCGTTTGCAAGTGATTAAGAACCTAATGCTGCCAGAATTTCTTGTGCGAAGGACAACGCAATATCGATTTGCACTAGAACTGGAGGTGATATTGATTGTTATTGTTTTGGATTGGTAAAGGTTGTGATTGAGTGGTGTATGTGAATTTTAGATCTCAAATGGATAGCTACAGGGCATGTAGAGATGTAACATGCGTTCAGGTCATTAGTTTCTGGCATTTTGATTTTGTGTGCTGAATTTTGTTTCTAGATTCTGTTACTGCAAATTCACTGTGCTGGCTGATGAGGTTACTAGACTTCCAATGGAGTTTGCTCATTTTATATGGCAATTGTTGGAATAAAATGGATCCTCCCTCCCCACAGACCCAGCAGAGGAAGAGAAGTAACTGTTTGTTCTGGGAGTGTGAATTATTATTCTAGCTGTCAACATTTACATGCAGTACAGAGCCAAATTTCAGGTTTTCTGAGCTTGAGCTGTGGGAAGTCACAAATATTCAGTACCACCAAACTATTAATTTCGCTGCTGGTGGCCCTGTACTGCTTTATGAGATAATTTTACTTCTCCTCTCACCTCTGTCAGAAAAAGAGGTAACTGAGTGAAAGGTCAATACCCCTGATAGGGCTGGAAGATCACAATGACATGGGTTTATTTGTATGCCAGGAAGAATTTAAACAGCCCTATTTAAATTCCCTGTTCAGAAAATCTTGTATACCACTGAAAATACTCAGCAGGCCTTTGAAAATATAGCTTAACATTTTTCAGACTCTTTATTAGTAAACTGAGTGGTGGTGGTTGGGGTGGGGGTGCCTCATTGTATGTCACTAAATTGTGCAGTATCTGCAACATAGTTGTTCCAGTCATAAAATAATAATGTCGAAACTAAGGTATTTTTACCTTACCTTAATAAATTGTTCCCATTGTGGCAAAGCACTGTGTGTTTTGAATGCTGCATTCTCTGGGTCTGTTGGGGTCTTCGGCACAATGTAAACTTGGCAAACTGCCTTCCTGTGTTTAGTTCACTGGAGCTTTAATCACACAGGAAATATGTAGACTCTTGAAATGGTGTGAATGATTGACGAGCAGAAGTCAAGGTGTCAGTCTGTGAGTACCGGTAGCAGAAAGAGCCAACTGCAGTTGTCATTCCCCGACGGTATCCCAGCCAAATACTAACCAGGCCTGACTCTGATTGGAAAAGATCAAGTATTTACAGATACTAGTATAATCGTAGAAATTATCACCCCATTCCTACTTTGCAGTGCAACTAGCAGCAGGAGAAACTGGTGGAACACAGTTGGGTGTTACCTCTTAAAACAAGAGTGTTGATTATATTCACGCAGTTAATTGGCCATTAAAGGAGAGAACTGTGTTTTGATAGCTCTGCAAAGACAAGATAATGTTATTTACTCACGGGACTTATTTAAGATAAATTGTTTCAATCATGTGAGAGCTTCATTGGTATTTTGATTGCAATCAGTTTAAGGCTGATTGTGGGGGAATTTGAAAATTCATCATTCTTCAAGTCTAAAAATGAATGGAGGTCCAATTCTCCAACCTGCTAACTCTCCTGCCAGTGCAGCATATGTAAAAGTAAAAGTGATTGACTTCCAATAGTCTACAGTTACCATCTGAAATTATGGTAGGTATTTTAAGTACGCACCCTCATTTCTTGTCTGTCATTTTATGCACCCATTCCAGAATCCGGATGCACTGAAGTGAAGCATTTCCTGGATCTGCATATTGCTCTAAGCTCACTTCCTTTATGCTGGCCCCTACTCTCCCAAGCTTATCTACAGAATGATTTAATTTTGGAGTCAGCTGGGTTTCCCAGAGCTGGGTGGCTCTGCCAGGCCACCCAGTTCGAATCTGGAGCTCACTCCTTTTAAGGAAGTGAGGCCAAGGCACAGTTTACCATGAACCCCAGGCTTTATGATGCATGTCAGTCAGGAAGGAAATGACAGACAAATGGGAATGTCTCAGTTCTGGTATTTGCAGAAAGGCAGTGAAGTACTCAAACAAATTTTATATGGCCAAACAAATGGTTCAGACATCCATGGGGTGATTGTTGGTGTGGCTTCTCTCATAGTGCTGTCACTGACAATGGCCAAAACCTCACTTGTGACATAAATGGTATATTTGCAATGCCATTAGACCATAGGAGCAGAAATTAGGCCATTCAGCTCTTCGAGTCTGCTCTGTCATTCAGTTATAGTTAATAGGTTTTTCAACCCCATTCTCCCACTTTTTCCCCATAGCCTTTGATTCCCTTGGCAATCAAGAACGTATCTATCTCAATCTTAAATATACTCAGTGACCTGGTCTCCACATCCTTCTGTGGCCGTGAATTCCACAGATTCCCCATTCTCTAGCTAAAGAGGTTTCTCCTTATCTCCATTCTAAAGAGTCTTCCCTTTACTCTAAGGCTGTGCCCTCAGGTCCTCGTCTCTCCTGCCAATGGAAATATCTTCCCAACATCCACTCTGTCCAGGCCATTCAGTATTCTGTAAGTTTCAATCAGATCCCCACTCATCCTTCAAAACTCCATTGAGCATCGTCCCAGACTCCTCAAATGTTCCCCATATGTTAAGCTTTTCATTCCTGGGATTATTCTTGTGAACCTCCTCTGAGCCTGCTCCAGCACCAATACATCCTTTTGCTGAGGTAGTTGGTAGTCTACACAGATTTTGTTGCAGCCTCTGCCTTTCTAAAAAGTGCAATCAATTGGATAATTGCATAAAAGGGAATCCATTATCATTCAATGCTATATTACATTTTTATGCTCCGTAAATTCCCTACACATTTCTATGACTATCAGAGCTTCCTGGCAATGCTATCCAAGATCTTGAAGAATAATTGTAGATTTCTTTTTTCCATTGTTGGAGTGTTAATTAAATACAAATTTTTAAAGTAACTCAGTGATGACCAAAAGCCAAGTACTGTTGCTGATCTGGAAGATATTTAGGATTTCATTGCGCTGCTAATTTAATCTATTTCACAGTTCAAAAAGCAGCCTACTTTTTACCAGCACATTATCCACTCACTGTTCCAATGCTGATTTCCTGATTACAATTGCCTAATCCTCTCTAATAAAATGAAACAAAGAGCTTTTGTATTCATTCACACTTCAAGATTGTTTCATAATTGCTTCTGGCATTTTTAACACTTTGGCCTTTTAAACTGTGTTTCACAACTTTTCACCCATCCTCTCTCCTGGCTTCCGAAAATATTTACAAGAATGTTGCTCGGGCTGGAGGATGTGAGTTATTGGGAGAGGCTGAATAAGCTGGGGCTGTTTTCCCTGGAGCATCAGAGGCTAAGGGGTGACCTTATAAAGGTTTATAAAATCATGAGGGGCATGGATAGGATAAATAGACAGTCTTTTCCCTGTAGTAGGGGAGTCCAGAACTAGAGGGCATAGGTTTAGGGTGAGAGGGGAAAGATATAAAAGAGACCTAAGAGGCAATTGTTTCACGCAGAGGGTGGTATGTGTATGGAATGAGCTGCCGGAGAAAGTGGTGGAGGCTAGCGCAACTGCAACAACTAAAAGGCATTTGGATGGGTTTATGAATTGGAAGGGTTTGGAGGGATATGGGCCGGGTGATGGCAGGTGGAACTAGATTGTGTTGGGATATCTGGTCAGCATCGACGGGTTGGACCGAAGGGTCTGTTTCCATGCTGTACATCTCTATGACACTATGAATCCTCCTCCTCCTGAAGATCATAATAACTTTGAAAAGGGGATGATTCCTCTTCCCCCTCAACCTGATGGATGGCTACAGGCTATTCAGATACTAAGAAGGATGCTGCTGAACTTGAAACCGACCATATTTGGTAAATAGATACACATTCCCACATCCGTGGGAAGATGCTTTGAAGTAGGAATCCTGAATGATTGTCCTCCCTAACCTTGGAACGAAAGGATTTTGCCAACTCGCTTCTGCCTTTGTTGAGGTCAGATAACTCAGCATACATTGAATATCAAGCCTAAAATCTTCCAGGTCAATCTACTTCAACTGAGGGAGAATTTTGTTTCTTTCAAAAACGTTAGGCCAACAGAAATCTGCTACACACCTCTCCTAGAGTTTCACAGGTGCTTGCAGTGCTCATGCCCTGTCAGAAGATGCAGGTAGTACAGAGTTAAACTGAGTTAAACAGAGTTAAACTAAAACAGTCTTGTAGTCAACATGACACTCATGTGGAATTTGCACATTCTCCCCGTGTCTGCGCTGGTTTCTTCCGGGTGCTCCGGTTTCCTCCCACAATCCAAAAATGTGCAGGTTAGGTGAATTGGCCATGCTAAATTGCCCGTAGTGTTAGGTGAAGGGATAAATCTAGGGGAATGGGTCTGGGTGGGTTGCGCTTCGGCGGGTCGGTGTGGACTTGTTGGGCCGAAGGGCCTGTTTCCGAACTGTAAGTAATCTAAGCAATCTAAAATAATGCTCATCATTATATCTGTCGGTATTCAGTAAAACAACATGTGATCATTTTGGTTTTGAAGCGAGCGTTTAAAGGGAAACCATCATGGAAGAGAGGCAGATCATATGTTTGAAGGTACATTAAAAGTTACAAAGAGAGAGAAATCAAATTAGGGATGAAAACCAGGCTTTGTTTTGCTTATAAATAATAATTAGATTGAAGCAGTTCTTGCCAGATTCAGGCATATTTTAAAATTATTAAAATTCTGCCAATTAAGTTTGAAATATTAAAGTAGGAAGAAATGATCAACTTGGATACAAGCATTCCAGCATTTCTGTATTATAAGTATTTCCTCCCTTTGAATTTCCATTTGTTTTTTTGCAGGTTATCAGGAGATTAAACACTAGCGGCATTCTTCGTTCTCTAAAAGCCAAAGGATATTTTGCTAACATTTAGAAAAGATGAAAATGGTCACAAGACCCAAACATTGTTTGAAAAATAGCATCTTTAGGAGAGTACATCTTACATGTAATATCCAGCAGCAATACTCTCCACTGATGTTTTCACTACCAGTAAAGTTCACTAATGAGATAATGATAAAGAAGCCAGAGCTAAGCATTTCTGTTAATATTAAAATGATTGCCTGCAGGTTGGAAATGATCTTTGATATTCAACCTATAATGCTGTCATGCACTGGGGCTGCGGCTACAGCTTAGCATACCATTGCCTGCTCTTTTTTGTTTTTCTCATTAGCTTAAATTAGCTTGTACGTTATCAGTTTCACATTATTGTGAAGTCATTTGCGAGAGATTTGTTACAATTTGCTTCAGATATCTGTTACTGGATAAGGTTCTGAATGATCTATGTTCATACTACATTGGCTACACCCATTCTTCCGATGTCTCACATAGTCTTTGAATCGAGACGAAGAATTGTAATGTGGCTTTCATCAGGATCAGAAGTATCTGTACCAGCTCCATAAGGTCCTGGTAATTACACATGACCAAATGTAGTTGTACTTATAACTAACTTGTGCTGAACCATCCTTTTGTTCTCAGAATAGTGCCTAATCTTGAAGACAGAGGATAAGACCAATGCAACGCCAAAGGAGAATTGGTGGCAATATACCTCAAACAACCATTACCCAGTACCACATTGGTGGAGGTGGCAAATACCACAAGGAGTAGTCAACTGGGAGAATACCACTTCTGTTTGTGATTCACTGCTAGCAAGCAACCCTTTTATTATTTTTACCATCACTTCCTAAGGATGTGGACTGGCACTAATATTTACGAACACAACAGTGAACACTAAGTGTGTGCCTTGTGTTCTGGGTCAGCGGCATGTACCCTCATCATGTTCCTGAGATTGGTTAAAAAAAAATCACTGGAATGAAGTTTGGTTCAAATTGAAATCCACCTTTTGCACTATTATAAGGACAGGCTTGGTAAACAGTGTAATCCATAATGAATTATTCTGCAGCTAAGATGCAGCTGCATCTCCTCAAGAGCACAATGCCTGATTGTGAAGCATATTTTAACAATGTATCAAGTGACTCTTACAGACCTCAATCTCAATCTCTTTTCCCATACTATTAGAACAGTCAAGAACACACATTCTGATGAGATCTCAAACTTAATTTAAAGGAGCAATGTGAATCAAAGAAGTCACAGCATCCCTACAGTGCAAAGCAGGTTATTCACTCATCAAGTCTGTACCAACCCTCTGAAAAGCATCCCACCAAGACCCACCCCCTTGCCCTAGCCCCGTAACCCTGCATTTCCCAGGGTTATTGACCTAGCCTGCACAACCATGGACATTATGGGCAATTTAGCATGGCCAATCTATCTAACCTAACCTAATATCTCTATTTCTTGTCCCTCCCACAGGATAGCAGTTTGGTTCCTTTATTGCTGTTTGCCACACAACATGATTTAGTACCTCTGTCCTGCTTTTTAAAAGCCTTGCTCATAACAGAACTGTCACAAAGAGTTTCCAATGCCCAGGTGCAGTGTTCTTCTGAATAATATGTCCATTGTTTGGCTTTCTGCAGAAGATTACCTTTGTTTAACTGACTAACAAACCACAATTAACTTGGGAAATGAACACCAAGTGCAGGTGAATTAGGCTTAAAAATAATTTTTATCATTCTTTATGTCCAGGTCTTTTCTGAGAGTAAAATGGTCTAGAATGCCAGATTTTGGCTACATAATGTTTCTGTCTGGATATGAGAGAAAATTAACTTCAGTGCAACTGTGCACCTTTAAAGGCACAAAATCACATTGTTAACAGGTTTACAAGGGGTTAAATTGTTTGTTTGAGTCAGGGAATTTGGAGGTTGGAACAATAAGCTTCAGGTTGTAGGAAAGTAAATAGACTTTCTTTATTTTAAGATTGTTCTGCATCTGTCACAAGATGTGATTTCTGGAGGGGAATATCTGTTGTGTGACAGGTGCGCTGTTTGCTGCAAAGCTTTCTTTTTGTTTCATAATTTATGGGACTGGGGCTTTGCTGGCAAGGTGTTCATTTATTGACAATCTCTAATTTATTTTGAGAAGGTGATGATGAGCTGCCTTCTTGAACCACTGCAGCCCATGTGGTGTTGGTATACCCACAGCAATGGGGCAGAATTTCAGAATTTTGACTCAGTAATAATGAAGGTGCAGGCAGCAATGTAGATCCAGGTCAGGATGGATGGAGGGAACCTGCAAGAAGCAGTCTTCCATGTTTCTGCTATCTTTTATCTTCTCAGCGATAACAGCTCATTGTCATATCTGTGCCAACACTTGCACATATATTAAAATAAATGTACAGTGCAGAACTCAGTTCCTTTATGTGTAACGCATTCTTGCATCACAATTTTAAACTTGGGTCTGCATTGCTGCCTGCACTTTCATTGCTATTGGGTCAAAATTCTGAAATTCTGCCCCATTACTGTGGGCATACCAACACCACATGAGTCGCAGTGGTTCAGTTTTAAAGCTTTCTGCGGAGCAAACTGCTTTTGATTCATATCATGTGATTCAGTGTACTGACCCCTACTGTTTAATAGAAAATTGTGTTCATGTTAAACACCTTGCATACATATTACATATAATCTCTATTGGATGTGTGTGTTGATTATGCCCTGAGTCAATTTATAACAGGATATTATGGTGATAAACTTATGTCAATTAAATTCACGCAGGCAGGAATTTACAGATCATGGGATTTCCCAATCAAAGGAGTTTGCGGGGTACAGGAGCTAGAACCAGCAACCACAATCTCAGATGTGCCCTTTAGGACTGAGATGAAGGTGAAGGTGGGGCATCTTTAGTCTCCCCTACCACAGAGGGAGAGGGAATTCAGTCATTGAGAATGATCAAAGCAGAGCTTGATAGATTTCTCGATACTGAGATATCAAGCACATGGATGCAATACAGGAATACGATGTTGAAGTTGAAGATCAGCCATAGTCTAGAATGGTGGAGTAGGCTGGAGGGGCTGAATGGCCTACTCCTCTTATTTCTTCTTATCCCACAATACCCACTGCCCTACAGCTCTTTACTGCTCCAGGAAACTGAATTGGCTAGAGATGGACTTTTATACCTGAGCTCTATAAGCTGAGCAGCATTAGTAACAACAGTGGTCTGCAAACAGTCCTCAGATTCTAAGTCCCAGGTCAGTACTGATCGTTTCATGGGAGGTAGGGGAGATGTGGAAGTAGATTTGGGATCTTGGAGAGGTGAGGGTATGATGCACCTGTGTGGGGAGAGACATTGTTGTTGGGGGAGGGGTGGGGGTTTCTGATGTGGTAATGAGGCCATAGAGAAAAGCCCCTTCCCCCTTCTTGCCATAGCCTGCACATTGTGAAATATTGGACTTTCACCCACTCTGCACTCCTGCAGCCTTGAAATTGAGACCAGGCAAGGCATCTGGTACACTCTTGTGGGCATGCATGTGGCCTGGTGCGGGTCGTCTTTCTTTCAGAAACCTTGTGGAGGCAAGAGTGCTACTCCCTCAGTGGGGGGGATCTTCATTGATTCCCTTGCAATTCCTCCACGAACCCTCCTGATGCTGACCAGACAGTTGCTGCCTGTTTTGGACCTAAGCAAATCAGTGCTTCCTGAAATGACTTCAGCTGTCCAACCAATGGATGAGCCAACCAGTGTGATCATTAAATTCCATTCAGTATTACATAATGCCAGCTAAATCCTCCTATTATATTGTCTGTCTGGCTCACCGTCTCCTATAGATTCATATGTTTTATTAAATGTGCTTGAAAGAAGAATAGCACAATACATGACATTTACATGATATATAAACTTATTCAAATAAATTCTGTAACAGTGCATTTTTCTTGCACAGGAAGACTATTTATTTATTCAAACTTAACTAATTTAGGAAGATGCAAATGATTTCTGCTCTGTGGTTTGTGATTTTGAAGTTGTCCTTCATAAAGTAGGACCATTTCCTTTATATATATCAGGACATAGATTGATGTGTTGAGATTTAAGCACATCAGAGTTAATATTTGAGTTAACATGTGCTTAAACATATTGCTAAAGTGTAAATAAACATTACAGAGATCTATTATAGGAATGGCCAATATAATAGAAATGGTTAATATTATAGGAATGGTCAATATTATAGGAATGGTCAATATTATAGGAATGGTCAATATTATAGGAAATGGTCAATATTATAGAAATGGTCAATATTATTAAAGGAAATGGTTAATATTATAGGAATGGTCAATATTATAAAAATGGTTAATATTATAGGAATGGTCAATATTATAGGAAATGGTCAATATTATAGGAATGGTTCATATTATAGAAATGGTTAATATTATAGGAAATGGTTTGGACCTAAGCTCCTGGAATTGGAACATAACCCAGAAGTTGGATTTTGAAAATTGCTCTGGATTGGAATTTTCAATGAGGCTTTCTATTGCTCATAAGTTATTTATAATATGTATGGGTTTCTTGCTTTGAGAATGTTTAAACCATTGACTTAAAGTGATTCGATGTGATGCTATTCAGATTATTTTCAGCAAATCCCATTATTGATTTTCCATTCCTGTTCACCAGTTTAAGTTTTTTTTTGTTTTGTTTTTATTATATATTTTTAGTAATTGCTTCAGAACTCCTCTTTGAATGAAGGTCTTTTGATTTTCCAGCCACTTAATGTCTACAAGTGTCCTCCTGTTTTGTATATGATCTTGAGTTACTGAATCTTTTTCAGCTCCATCTGTACTGCCATTATCAAAGCATATAGAAACCAGGTTTAGATCACACCTTTCTCTGAATTTGGGCTTTGCTCTTAAACTTAACTTAAAAGTAATGCTTAGATGTACAGTATATTATTGTTAGCTTCCTGTACGTCCAGAAATTCTGCATTTTTATTGTTCACATGTTGTTAGATGGATCAAACTTTCCAATCTTAACTTTGCCCTGTGGCTTGTTAAAGGATGCCCTCTCCTGGCTATCTTTAAGTTGCCTTTTTCACAGGAAACTCAGAAACACTTGGACTAATCTATGGTCAAACCATCCATCCTTCAAGCGGCCTTTCGGAATCATGGTTAAAAATCATACAACACCAGGTTATAGTCCAACAGGTTTAGTTGGGAATACTAGCTTCCAGAGCGCTGCTCCTTCATCAGGTGATTGTGGAGTACACAATTGTAAGACACATCATTTTAGAATCATAAACGTTTATAATTGAATGATAAGTCAATCTGTTATGCCCTTATTGTGTACCTTCTCTGGACTTGCACTATTCTTTACTCTGTATTGTAGACACAGAACCTGTCCTGTCCTTTCAAGAATCTCAGTGAAAACCCTATTCTATTGAGTTCAATTGGTTTCTACTAACTAGTGCCAGAAGACTGCAAATGTGGTTCCCTGTTCAAGAAGGGGAGTAGAGACAACCCTGGTAAAAAAAAAACAAAAAAAAAAGGCGGCACGGTGGCACAGTGGTTACCACTGCTGTCTCACAGCACCAGAGACCTGGGTTCAATTCCTGCCTCAGGCGACTCTCTGTGTGGAGTTTGCACATTCTACCTGTGTCTGTGTGGGTTTTCTCCGGGTGCTCCAGTTTCCTCCCACAATCCAAAAATGTGCAGGTTAGGTGAATTGGCCATGTTAAATTGCCTGTACTGTTAGGTGAAAGGGTAAATGTAGGGGAATGGGTCTGGGTGGGTTGCGGGTCGGTTTGGACTTGTTGGGCCAAAGGTCCTGTTTCCACACGGTAAGTAATGTAATCTAATCTTAACATTAATCCAAGGATGTAGGCGTCATTAGCAAGACTTGCATTTGTTGCCTTACCAAATTGCTTTTGAGAAGGTGGCTCATCAATGTATTTCCAAATCAGAATGATGTGTAAATTGAAGAGGAACTTGCAGTTGATGGTGTTCCCATATGTATGTTGCCCTTATCCTTGGAGCGATGGCAGAAAGAAAGCACCATTAAAATGAAGTTGTTGTTATGTCAGTTGCAGTCAGCTGTTCCTGACCCTACAGAAAATGACAGTTCCTGAAGTTGCCAGCAGCCCTGTTTCTCATCCCTATTGGCAGTCTCTCTAACAGACCTGAGTCTTCATTGTCCAGTTTCTGTCTTTCCGCCCAGAGTACCCACGGTCCCAATTCAGAGACCTTCAACTTCCAAGGTAGTACAGTCACAAAATGCAAATAAATGTTTGCATTTTCTCAGTGAGTGATGTTACCTTGTATCTCCTAAGAGCTGGAAATGGTTTTTGCAACTTGACTATTTTAAGTTTATTTTTCAATGACTTTTGCAATACCTGTTTGTAAGGTATCACTGACTAGATGAGGATCTGTTTCCAGCAGGAAGAAGTGTTGGATGGGTGCTGACTTAAAGAACTGGGCATGGATGTCTGTTTGTCCAGTTTCATCTGAAAGATTTTTGAATATCTTTTAAGGACTATGTGCCATCCAGTGTGAGCCTCAAGTCAGATGCAATAGGCTGTTGGTAAAATAAATGTGAGCATCATGAGTTATTGGTAGACATTGCATACTATTCATTAGTTATGTTATAATTTTGTCCTTTCATATTACAACTGTTATGCTTGTCCTTTCACCCAACACATAAAATCAGAAACACAACGATGGTCATTCATGGTAACTGTCATTCTCCATTCCAATTTGGCAATCGTCCTTCCATTTTGTGAGAATTAATTCTGTCATGATCCATCAAATCGTGATTTGTGACTAGATGAATTGAATCATCGTGTTTCAGTTCGGCCTTAAATTCTAAAGTAAATCTTGCCCACCTGATTTGATTTCTGTCGAATCAATATCAGTGGTTCAACTGGTTGTATCAGTCTTATAAACTACTTCAACTCTTCAAATGGTGATTTTTAGGATAGTGATTGAGATTGGAGTTAGATCTGATGCTGCCAGCAGGCATTCTGAGTTCAAATTCTGTACGAAAGCTGCTTTCCTGAGCATGTTGAGTGTTTGGACTGTCATTTAAATGTTCTTTTGTAATTGATAGTAATTATTTTTATTCTCTAGCCTATCATTATTCCTTGAGGAGAAAGTGAGGACTGCAGCTGCTGAAGATCAGAGCTGAAAATGTGTTGCTGGAAAAGCGCAGCAGGTCAGGCAGCATCCAAGGAGCAGGAGAATCGACGTTTTGGGCATAAGCCTGAAGAAGGGCTTATGCCCGAAACGTCGATTCTCCTGTTCCTTGGATGCTGCCTGACCTGCTGCGCTTTTCCAGCAACACATTTTAAGCTATCATTATTCCTTAAGGAGCTGGAAGAAATCTGGATTTTCCTTTTGTGTTTTTTGTAATTATTTTGGAAAATCTGGACTTGGGGGCAATAGCCCATTGAAAAGCAAGAAGGAACTGCACTTATGTTGTGGTTTTTATAAGTCTTAAGTGTCCCAAAGTACTTTACAGCCAATTAAGTCCTTTTATAGACATTGTTATGATATAGGGAAGTATTTTGGGATGAATTGGAGGGGTCAAGGGATCAATTGGGATTAGTTAGTTCTAAAGTTGAGTTTCATAAGCTGTAGGATAGAGTGGAAAGCATATCCACTATTTTAAAATAATGTTGCGGAAAATAGGAAACATGTTAATGATTGACAAAATCAACTGATGAATTGATTGAGTATAATGAGAGGTTGTACTGTTCTTCCTGACAATTCCCTCCCCTCCTTGCTGGAGTGTTGACTCTCTGCTAGGGTGAAGAATCCTGCACAATCTTTAAAATTGGGAAAATAGCCTTGCTTCTTGTGATTGCCGTTCATGCAGTTTGACAACAGGAATCCTCATTGCCCACTCTGTTCTTGGCCAATGTACACACATTTATTGCTAGGTATGAAGTCAACTTGATTATTTTCTTATTCCTAACCATAACCAGATAAGGTCAGTTGCCACAACATGCCACTGCCTTACTGAAAATTCGAGCTCAATGCAGGCAGGATTGAGCCTTGGACCTCCTGGTCTGTGTATACTAAGTCAATCATGACTGTATTAAATAAAAACACAAAATGCTGTAGGAACTCAATAGGTTTGGCAGCATCAAAGGAGAGAGAAACAGAATTAAACGTTTTGAGTCAAATGTGATGCTTCTTCAGAACTAAGTCACTAGAAGGTTGACTGTTTAGTTGAATGCTGCCATAGGCGATGTATAGATAAATAAAATACTCTCCTCTCTTATTTAATTAAAGGATATTCCCCTTTTACAGCTCATCAATCAAAGATACATTGATGATAAATTTAGCAATATTCTAGGAAATGTTGTGTAATGACGTCCTCACGTCTAGTCTGTAAAGAGTGGAGGTTGTGCGTGAGACCTGATGGTATCCTGTTGATCCTATCTGCAAATATTTAATACAGTCATGATTGACTTAGTATACAGACCAGGAGGTCCAAGGCTCAATCCTGCCTGCATTGAGCTCGAAATTTCAGTAAGGCAGTGGCATGTTGTGGCAACTGACCTTATCTGGTTATGGTTAGGAATAAGAAAATAATCAAGATGTTTTCTTCCAGCATGGAATGAGACATCAGTGAGATTATGAAAGGTAGTCTGCTTATCACATAATCCACACTTGGTTTGATTTATGGCTGTCTGTTACTGTTAAGATGTGGGGAAAGGGCAGATGTCACTTTATATTGAAAGTCTTGAGTACAGAAAATTTTATTAAATAGGAGTTGGTTAGCTCAGTTGGCTGGTTTGCAATGCACAGTGATGCCAATAGCATGCGTTCATTTCCTACACTCACTGAGGTTAGCATGAAGGACCCTCCTTCTCAGCGTCTCCTCTTACCTGAGATGTGGTGACCCTCAGGTTCAACCATCACCAGTTGTCTCTCCCTAATGAGAGAGCAGCCCTATGATCTGGTAAGACTGTGGCGACTTGACTTTTATTTTAGAAATATCTATGAGTTGTGTTTCATTGTTAATAACGAAAACACCTCCAATACGTCAATCTCATAAATCATGCAGTTTGTTTTTGTTGAAATGTGTACAGTTAGAAATTATATGAAATAAGCTAAAATGTGAAATTGAATTTGAGTTGTGCAGCATCCTGATGTCACCTTGGTTCCTTGGAACATCTTACTGCACTACCGGTGCTATAGAGATATATAAATTGTTGTTGCAGAGGAGAAGTGCCTGTGGACTTTATGATATCTAAGTCTGGAGAGATGGGGTTAAGCAACATCAATATTCGTTAGAGTGTGTATTATGGTCTTAGGCTAAGAATTTCTTCCATCACTGCCATTATGTTGCTTTGCAGAGTGTGCTGGCATTCAGTATGAATTGCTCAACTGGTCTCATATTCCTTCGCTCTGATGTTTACTGCACAGACACATACCAATGTTTTCACCACTATGTCTGCCTAGTGCCTTTCCAGGAGACAAGGACTTGTGTGAGGGTGTGATCATCATCAAAAAGCACAAGATCATACTGACTTTCACTTCACTGTACTGAAGCACAATGCATAAACATAGGAGTATTCAATTAGGTTTATACCACTTTGCAATCAATCCCGTAACAATTATGGGCATCTTCAGTTATTCATTACTGAGCAGAGCATTAAGCAAGAAAATATGTAGCTTGCAATGCACTACTTTGCTTCACTTTTTTTTCCCCTCCTGGCACTTAGATTCTAAGTTGCCTTTGTGACATTTGATGTCAATCCTCTGCTGTGTTTGTCTGAACATAATGTTGAAATGACTGATCTATTTAAGCTCCCAGTCAGTGATGACCTTAAGTTGTTGCATGTACCAGTGATGCCAGTGAAGGGCAGGGAGGACACAGTTGGGGTTTTACCTGGTCAGAGCTGGTCACTACCTTGTGCAGATATTACCTACTATTTGTCATTCCAGACCTGGATGCTGCACAAGTCATGTTTTTGTCTGGTATGTGCTCCATTATTATTACAGAGCCTGTGAATGGAGCTGACTACTGTAAAATTGTCAATAACCAGTAAAATCCCTGATCTTATTTTAATAAGAAAGTCATCAGTGCAATGGCTAAAAATGGTTGAGCTAAGACACTAACCTGCCTACCCCTCATAGAAAGATTCTGCGATTGTTGAATTTCTGCAATTGCACTTGTGTATGCCAGGTACAACTCCAGCAATTGGAAGATTTTCCCCTTGACCTCAGTTAAATTTTTGGTGCTATCCTTGACATCCAATGTAACTACCTCTTCGCTGATATCCAGTTCTTCTACCTTATTTACATCAAAGCTGTGATGAGTATTCGTGCTGAGTGCTTCTGGTGGAACCAAACTGTGCACTGGTGGACAAGTTATTGGTGAATAGCAGTTGCCCTGTAGATGATTACTATCACCTTGAAAATTTGGAATAGGCAGTAATTGCTCATTTATCCTCTGCATGCCAGCACAGTTTTCCACATGCAAAATGTTCTGAGGAAAGGTCATGCAACCCAAAACATTAACTCTGTTTTCTGTCCAAGGTACTGCCAGACCTGCTCCAGCAATTTTTATTTTTGCTTCTCATATACAGCATCTGCAGTTTTTTGGTTTTTATTTAGTGTTTAACTCACTGCCATATCTCTTCCAGGCATGTCCACCTTGAAGACGTTCTCCGCCACTCTCCGATAGGATTTCATTTCCAATCTTTTCTTCTTATCCACCAACATTAATTTCACTGTCGCTTCTGATGTTTGACCAGGTATTTGCAAAAACTCATGTCCGCATTCCTCAGTGACTGCCTCTGACTCAGAATCACCCCACATGGATTATAATTTAAATTTCATCCTTCGTGCTTTGAATCCACCCAAGGTCATAGGTATTTCTGCGATGTAAAAAGTTCTGAGGAAGAGTCACTTGACCTGAAATATACATTCTGATTTCTCTCCATTGACCTGCCGAGCTTTTCCAGCAATTTCTACCTTTGTCTCTGATTCACAGCATTAAAGCCCTTTCAGTTTTTATTCAGTTTTTCACATTGTCAGGTAGATACTAGTGTCATTTGCTTCACTGAAGCAGTTTTGTTAGGATCATGGCTAAGTTTGCTGTACAGGTCTTCAGTGCTGTAGCCAGGATGTTGTCAAAGCTAATTTTCCACTCCATTCAGCAACACAAATGTGTCAATAAGAATGCAAATTGGCGGATCCATGAAGTTGAAGCCATTAATACATTCCTGTTCCAGTGATATTGATATCATTTAATTCTGAATATGAAAATCAGTCTCCCTAAGTTTTACCTTTTTTATTTACTTTTAAAGTGTTAATTCTTCCATAATCCTGTGCATTTCATTCTCTGTATTTTGCACTTTAACTTCACCTATTCTCATCAGTTTACTTTGAAATGTAAGTTTTAACTATCCCTGCATTACTTTGTTAAAGTTCTTGTCATCAGTGCTGCTGAGTTCTCCTTCAAGTTCTTCTATATCAGCATTCACATGGAACCATATGAAAAAAATCACCAATTAAATAATTGCAGAGTTATTATGTAAGTTACTATCTATATTGATAAACACTCAGCACCAAATTTCAATAGGATTCTGAGGAAGGGTTACTTGAACCAAAACATTAACTTTAATTTTTCTCCACGGAGGTTGCCACACCTGCTGAACTTTTCCAGCAATTTCTGTTTTTGTTTCTGATTTACAGCATCCTCAGTTCTTTTGGGTTTTTTTTGGTAATCGTTATGCTGTATGGATACCTATCTTTTAACATTTTGGATAACCATTCCTAACATTTCCCCCAAGAATAGATAAAACTCCCAATTACTCCTTTTTCTGCAATTTGTTCTGTTCCACATTTTAATGTGTTCCTTAATGTACATCCATCTCAGTAAACCAGCAAATGTTTAATATAACTGAATGGAGAATGCAGTACTACTCCAAGTCTTAGAGGCTGAGAGTTCAGTGCATGTAGTCCATTTCCCTAACCGCCCTCATGTTCAACTAAAAGAATCGCAGAATGCTGCAGCACAGGATCAGGCTACCTAATCCATTCACACTTTCATTCTTATACCATGTATGTTGAAGTACTTTTCTTTCAAGCAGCTGTCTAAATCCCAAAATGCTACAAACTATATTCTGAAAACGATTCTGATCCTCTGTGTTCTGGCTGCACTGCTAAGACATGGATTACCATTTCTCAGTGCCTTTAGCAGCAAAGGCAGGTAAAGTAGCAAATAGACATGGTCAAGGTGGGGTGGAATGCTGAAGAATTAACATTATCCTGAAAGGGGCTTCTTTCACGTTTTTAAGGAAAAATGGATTTTAGGCAAGATGACAAGTGTGTACTAGTAACAGTGATTGTACCTAACTTTTATTAAAGATGAAGTTCAAAACCATTCCTTTCTAACGTCATGAACTAAGTACAGAGGGGGGGATGTTAGCCATTCATTTGGGTAGAACCAATATTTTGTTTGACATTTCTGTCTAACTGAAAGCTGAGATGGTGCTTCTTGATGAACATTGCCACTTTCTGTCTGGAATTTCCATGTCATTGCTTTTATATTGAAAATTTTCTGCAGATTTCAGCAGTGTTGGCAGCAAATGAACATTTGTGACAATTGTATAAACTGAACAGCAGGGGCCTGCAGCTGGACATCTGGATAACTGGACTTTTCTATATAAAGCAGTCGGCCTGAAAAGCTTAATACAAAGCTCTTGTATCGTTCTGTCTTCTGAGATGTCTATGTGATATATGTATCAGTCTCTGGGAGGAGCTAGTCAGTCCTCACTGTCTGGTGCAGTTGGAACCTTAGTCTTTCTTCCACTGTTAACAACCTTGTATTTTGCAGTTGAAAGCTGTTCACCACAAATCTAAAAATGGAAAATGTAAACAGCCTATTAAACATGAGAGGCACACAAGGTGAGTTAGTGAATCATCTTCCCTGCCCTCCACCTATGAAAACTTTGATAAAATTTTAATTGAGTGCATCTGAGCCTTTCTGGAGTTGGAGGCACCATTCACACTGCCTGAATCTGTTGCAAAGAAAAAATTGAGTAAGCAGTTGAACTCTTGGAAGCAGAATCTTATTTCATTTACAAGTATAGTGTTGACCTTTCCAGAGAATGTTCCCTTTGACACTATTAAGATAGATTTCAAATTGATAAAAATGTCACTTTCGACTTGATTTCTAAGGCACTGGCTTTGGAAGTACATAACAATCTGCCATCGTGTTCATGTTAAAGATACTGAGGTTTTGCAGAGACAAAACGGAATTCCCTCTTGATTTTCTTTTGTGGTTTCATTCATGGTCTCCGATGCTGCTCAGAGGTAACTGAGAAAATGAGTTTGAACTCCCAAAACATAGCAATTTGTCCTTCAGTACAGCAGTTTTGGTCTATGAGTTGTTGTTGTCTATCTCAAAACAACTCAATGCATTTACCTGGAGCTTGCAGTCAGTGGTGAAGCAGTGGCCACTGACCTCAAGCTAAATCTGGCTGAGGAATTACATTCTTTCACCTTTCTTAATGTGCAGTGGTATTGCAACAAACTGCAACATTTTCTCCTGGGCCTTCATCACAGGGATATCAGACAAGATAAAGCAATGATATAAAAACACTTTTAATTTTTTTTTATATGGAGCTAACTAAAGATTGGTACATCTACATTCTAAAACTTCTGATAAAAAGCATTTAAAATTCACAGTTAATCAGTTTATGACACTCCATGATTGCATAAAAGGATTTTTTTTCCAACTTTTGTTTTGACTTTTGTTCTGTTGTTCATTGAATTATATTAATCACGTCACCAGTACAGACTTGGTTGCAACAGATTGAGTAAAGTATAACTTTTTAAATGTTTCAAACAGTGGTATGGGAATGAGAGAGTTGAATTTTTTGCTGATGGCCGTGATTGCTGGAGGGTGCTGTAGAAGAGTGAATGTTGGGATTGGAAGTGTGTGAGGATGAGTGTTGGGATTGAGGGGAATAGTGGGTTTTGGGATGGGGAAGGGATTGGTGAGAGCTGCCAGGGGTGATGGGCATATGTTGAATTCAGGTTTTGATTTGGGGAGTAAGGGGGAGGATTTGTCTGAGCGATGGACCACAACTTTGTGATTTGCTTGCTCATCTGCACAAGTCTGACACCCTTAAGTTATAGTCACTTTCAGAAGCTTAAAGATAGTAAAATCTGATAATTGCCATCAACCATCGCCCATCCTTCAAACTCTGCACAAACTCCAGATTATCTCAGTGAGGGGGAGGGACGGCTAGTTTGCTGGCTAGGAAATCATCTGCCTGTTCAGTTGGTGGGCAGTTGTGAATCTCTCCAACCTGGGACAGCCTCGGGGCATTGGGGCAAACATGTACTCTCTGAAAGTGACCTTGACTCCACCACAGTTTGGGACCCAGCAGTTACCAGCCTCTGATTCAATGAGAGGTTTTATCCCGAGGCCAGTGATGAGGTCTCATTGAGCTGATGGATGGGTGATCAGTTATCTCTGCATTGGGAACAGTGTATTCGTGGCCAGCTCACAATCTCACCTCTTACACTTAAACACAAAACAGGAAAATCCTGCCCACTGTTTTCATACCTTTTCAGCTGCTAAACTGTGAAGAAAATTACTGCTTCTCTGGGGTCATTGCTACTTTTGTGTCATTTTCAGTCATCCAACCGCCTTAATTAAACTTATTTTCTGAAATGTTTCATGCTGTGCAGCGCTGCCACTCTCTTTATTGCTGCCAACAACTTGTTACTGCTCAATGTGTGCTTCCTCAAGCTATCACATAAATCACAGCTGTGACATTATTACCTCAAATCCCTCCCAAATCTTCCGTAATGTAACAATCTTATACACTGGTGCATGAATAGCTCTTTAACAAATGTATTTGTTTCACTGGGGAATATCCAGATTATCCAGGTTTTTGCTCGAACAGAAAATCCTTTGGATGACCATTTCCAGTGAATGTAGAGAAATATTCATATGATTTTATTAGTTGGTATTATTTACAGTTTGAGACAAAACATTTAACAAGAGACGTGTGGAGGGGGAGCAGCCCGAAGTAGTGGTCCACATTGGCACCAATGACATAGGTAGGAGGAGGGCTGAGGATGTTAGGCAGGCTTTCAGGGAGCTAGGTTGGAAGCTCAGAGTTAGAACAAACAGAGTTGTTGTCTCTGGTTTGTTACCCGTGCCATGTGATAGAGAGTCGAGGAACAGGGAGAGAGAACAGTTAAATGCAAGGCTACAGGGATGGTGCAGGAGAGAGGGATTCCGGTTTCTGGATAACTGGGGTTCTTTCTGGGGAAGGTGGGACCTCTATAAACAGGATGGTCTACACCTGAACCTGAGGGGCACCAGTATCCTTGGGGGGAGGTTTGCTAGTGCTCTTGGGGGGGGTTTAAACTAACTCTGCAGGGGCATGGGAACCTAGACTGTAGCTTTAGGGTGCAGGACCTGGAGTGTAGGGAGGTTAGGAACATGGCATCAATCTCAAAGGAGGGTGCCTGTAAACAGGAAAGTGGCTTGAAGTGTGTATACTTCAATGCAAGAAGTATACGAAATAAGGTAGGTGAACTTGCAGCATGGGTTGGTACCTGGGATTTCGATGTTGTGGCTATTACAGAGACATGGGTAGAACAGGGACAGGATTGGCTGTTGCAGGTTCCAGGGTTTAAATGTTTTAGTAGGGTCAGAGGTGGGGGTAAAAGAGGGGGAGGTGTGGCATTGCTTATCAAAGATAGTATTACAGCGGTGGAAAGGACGATGGATGAAGACTCGCCATCTGAGGTAGTTTGAGCTGAGGTTAGAAATAGGAAAGGTGAGGTAACCCTGTTAGGAGCTGTCTACAGGCCTCCTAATAGTCCTAGAGACGTAGAAGAAAGGATTGCAAGGATGATTCAGGAGAAGTGTGAAAATAATAGGGTGGTTGTTATGGGGTCTTTAACTTTCCTGATATTGACTGGGAAAGCTATAGCTCGAGTTCGTTAGATGGGTCGGTGTTTGTCCAATGTGTGCAGGAGGGTTTCCTGACACAATATGTAGACAGGCCAACAAGAGGTGAGGCTATACTGGATTTGGTTCTAGGTAATGAACCAGGCCAGGTGTTAGAACTGGAGGTAGGTGAGCACTTTGGGGACAGTGACCACAATTCGGTGACTTTTATTCTAGTGATGGAGAGGAATAAGTGTGCATTGCAGGGCAAGAGTTATAGCTGGGGGCAGGGAAATTATGATGCGGTGAGGCATGACTTAGGGTGCGTGGCTTGGAAAAGTAGGTTTCAAGGCAAGGGCGCAATTGATATGTGGAGCTTGTTCAAGGAGCAACTGTGGCATGTCCTTGATAAGTATGTACCTGTCAGGCTTGGAGGAAAGGGTCATGTGAGGGAACCGTGGTTTAATAAGGAATTGGAATCCCTTGTTAAAGGGAAGAGGGTGGCCTATGTAAAGATGAGGCATGAAGGTTCAATTGGGGCGATTGAGAGTTATAAGGTAGCCAGGAAGGATCTGAAGAGAGAGCGAAGAGCAGAATGCCAGCTTTGTTATCTGTCTCCTGCTGAGTATATTGATAAAGACACTCAGTCTGTCTGTGTTAGATTTTTCAAGATTCTTTGGATTATTAGGAAGCAAAGTTCAGCCAGTTTCTGCAAATTAAATATTACCAATGGCCCTTTTGTTTGCAGTGACTTGAGTTTTTGAGTGTTGTCTTTTTTCAAGTGTTCTTGCTGTAAGTTTGGATTCATCCCTCGTATTATTTTTACTTATTTTCCTTACACCTTACCGTCTGACAATTGGAACCAACAGTGCCCCAGCCAGTTCCTACATCATAAGTGTTTCACCAATAATAACTTCTTCTGACCATTTTTCAGTATTTCTGATCAAGTGAAAGCTCAGTAATGAGTATGAATTGGCAAGCACCCATGCCACATTTACTGCCCAAGCAGGAAACCTGGGTCAGTAGAAGTAGTGTTGGCAATTACCTCACTGAACAATCCGTAATGATGCTTTTTAAGTTTTTGCCATCTGTGTATCGATGTTGAAATTGTGAGAATCTAGGCCCAATCCCCAATTTTCACTGCTGAGCTGAACATTGACTTGCTCTCTTCTTCTCCTGCCACCCTTCTCTGAAATGTTTTTCTTTGATGGAAATTCCCACCTGCCCCAGGCAGCAGTGAAATCAGCAGAATGTAAACTTCTGGGTGAAGAACTGGGATTTCTGTTTTTACAATGAGGTTATAGTTTCCCATTTCCACTAGTGATTTCTTTTTGACTCTGTTGTCCCAGATATAAATTCCGTCTTGTTGGACTGATGCTTTGCAATCTGAAAGCCATGTTTTATATAAGACCTTCACTGTTACAATTCCGACTTAGTTGATATATCACTTGTATTTTTCATTTCCTCTAAGATGGAATACTTCCTTATCTTATTCTAGCCAATGTTCAACAAAATAATTGATTTGCAACAACTTCAGTCTTTTTGATTTTGCCTGACTCACATTGTTAAGCAGATGTCCCTTATCAGTATTGTTAGATTCCATGGCAAGCCATTTCAAAAATAAATACGACAATGTGTTCATTTCTGAAATTCTTACCTGTGCTGTGATGTCAGTTGCTGAATTATTTTTATCTAGTGACTTTGTGAAGTGATTTCACCCTCCCTGTGCCATTTCAGCTGCTCTATCATGGAAGTAAGTTGGTCAACAATTGCTAAGAGCTTGTCCACAAACATTTGCTCGTTTTCATGTTGTAGGTTGGTTAAGTTTGATGAGGTTTTGTCCTTTAAAGGGACCTTTTGCAAGGGACCTTCATGCAAGCTGCACTGCATACCTTTCTCAGCAGGTTTGAAGTCTCATACCCTTTATCTTTTAGTCCATTAATTAGTAAGTTACCTTGCATTTTATTTAATGAACAGTTGCTGACTTCATTATCTATATTGATCTTTTTCAGCTTGATTCCTTGAATGACAATAAGCTTGCGTAGGAATTTTCTCAACTGGAGTTGTAGATCATCAATTTGATTTCTCTTGGAATGGCAAATTAATTTTAACAACATTAGGAATGTCATCAGACAGGAACGTAAAAGTCAGGGAATATGCTCACATCACAGAGTCATCTGATTTCTTCATTTTTCAATTTTTTTTCCCAATTGCACTTTCAGAAGAATCATTTCCCAGTTTTAATCCAGTTCTGGAGCCATTTACTTTCTGAGCTTGCCAACATAGCAGCAAGAAAAAAAACACCAAACCTGTTCTTGAAGCAACCTTACCAGCAAGGCATAGTTGAGAGTCAGCTGGAGACCACAAATAACTGCCAACAATAGCATTAGATCTTTACTTCCTGAAATTCTACGACATGTTGTCTTATCTGAAGCTCATCTGCACTTTGCAATTTTCTTTTCAGTACAACACACCCACGGGAGTTCACATGATTGATGGCAAGCCACTTGTTGCAAATTAATGCAGCGAACAGAACTGTTAGTTTGTTTTAATTTGGTTTTAAGTCTATCAATTAGACTATCAACTGAAATTGTGCCTTTCATGATCACTAAAAACTTGAGTCGCCAAAATATCTTTTGATAGAGCACATCTCTCTGGGCTCATCCCAACACTACTCTCCCTGAATTCATATTGCTGCCTTGTAGATATCCACATCCATTGTGCAAACCCCTGGTTGCAAGCAAGGAATGATAATGCACTGTAATTTTATATTGTATATTTAACTGTATATTTATCCTGTCCAGGTCATGGTTATAAAATTGCGAGGAGAAAGTAAGGACTGCAGATGCTGGAGATCAGAGTCAAGAGTATGGTGCTGGAAGAGCACAGCAGGTCAGGCAGCATCTGAGGAGCAGGAGAATCAAGGTTTTGGGCATAAGCCCTCAGGAATCCTGATGAAGGGCTTACGCCCGAAACCTCGACTCTCCTGCTCCATAGATGCTGCCTGAACTGCTGTGCTTTTCCAGCACCATACTCTCGACTTATAAAAATGTGATCCAACATTTTAAAATATGGTTTGTTACAGAAAGTCTGAACAATTCGTTAGGTAAACATTTTGAATTCAGTGGTTAAGTTTTGTAAAAATATTTTTGTACTGTTTAATGGTAGTGATGGAGCTGACTGACTTAAGTAGCACAGAAAGCCATATAACATCAGGTCTGTCACTAAATGCACAATTCTTCAGTAATATAATTTGATCATAGGTGCCTTCACTCATGCAGAAAAATAAATAAAAATGTTTGTTTTTATGTAATTGCCTCTTGTTTAATTCCCACTTTCTCATGATTTCTATGCAACTGTCTTTTTTCATCTCACACATGCTCTCTCTATATCTTGTGTGTTGCATTCCTATCTTCCATGCTTGTCTGCAACGCTTTTCAATACCATTAGTGTGGAATTTATCAAATCAGCAACTCATTTCATGTCCAACCTTGCCTTTTCCATTGGCTTCCAGGAAATAGGGAACTGCGCTTGTTAGTTTGTGTGGAGCAAGGCTCCACAAACAGGAACAAATGACCTGACTGAATAATATGCTTTTGGTGTTGTTGGCTGATGGAGTAAGTATTGGCTGGGACAGTGGGAACACTCACCTGATCAGCTTCACATCGATCTGTACGATCATCGATGCTCACTAGAGAGTATGGGCGGGTACTCAGTTTAAGAAAAGACAGACATGACAGAGCTTTCACTGAGCTCTGTGTTATAAACATTGGCTCCATTCGATAATTTATTTAATGTTTCGGTAATTTGTTTCAATCAAATACATTTATAGTTAGATAGTGGTGTGTGTTCCAAACTGAATTCTGTAAATTGTCGCCGAAGCGTTGTATGTTGCCTTTATTTGGAGATGGAGCTTTAAGCAATATTTCCTTCTGGCTGAGAAATGATTACTATTTCATGGGGATATGTCTTTCTGACGTTTGTCAGTAAACCTATGTGTTACCTATAGATAAAACCAAATCATTTCACAGTCATCTGTTAAGTACATTCACAATGTAAAGCTTTAATGTGGAAAAACTTAGTTTGAGAAGAAATTGAACTTGTTGGTTGAAACAACCTTAGGGAACTTTTAACAACATATTAGAAATTTCAGAAAACTTTTCATCAGACTGGTTTCATGATCCTGGCTAGATGATGGTGGGACTGTTTCCATAAATTAAATGGTAGAAATACTGGCCTAAATCTTTAGAGCATCTACAATGTTGTGTACATTGCCACAATGTACAATTATACTGTGTAGTCTTCTAATTCCGACTGTCAAAGGAATGTGCAGCACATCATCACTCCAGGGAATTCCATCAGAGTTGAGGAGAGGTGGGACAAGAGAGGACATGCTCCTGATTATGATACTAGCTGCATAGTCTAATAAGTAAAGGTCTAGTGTTTGATGGAGTAAACGGGAGTGTGGATGAGTGACTGAATGGTTAAGGTGGCTAGGAGGGTGAGTGGATACAAAGGAAGGGTAGTTGTACGGGGGAATAGTAAGGTCCAGTTGGGATATGGTCAGTCCAGAAAAAGAGTTAAAGTTGAGTAGGTGGGTCAGAGAAGTGATGGTGGCAAGATTAGTCGTGTAGTGCGCAGGGAGGAAGGTTACCTATGATTACAAAGAAATCTTGATCAGTTGGGTCAGGGCTGAAGAGTGGTAAATTGAGTTTTAATTTGATAAATGTAAGATTATTACATTTTGGTAAAACAAACAGAGACAAGACATATATAATTAAACAATGTTGTAGAACAGAGAGGGCTAGGGGTTCAACTTCATAATTCTTTGATGTTTGTATCACATATAGATAAGCTTGGTTAAGAAGGCATTTAGCAAGCATGCCTCCATTACTCAGACCTTTGAATAGAAGAGATGGGACATTATGTTGAGGTTGTATAGGATGTTGCTGAGACCTGTTCTGGAGTACTGTGGGCAGTTCTGGTCACGCTGTTGTAGGAAGGATATTATTAAGCTGGAGAGGGTTCAGAAGGCTGGGAATTAAGGGTTGGAGTTATGAGGAGAGTCCGGAAAGGCTAAGATCTTTTTCAAGAGAACTTAGGAGGTTGAGAGGTGGCCTTATAGACATCTATAAAATCATGAGGGGTATAGACAAGGTGATTGGCATGTGTCTTTTCCCTTGGGTGGGGGATTTCAAGACGGGGGAAGGAGAAAGATTTTTAAAAAGACATGAGGGGCAATTATTTTACACAGAAAATGGTCATTGTGTGGAATGAACTTCCAGTGGAAGTGATAGATGCGGCTATGGTTACAATGATTAAAAGAAATTTAGATAAGCACGTAAATGGGAAATGTTTCGAGGGATATGGACGAAACACAGGCAGGTGGAAGTATTTGAGCTTGGGATTATATTCAGCTTGGACTGGTTGGACCGGAGGGTCTGTTTCCGTGCTGTGTGCCTCTATGACTCCAAGTAGCTTGATTGTGAGGGAGGGGGGGTGGTGTGGTTGGTGGGACCTGTTGGTGTAGAACACAAGTAGTTGCGTCTGCTTGCTGCAGATCCAGATATCAGGGAATGTGATAATGTGATCATATTGGAGACCTTGCTCAACAAAGGGCAGGTAGGGTACGAAACATTCCTGATAAAGGAGTGTTCAGGAAAGGGAAGAAAAGTGGAGGGGCGGCAGTATTGATTTAAAAAGAAAAAGATGTTCTGCAGAGTTGGGGACAAAGATTATTTGGTTCATGCTGATAACGGGGTAATCATTGCTGTACTGGCTGCAATCTATACATGACTAATCAGTGAGATAGATGCAAAGGAAGAAATTTTCAAGGAAGTCACAAAATAATTTAATAATGACCAAGTACTTAAAATATGAAGCTTTGATTATCCAGCTATAGACAAGGATAGTAATAGTGTAAAGGACAGAGAGGAAGTAATGTTCCTAAAATGCTGACAGAGGGCTTTACTGAACAATATATTCCAGACCTGGAAAGGAATCACGACATTGCTGGAATGAGGGGAATATTTAGGGAATAATAACCATAGTAGAATAAGATTCATGTTGTCTATGAAAATGTACAAGAAACAATCCAGAGTAACAATACTCACAAAGGCAAGATATAAGATGAAAGAGACAATGAATAAGATGAAGCAGGAGTGGGGTACATATGACAGAGGTCAGATTGATAATACAAGCAAGAACCAGACTTAATGTAGAAAGTTTGGAGAACAGGTGAAAAATCTACAGAGCAAAACCAATATGAGAAAAACAAAACACTCAGTAATTGCTGGAGAATTTGAGCAGATCTAGAAACATCTGTGGAGATAAAGCAGACGTTGCATCCAGTGATCCTTCTTCAGAACTGCATCTTTTTTCTTCCATTTAGATAATTATTTTGTTTTAGCTTAAATTACTACAGAAAAGTGATACAATTAGTCAGAAGAATAAGGGGAGGCAATATAAAGTAAAACATGCAATTCTAAAAGGGGTGCAGGGTCAGAGTGAACTTGGGAGTAAATTGCAAAGGTCATTGAAATTAACAGTGTAGCAGTGAGTAAGTAGTTAAAATGACAAGGCTTCGTAGGTAGAGGCATTGAATACAAAAGCAAAATACTTTTTGGCCTTAATTGGAATATTATTTCCAATTCAAGACATCACAAATTAGGAAAGATGTGAATACATTAGAAAGGATGCAGAAAAAAAATTATGAGAACGGTTTCGGGGTGAGGGTTTGCAGTAACATGAATAAATTTTGGAGGCTTGGACTTGTTTCCTTAGAGAAGAGTTGGCAGAGATGAGATGAGATTTGATAGAGATGCTCAACATCATGTGGTTGAGGGATAGTGTGGTTGAGGAAATTGTTTCCTTTGGTGGAATGATCCAGAAGTATTGGACAAGTTGAATCAATCAAGAACCAACAGCATGAGGAGATTAGAGATTAGAACTTGACATACTTTTCCTGAGGGTATGGTGGAAGTGGACTGAAGCCTGCTTTCAAAAGAAGTATTGACTTATTGCCAGAAGAGACAAAATTTGCAGGGCTGCAGAAAGGAATGGGAGTATAACTAGCTCAGTGTGGAGTTGGTATGGCCAGGGCTGAATAGCCTCTTGCTTTGCTTTAACCATACGATGATTCTGCTGGAAAGTACTGGAGGACTTCTTTCAAACAACCATTTCAAAGAAAGTGGAGTGCATCCTGAGGCAGCAACTCTGAATGTCTAGTCGATGTAGTATAATTGTATTTCTGTAAGATGTGCACCAGTGTAATAAAACCATCAAAGGAGTCAGTTCTAAGACTCAGTAAAAAGGAGTCCAAGGTTGCAAGTGCTTTGTTATTACAAATAGGAAATAAAGTGGATGTCGAAGCTCAGTATTTCTCTCTTGCATTACTTTTATTTCTTGCAAACCTATTTCCTGTAGTAAGTTTAATTCATAATTATAAACTGAAATATGTGATGTGACAGTATGATGTTTCCATCTGTTCCATCTGTTATAATGCAGCTATGAAATGCCTTGGGATATTTTATTAGATCAAAGGTGCTATATAAATATGAGTTGTTGTTGTGCAAAGTACATCCTATTTCTCCTTGAAAGATTAAGTTAATATCTTACATAACTGAAAGCTCAAATTACTTACAGTTTAAATCGATCTTCATAACCTTCAATTGCTGAATGTTGGCTGAAATAAAATAATTTATAATCACATACTTAGTGCATGCGTAGACAAGTCTGCACAATAGAGAGTAAGATCAGGACACAACTACTTTTGGTATTACAATTTAGCAGAGCGCAGTGTGCTGAACAGTGGGTAGCTATATTCAGAATGTGATGTGATGGCTTCGTGATTGGAAAGTAATCACATTTTTCATTCCATCTAAATATGATAAAAGTTCAATGATATATTGTAAAAGATAGATACAGCTGATACTTAGCATTCTAATTTACAATTGTGAAATTAATATTTTGCATTCTATGCAAAACTGCTGCTAATAAATTTGAGAAATTTCTCTTCTTAGACATTTATTTAATTTGTTTCTCAATAATGAGATGTCATCTTTTATTTTTAATCCTTTCACAATATAGTGTACTGACTGATTTAAAGTAAGTGTCACATTAGTCTGGTAGGTAATTTATAAAAATAATGCCTGCTGCGAACCATACCCATCAATATTCTTCAATGTTTACAACCTCTCCTTATTTGTATGTCACTATTGTAGACAACTATCTGAGGCTTTCCTTTCCCAATTATTATTTTGTTGAACTAATAGTTTTAACTTTATGCAACAGTTAAAAACATGTGGTGGTGAATTATCAATGGAAACAAGTATAAAACCGGGAGGGCTGTTTTCTGTTGCACATCTTGCACTAGCCAGAATCACTGAGTGAGTCCACCAAAACTGTTCTATTATGGGGTATTCACATCTACTTTGCCCTCATCCAACATGTTCCCGTCATCCACAGTTCCTGCTTACAAACAGTTGATAATAAGAAACTTGTCGATTTGCTTTCCCTTCCTGGATGAAGGATCACCAGGTTTCTGGTACTGACCTGACTGGACCAAGCTAATAGAACAGATTCTATGGCATGAACCTTGAGCATGAACAGCTTCTCGAAACCCGTGGATGTGTCACAAGGCATCCACACTTTGCTTGAGGAAAGAGAATTAAATGACTGGATATTGAGACTTTCAGTTGTGCACATTCCAGATCAATGGTGATAGGGACAGGGGTCAGGAAGCAACAACGACCTGACCTCTGGCCTCCATTCCCAGTTCCAGGACATCTGACCAACAAAGGAGAAGTTTTTGTTATCATGAGTGTAGGAAGAAAATCAAATTCCTGTGCAAGTTTAAAACCACTTTTTCAAAAGTGCTTTTGTTATGTTAATGCAGAGCTCTTGGTATTGATTCATAAGAAAGGAATGTGGCTGCTCTTTATTTGTTAGTCCAGCAAGTTCGTGTAATAAACTTATGGTGCAATAGTTGGGAGAAAGGGTCATGGAGGTAGGTTCAGTTATGGCTTTCATAAAGGGAATTAGCTCTGTCATAGAATCGCTACAGTGTGGAAATAGACCATTTGGTCCACACCAACCCTCCAAAGAGTAACCCACCCAGACCCATTCCCCTATCCTATTACTCTACATTTACCCCTACACACTTCTGAACACAATGGGCAATTTAGCATGGCCAATTCACCTAACCTGCACATCTTTGGACTGTGGGAGGAAAACAGAGCACCTGGAGGAAACCCAGGCAGACACAGGGAGACTGTGTAAACTCCACACAGTCAGTCACCCAAGACTGGAATTGAATCCAGGTTCCTGGTGCTGTAAGGCAGCAGTGCTAACCACTGAGCCACCGTGCCTCCCAATCCTTAAGGGTAAAAATATAGCTGGGCAATGGGGAACGATTAGGGAAGTGAGATGAGCTGAATTGAACTTATTGAGAACTGGCACAGACTTGAGGAGCTGAATGATCTCCCTTCTCGTTATTCTTTGCTCTAACCAATTAACAATTCTATTTGTTTTCTGACTGAATGGTGCCAGTTACATGGTATGATCAATAAGGAAGTTAAGCAAATCGGGGGCATTCAAAATATGAGGTTTGAGTGGCACACAGCACCGAGCAGCCTGGATCTGGATTTAAGGGTAGTACCTTCTTTGATAAAATAAATTCTACCTTAAGCCATTTAACAACAAACATATACTTAAATTCTTTATTTGGCAGGCAGCCAGCATTGGATTGTGCTATGAATCATATCTAATTTCAATTATAATGTTTACAAGTTCTCAAGCATTATTGTAAAGTACAAATGTTGTAGGTGCTTGTTTTTATTGAATGGAGTTTAATAGTCTTCCTGTGGCACATTCTGTAGTGATGGGGGATCTCACCTCAGTCAAATCTCCTTCAGAATTAAGTCCATGGCACAAAGTCATGAAGACAGCCTTCCTCTTTCATTGCCGATTGAGGCTATTGTGGGTAGGGAATGAAACTGGACAGACAACCCAGTATCAATCAAGGTGCTGCAAAAGACAATGGTTAAACCCAGTCCTGTCAACCTTACAAAGTCCTCCTTACAAACATCTAGGATCTTTTGTCAAAATTGAGAGAGCTTAGCGGGCAACAGTTTTATATAAACATGCTCATCAAACTATACTTTACGGAGAGGTGCCAGACACCACGATTACCATCCTGCAAGTGCATCACAGACTCACTGATGGGAGTTGCCATGGCATTATTGAACTTTGACTCCAGACAAGGAACCCTCTTGCTGATTATTATCCACTGTCCCATCCTTGATAATGCATCAGTCATTCTCCATGTTTAACATCATTTGAAAGAAGCAAAGGTACAGAATGTTCTCAGTGTAGAGATTTCAGTGTCCATCACCAGGAGAGGCTCAATAGCATTACTGACCATGTTCTGAAGGATATAGCTGCTAGGCTGGGATTCTGGCAGCTAGAGAGGGAACCAACAACAGGTAAAACCTATTTGACTTTGTCCTCACCAATCTAGCCATCATTGATGCCTTGTACAAGACACAATCAGTGAAAGTTACCAGAACTTTGTGGAGACAAAGTTCCATCTTCACATTAAGGATACCCTCTATTGAGTTATTTGGCACTATCACGAAGTGAAGTGGGATAGACTTTGAAAATATCTAGCAACTCAAAACTGTAGCTCATCAAAAGCTGCAGAATTGTAATCAACCACAATCTGTGATCTGGACAAGTATATTGCCCCACTCAACCATTGTAATTAAGCAGGAGATCAGCCCTGGTTCAATGAAGTATGCAGGAGATGCACCTAGAACATGAAATATTAACCTGATGAAACATCAAGACAGGACTGCTTACTTGCCATACAGCTGAAGCAAGACTAGGCAATCCCGCAATGAACCCAGCACACCAGTGCAATCGGTCAGAAGTGCCAAGTGGATAAGATGGAAGAAAGAATGGACAGACTTGTACAATAGATGTAGAATCAAAGAATCCTTTAGAACAGGAAAAGACTGAGATAACCTTTTGATCAAGGTATCCAATTGATTCTACTATCCTACTCCAGTATTTATCAAATACTCCATTGAATGTTGTTATTGAATCTATTTCCACCACCCTTTCAGCCAGCACATTCCAAATCACAAAAAACTTATGTTTTCAGTCCTTTTGTTACTAACTCTTTGAGGCTGTAATCCTTATTTGCCTCTTCATAAGATCCTTATTTACACTCAAAACCATTGGTGATTTTCAACTCCTCTGTCAAACCGCCATTTCTCCTCCTCTGCTTTAGATCAAGCCACCAGTCCAGGCTTTCCATACATCCTTTCAAACATATGGCACCCAGAAATGAACACCCAACTGAGATGTAATCGATTTTTTTATTAAAGTTTAGTATAACTTATTTCATTTTGTAAACTTTTGTATGAATGAATGACAAGGATTCCACCTGCTGTTCTAACAGCCTTCTCAAATCGTCTTGCTATCCTCAAACATTTGTGTACATATACCCCAGGTCTGTCTGTTCTTGCAAAAAAAATCCAAAGAACTGCAACTGACAAATCTGAAACAAAAAGATCACTGGACCCATAACATCAATTCTACTTTCTGTCTACAGATGTTGCCTGATCTTCTGAGTTTCTCCAGCAGTTTGTTTTTGTGTCTGTTTTTGCAGTTACTTTATCATTGTTTCATTTACATAATAATGTCTTTCTCATTCTTCTGCCAAAATGTATTGTGTTATATTTATGTGCTTCAAATTACCCCCATCATTGTGTTTCACCAACCTGTTGTTGTCTTCCTGAACTCGATAACTGTTCTACATAGAACATAGAACATAGAAAAATACAGCGCAGTACAGGCTCTTCAGCCCTCGATGTTGCACCGACCGAAGCCTACCTAACCTACACTAGCCCAATAACCTCCATATGCTTGTCCAATGCCCGCTTAAATGACCATAAAGAGGGAGAGTCCACCACTGCTACTGGCAGGGCATTCCATGAACTCACAACACGCGGAGTAAAAAATCTACCCCTAACATCTGTCCTATACCTACCACCCCTTAATTTAAAGCTGTGTCCCCTAGTAACAGCTGACTCCATACGCGGAAAAAGGTTCTCACTGTCAACCCTATCTAAACCCCTAATCATCTTGTACACCTCTATCAAATCTCCCCTAAACCTTCTTTTCTCCAATGAGAAAAGTCTCAAGTGCCTCAGCCTTTCCTCATACGATCTTCCTACCATGCCAGGTAACATCCTGGTAAATCTCCTCTGCACTTGTTCCAATGCCTCCACATCCTTCCTGTAGTATGGCGACCAAAACTGCACACAATACTCCAGATGAGGCCGCACCAGAGTCTTATACAACTGCAACATGACCTCAGGACTCCAGAACTCAATTCCTCTACCAATAAAGCCCAGTACACCATATGCCTTCTTCACAGCACTATTTACCTGGGTGGCAACTTTCAAAGATCTGTGTACATGGACACCAAGATCCCTCTGCTCATCCACACTACCAAGTAGCCTACCATTAGCCCAGTAATCCATCTTCTTGTTACTCCTACCAAAGTAAATGACTTCATACTTAGCTACATTGAATTCCATTTGCCACCTTACTGCCCAGCTCTGAAACTTATCTATATCGCGTTGTAACCTGCCACATCCTTCTTCGCTGTCCACCACTCCACCGATTTTCGTGTCATCCGCAAACTTGCTCACCCAGCCTTCAAGCCCCTCCTCCAGGTCATTTATAAAAATGACAAACAGCAATGGTCCCAAAACAGATCCTTGTGGAACACCGCTAGTAACTGCACTCCAAGATGAACCTATACCATCAACTACTACCCTCTGTCTCCTTCCAGCCAGCCAATTCCTAATCCAAACCTCTAATGCACCCTCAATGCCATACCTCCGTAGTTTTTGCTTTAGCCTGCCATGGGGTACCTTATCGAATGCCTTGCTAAAATCCATATACACCACATCTACTGCTTTACCCTCATCCACTTCCTTGGTCACCTTCTCAAAGAATTCAATAAGGTTTGTGAGGCACGACCTGCCCTTCACAAAACCATGCTGACTATCCTTGATCACATTATTCCTATCCAGATGTTCATAAATCCTATCCCTTACAATTCTCTCTCAGACTTTGCCCACAACAGAAGTGAGACTCACTGGCCTATAGTTACTCGGGCTATCCCTGCTCCCCTTCTTGAACAAGGGGACCACATTCGCTATCCTCCAGTCTTCTGGCACTATTCCCGAAGACAACAACGACATAAAAATCAAGGCCAATGGCTCCGCTATCTCCTCCCTAGCTTCCCAGAAGATCCAAGGATAAATGCCATCAGGCCCAGGGGACTTATCTATTTTCATCCTTTCCAGTATTCCCCAGACCTCTTCCCTACGTACCTCAAGGCCATCCATTCTAATCAGTTGTGACTCAATATTCACATCAGCAACAGTGTCCTGTTTCTGAGTGAATACTGACGAAAAGTATTGATTTAGTGTCTCATTCTCTTCATTGTTTACCACATTTACGGATTTAGTGCATGGACTTTCAAAATATGCCCTTTGATCCCACATCCATATTATTCATATACTTCAAAAGACCTTTCATCCTGAAACTGAGGACCCAGAGGGACATCACTGTATTGCTTCCTCCAACCTGATGAGAAACCATTCACCCTATATTCTGCTTTCTGCCCAAGAATAAGTTTGGTATTTATGCTGCACTGACCATTTAATGTCATGGGCTTCAATTTTGAGAATGATTTTATTCATGAGGTTCCTTGTCAAACACCTTTTGAAAGTCCACCTATACATCAACCACACTACCCTTGTTAGACCTTTCCATTTTCAAATCTAGTCAGTCAAACTTACTGAACTTCTGACAAATCATTCGTTGGCCATTGTTTTGCCAAATGCCAATTAATTTGATCTTAGACTATGATCTCTATGGTTTTCCCTTCACCAACTTTTGGAAACAGACACTATTTTGTATCCAACTCCTTCCCCCACCCCCATCAATCTAAGTTGGAAAATGTAAATGGTAAAATCACATAATGATCATAACTGGTGAAGGAAAATACAATTTTGGATATTCTAATTTAAAATGTGGGAGCGGATGAAGAGCATAGAGGTTCAAACTGGTAACAATGTATGTTATAAGGTTGATATCGGTAATTTTGTGTGTTAATATATGGATTACACTTTGCACAAAATGACAAAAGAGGAACCTATTCAATTTTAACAATGTTACAACTTTCTTGCTGATCAATTAATATGGACTAACTTATCTTCCTTCTCCATATTTTGTTGTGATCAAAAAAAGACTAGGTTCTTTTTGAAAGACTGTAATATTTTTAAGCAGACAAAGTAAAGTTGGTGCTGCTAAAATTGATCTTGGCAATATTGTTTCATTTTCAGGTTTTGGTAAGTAAAGCAAAATCTGACCTTGACACTAATAATCTTGAATTGCTTGTCTTGTTGCAAAACAGGGCGTTACCAGAGTATGACTGCACCTTCTTACAAGGCAGCTTCCGAAGGCTTTGAAGCAACTCCAGTCGAGTTCATACAACATGGTGCAACTGGCAAAGTCCTTCTTCTCATCTGTAACTCAGCAGGAACAGGGCAGCAAGCTGTCAGGTACCATATGACGTTGGGAATTAAATTATTGCCCTTGCTAGTTTCAGACAAAAAGAGTTCATAATTACAAAGTGGAGTTTAATGATTTTAATGTTTTTATCTACATTTTTGCTAATACTAACAACAACAGGCATTTCACCTTCTCAGCAGCCAAACCTATGCATCGTCCGAGCTCTGAACGATTCCTTGGAATACTACATACTACACTGCAAGCGATTTGCAAGTTTTATCTGTTCATTGAGCTGGCTGTCAATCTTCATGAAGTTCAGAGTAAACAGACTTAATCTCCATCGGTGAAGTTTCAGAAATCTTCAAAGAAAATAGGGTTCTTATAGTCACATCAATCTTTCGACAAAGAAATCAACAAAACACTGTCATCCGAGACTACTATTTTTGATATGAACTGAGAAAAGTTGAGTTTAGAGTTATTATAATAGAAAAGCATTCCTGAAAATGTGGGGAAATTAAGGAGAGATAATGAGGTGATTAAATGCAGCTTCACTACTCCAGGCAGCACAATCAATGCAATATTTTGTCTTCACAACCATCTACTGACAGAGATGGAAGTAAGACGCTCTTTCATCTTGTGATGAATGTGCACATAGTTATACACCTACACACAGTGCTACCTGGTCAGTAGGCACTGATGATTTTTCATTATTTCCATCCATTTTTAACTCTGTGTTCAAAGCATCTGGCGTAGGACAGTTGGCTGGGGCAAATGTATAGGTCACAAATTCCAAAGAAGCAGCTGGCCCTGAGCCTGCACTCTCAGGTCTGGCACCACTGGCTGTGTTTTGCATTCAGTAGGTCACTTATTAGAAAAACGCAAGTGCATTGCCAACAGGTTTCATTTGAGTGCCGATAATGAAGAGAAAATCAGAGTCAAAACACTCACATATTTAATGTGCCAGATAATTATAAAAAGCCTTGGATTGTTTTGCTTTGCGCATTTGAAAAATGAGGAAAATTAAGTAAATATTTATGCTAATGTGATAAAGATACATCTTTGTTCGACCATAAGATGCAGGAAGAGAAGTAGACCATTTGGGCCATCGAGTTTGCTGTGCCATTCAAATGCTTATCTGATAATCCTCAACTCCACCTTATTGCCTTTTCCCTGTAAGCCTTGATTCTCTTATTGATGAAAAGCCTGTCTCTCCCAGCCTTGGTTATACCTAATGGCCCAGTCTCAAAAGCTCTCTGAGGTAAAGAACTTCAAAGATTGACTACCCTCTGAGAGAAGAAATTCCTCTGCATCCTTTTTGGGTTACCCCTTTATTCTGAGATTGTGACCTGTGATGTTTATGCAAAGGGAAAAATCCTCTTTGCATCTAACCTGTTATACCCCCCCAGAAATGTTATTCATTTCAGTAAGGCCTCCTATCCTTTTAAACTACAAACCCAAACTATTTAACCTCTTCATAAGAAAATCACTCCCTACCTGGAATCAGCCGAGAAGGCCTTCTGTGGACTGTCTTCTATACCAGTATATCTTTACTTAACTAAGGGGACAAAAACGGCTTGCAGTATTCCTGGTGTGGTCCTGTTTCAACAAGACTCCCCTACTTTTATACTCCATTCTGTTTGAAATAAAGGCTAGCAATGCATCTGTGTTCCCTTTTATCCACTGAACTTGGATGCTAGCTTTTTAATGATTGACCCAAATCCGACCACTCTGCAGTTTTTGCAGTCTTTCCCTATTTAAATAATATTCAGCTCTTCAATTCTTCCTGCCAAAATGCATATCCTCACATGTTCCCACATCAAATTCCATCTGTCAAGTCTTTGCCCACTCATTTAACCCATCTATATACCTCTGTACATTCTTGGTGCCATCCTTACTATTTGCTATTTGATTTATCCATTAACTTGGCTATGATTCACTTCTATCATAGTTGCCTTTGAGAAGGAGGTGCTGAACTGCCTTCTTGGACCAACGCAGTCAATGTGCTGTAGGTTGACCCACAATGCCACAAGGCATTGCAGGATTTTGACTGAACGGCAGTATACTTCCAAATAAGGATGGTGAATGGCTTAAAGGGGAACTTGCAGGAGGTGATGTTCCCATGCTACTCTTGTCCTTCGAGATGGAAGTGGTCGTAGGTTTGGAAGGTGCTGCCTAAGGATCTTCAGTGAATTCCTGCAGTGTATCTTGTAGATAGTACACACTGCTGCTACTGAGCATTGGTAATGGAGGGTGTGGATATTTGTAGGCTGCTTTGTCCTGGCTGGTGTCAAGCTTCTTGAGCCTTGTTAGAGCTGCACCCGTCCAGGGCAAGTGTGGAGTATCCCATCACACTCCTGACATATGCCTTTTAGTTGGTAGACAGGCTATGGGAAGTCAGGAAGTGAGTTTCTTGCTACAGGTTACCTCAACTTTGGCCTCATCTTGAGGCTACTGTAGCAAGTCCAATTGAGTTTCTGGTCAATGGTGACCAGAGGATGTTGATAGTGGGTGATTTAGTGATGGTCACACAATTGAATATCAATGGACCGTGGTTAGATTATCTCTTTTGGAGATGGTCATTGCCTGGAATTTGTGTAGCATGGAAGTTACTTGTAACTTGTGAGCCCAAGCGAAAGTATTGTCCGGGTATTGTCCAGGTCTTACCATATCTGAACATAGACTGCTTCAGATCTGAGGAGTCAAAAATGGTGCTGAACATTGTGGAATCATTGGCAAACATGCCACTTCTGACCTTATGATGGAAGGAAAGTCATGGATGAAGCAGCTGAAGATGGTTTGGCCTCGGACACTACCCTGAGGATCTCCTGTAGAAATGTCCTGGAACTGAGGTGATTGACCTCCAACAACCACAACCGTTTTCCTATGTGCCAGCAATGACTCCAACCAGCAGAGAGTTTGCCCTGATATTCATTAATTCCAGTTTTGCTCAGGCTCCTTGTTGCCACTTTAAGCTGAAGGAGAAAGTGAGGACTGCAGATGCTGGAGATCAGAGCTGGAAATGTGTTGCTGGAAAAGCGCAGCAGGTCAGGCAGCATCCAAGGAGCAGGAGAATTGATGTTTCGGGCATGAGCCCTCCTTCAGGAAACTCTAAGCTGAATGCAATCTTGATGTTAAGGGCTGTCAGCTCTCACCTCACCTCGGGAATTCAGCTCTTCCATCCATGTTTGAACCAAGGCTATCATGAGATCAGGAGTTGAGTGGCTTTGGTGGAACCCAAACTGGGCATCATTGAACAGGTTATTGTTGAGCTGATGCTGCTTGATAGCACTGTTGGTGACAGTTTCCATCACTTTACTGATAATCAAGAGTAGACTGATGGGGGGGTAATTGGTTGGGTTAGATTTGTCCTTTTATTTTATTTATAGAATGTACTTGCCAATTTTCCACCTTGTCAGGTAGATACCAGTGTTGTAACTGTATTCAAAGAGCTTGCCTGGGGACTTGCAAGTTCTGAAGCACAAGTCTTCAGTACTATTGCTGGAATATTGAAAGGGCACATAGCCTTTATAGTATGCAGTGTCTCCAGTCGTTTCTTGATCTCACATGGAGTGAATCAAATTTGCCGAAGACTGGTATCTGTGATGCTGGGAACAACTGAAGGTGGCCACGATGGATCATCCAATTGGCATTTCTGGCTGAAGATTGCTGCAAATGCTACAGCATTTTTTTTTTGGATTTATATTCCATAATTGAGGATTGGGTTACTTGTGGAGCCTCCTTCTCCCATGAGTTAATTAAATGTCCGCCACCATTCACAACTGGATGTGACAGGACTATAGAGCTTAGATCTGATTCACTGGTTGTGGGTTCAGTCACTTGCTGCTTATGTTGTTTGGCATGTAAGTCATTCTGTTTGATAGCTTCATCAGCTGATATCTTATTTTTAGGTATGCCTCATGTGCTCCTGGCATGCCCTCCTACACTCTTCATTGAAACAGGCTTGAATCCCGAGTTTGATGGGAACAGTTGAGTCGGGGATATGTCAGCCCATGAAGCTGCAGATTGTGTTGAAATACAATTCTGCTGCTATTAATGGCCCACTCCACTTCATGGGTGCTTAGTCTTGAGTTGCTAGATCTGTTCGAATTCTGTCCAAGTTAGTATAGTGATAGTGGAACACAACACAATGGAGGGTCTTCTCAATGTGAGTGGTGATCTTGCCCTTACCCATATTCCTACCCATAATATATTGAAAATAATTATGGTCCCGGGATTGATCTATGGGACACTTCATTAGTTACAAGTTGCTACCCTGAGTATACCATCTTTTACCCAAAACACTACGTTCCATTAGTTATCCAATTCTCTGACCATGCTAATATACTGCCCATGGGTCACTACCTTATTAAGTAGCTAATGTGCAGTACCTTAGTGAATGCCTTTTAGAAATTCAAATGTATTAAATCTTTTGATTGTCCTGGATGTTACCTTCTTAAAAATCGGTAATAAATATATCAAGCCTGACTTCCCCTTCATAAAGCCATCCTGACTTTGCTTGTTCATATTCTGTATTTCTAAATTTCTACTACATCCTCTATAATAGATGTTGGAATTTCCCAATGGATGTCACTAAATTAACTGGCCTTTTCTTCTCTCAGATTTTTTTTAATAATTGGCAGTTTTCCAACCCACAGACACTTCACCTGAATCTAAAGATTCTTGGAAGATTACTACGGTGATTACTACTTTCTCTATAGCTACTTATTTTAAAATCCTAGGCCATAAGTCATTAGAAGAAAGTGAGGACTGCAGATGCTGGAGATCAGAGCTGAAAATGTGTTGCTGGAAAAGCGCAACAGGTCAGGCAGCATCCAAGGAGCAGGAGAATCGGCATTTCGGGCATGAGCCCTTTTTCAGGAGCCCTTCCTGAAGAAGGGCTCATGCCCGAAACGTCGATTCTCCTGCTTCTTGGATGCTGCCTGATCTGCTGTGCTTTTCCAGCAACACATTTTCAGCATAAGTCATTAGAGCCAGGGGACCATCAACCTTTAGCCCAATTATTTTCCCTATATCTTTTTCTCTGGTGACAGTTATTGGATTTATTTCCACTCATTTCTTGATTCCTTGATTGTTGAGCAATCTTGGAATGTTATTATCACGAAGACAGGCACAAAGTATTTATTCATCTCCTCTGCCATTTCTTGGTTCCCCATTGTTATCTCCCCAGACTCACTGTCTAAGGGACCCATGTTCATATTAGCCTCATCTTTACTTTTTGCAAGTTTAAAGAAGCTCTTACTGTCCATTGTTGTATTACTTGTTAGTTACCCCTCACAGTTTATTTTTCCCTCTTAAATTGTTTTGGTTTTACTTTGCTTTCTGGTTTACCACTAATCTTTGCCATACCTGGAGCCTTCCTATTTTCTTGCAGTTGGATACTATCCCTAACTTCCTTGATTAACCATAATTAATTTATCCCATTCCTGGAATTCCCCTCCTTCAATGGAATATATGTTTGTTGTGCATCATGAACTATTTCCTTTAATGCCTGTCATTGTTCCTTAACACATTTGATGATGTGATACTGCATTGATACAATGATAGCATCAGATCAGAGTAACTGAGCTGGCTGTTAGCTGGACAATAATCCAGTGACGTTGATGGAATTTCTGTCTAAAGTAAGCAAAGCTATTTTTAAAAAAAAACAGAAATTTTAAAACTCACTGTTTTCGTGTGCAACTACATAAAATGGCACCCTGCCTGATTTATACCATGCCAATTTCAATATAGTCACTGTGCAAGCTTCATGAAAAATGTGGCATGTCATTAGATGTAGCTGTACATCTTTAATTACTGGTCATGACAGGAGAGAAATGACATTTGCCTGCTAGTCCTGGGGAAGTGAGTCTGCCGTGTGCTTAAGATGTTGCTCAATATCTGCTTTAAGCAGTTCTTCCAGCTAATTCTACCATTTTGAAACAAATGAAATAGATATTTGAACTCTGCATACAGTCAAGACCTAGCCTTTCCCCCGTGCTGTTTAGTCCACGGTGATATATTTTATAATTGTATTGTGCTGTTACCCTGGGCATTTCCTGTTAGAAATATTGTTGTCAGCTGATCTATCATCTTGTCCCTCAATAAATCACATCATATTATAGCCTTTCTCGGGGTGTAGTCTGTCGTAACCGTGGAAAATCATTGGTGTTTAGAATATAACAAATTGTGAGTTGAAATTCTTTCCCCTTTCATTTGTCTGGCCATATATAGATTCTGCTTTCATAGTGCAACTGCTCACAAGAGATATTTTAAATTAAACACCAGTTATTAGAAGAACTACACTTCAGCCACAAGAATTTGAACCCGTTTTCTTGAAGGATTTTAATATTTTACCTTTCACTGAAGGAGAGTTACATTAAAAACTGGTGTTTGGTCTGGTGTGATATGTTTCTGAGTGGAATGTTGCATTTAATAATATTATGACCTTGAAAGTTTTCCTTTTCACACAAAATAGCTGGAATATATGAGGGTGTGCTGGAGACCAATTAAATCGAAGCAATCAAAATGATATGGGAAAAAGTAGCTGACCTACAGGGAGAAAGCAAGGAATTAAGTCTAGGTGAATTGGTCTCGCAGAGAGCTGGCACGAAAATGATGGGCCTATTGGCTGTTTTCTGTGCTGTAACCATTTTACGATTCCATGTATACCAGTGTATGTGAAGGGCACTTTATCACCTCATTATTGTCATTCCCCCAGTGAATGTGTGATTTACCATTGCTTGTTGGGTAACATTATGTTGGTGGAACTGAGAGGCTGCTTTCTGTGGTCGTTTGAGGAAGTCTATGACAAATGTTTTGCTGCAGGGAAGTAAAAGTACTTTGTTGCATTAGGAACCGAGGCACAGAAAGTCTCTTAAGATAATGCTAGGTCATTTTATATGCATTAGCTTTGAAAGTTGAGATGAAAACAAATGACAGAAATGACATTTTATTATAACAAAGGAAGTTTATAGCCATTTTTATTTTAATGCCAGTGAATAAATTTTGTTTTTTTAATCTCATTGCAGATTGATGACAGAACCGAGTGATAGTTCTCTCTCATTCTCTTTTTTTTCTCAATTTTGGTCATTAAATTTTATACCTTTTAGATAAAAGAATCTGGAGTTTTATTTACGAAGTATGCAGAACCTTAAATACCTTAATTTCATCATAAGCACAGCTAAGGAGGATATGTGAGTAATGTTGAGCAGATGTAATTTACCAATATAGGTGACTTATCTTTTCACTTGAGCAAATTTAATATTGCTGTTTTTGGCATAATATAGAGTACATTTCCCAGATTTGCGTTTTTACAAATGATTTTAGGAGAATTGGTAGAAATATAGGCTGTGCATCAGCTGAACTCTGGAAATTTCATTCAGACATCTTCTGTTTCTTGGTCTGTTGCGGTTGCAAAAACCATTGTCATCTCCACTGGGCCTTCTGCTGATGGATTGCTCCTGCCTTGAGTTCTGTCCTTCCGTGTCATTTCTCCTTTAGCTCAATCATGTCCCAGCACAGAATGTACCTGGAAATCCACTGCCAGTTCAAGGAAATGCTTTGCGGGCACCGGTATACACCTACATTATTTTTTAGTTTCCTTTTAATGAAGACTGATGTCCAATATCAGGTGATCATTGAGCCTACCCATTTGAGCATTGTCTAGTCACATGCTTCCTATGTTCAATTTCATATTTGGAAACAGATTGATAAGAATGTGTATGCCACTGTCACTGATGGTACTGATTTTATTATAAGTTTGATAAACTTGTAATACCATCTGAAGGAGATCACTGAGGAAATTGTGAAGCCATTGATGGTGATTTTCCATGAATAATTAGAGTCACAGAGGGTCCCAGAGGAATGGAAAATGGTTAATATAACACTCCAGTTCAAGGAGGGAGGGAGGGAGGCCTGCAGAGACAGGAAATTATAGGCCGATTAGCCTGACCTCGGCTGCTGTTACAATTTTAGAGTCCATTATTAAGGATGAGATTGTGGAGGTGCAGGGTAAAATAGGATAAAGTCAGCACAGTTCATCAAGGAGAGGTCATGCCTTACAAATCTGTCAGAATTCTTTGAGGAAGTAATGGGCAGGTTAGACAAAGGAGAGCCAGTGGATGTGATCTATTTGGATTTCCAAAAGGCCTCTGACAAGTTGCCACAGAGGAGGCTGCTAAATAAGATGAGCTTATGGTGTTAGGGCAAGGTACTGGCATGGGTAGAAGATTGGCTGACTAGCAGAAGGCAGAGAGTGAGGATACAGGGGCCTTCTCCAGAATGGCAGTTGGTGACTAGTGGTGTTCCACAGGGGTCAGTGCTGAGACCACAACTATTCATTAACAATCTGGACAAAGGAACTGAGGGTTTTTTGCAAGTTTGCAGACAATGCAAAGATAGGTGGAGGGGCAGTTAGTGTTGAGGAAGCGGAGAGGCTCCAGAAGGATTTGGACAGGCCAGGAGAGTATGCAAGTAAGTGGAAATGGAACACAAATGGGAATATGTGAGGTTATACACTTTGGTAAGAAGATAGTGGCATAGTCTATTTCTAAATAGGGATGACTTTGGAAATTTGAAGCACAAAGGCACTTGGGTGTCCTGGTTCAGGATTTTCTTAAAAGTTAACATGAGGTTCTGTTGGCATTCATTTCAAGAGGGCAAGAAAAAAAGAGCAGAGATGTACTGCTGAAGCTGCTTAAGGCTTTGGTCAAACCACATTTGGAATATTGGGAGCAATATTAAGCCCTATATCTTAGGATGCACTGGTGCTGGAGAGGGTCCACAGGCATTTTACAAGAATGATGCCGGAATGAAGTGCGTGTCATAGGAGAAGCAACTGAGAACATTGGGTTTGTACTTGATTGAGTTTAGAAGGATTGAGGAGAGATCTCATTGAAACTTACAGAACACTGAGAGGCCTGGATACAGTGAATATGGAGAAGATGTTTCTGCTAGTAAGAGATACTAAGACCCAAGGGCACAGCCTCGGTGAAAGGACAACCCTTAGAACAGAGATGAGGAGCAATTTCTTCAGGCAGAGGTTGGTGAATCTGTGGAACGCACAATGGAGGTCAAGTTATTGAATGTATTTAAGACAGCGATAGATCAGCTCTTGATCAGGAAGGGGGGGGGTGGTCAAGGGTTACAGAAAGAAAGCAGCATAAAGGGGTTGATAAACTTTTTAGCCATGATTGAATGGTGGAGCACACTCGATGGACTGAATGACCCAATTCTGCTCCTGTGTCTTATTTTACCTTACTTTATCTTGTGTTATCTTATCATTCTATATAATATTCCAAAGGACTTGTCTGTTTTTATTATTGTCGGTTTCCTCCCACAGTCCAAAGGTGTGCAGGTTAGGTGAATTGTCCATGCTAAAAAACAATTACCCATAGTGTCTAGGGATGTGTAGGTTATGTGCATTAGTCAGGGGAAATGTGGGGTAGGGGAATGGGTCTGTGTGGGTTACTCTTCAAAGGATCGGTGTGGACTTGTTGGGCCAATGGCCTGTTTTCACACTGTAGGGATTTGATGATTCCATGAATTTGAAAATGTAGAGGTCCCATGAAATGACATTTGGTATAAAGAGACATGCATTTGAATCTTTTCATCTTGCACTGTGCAAGATGCAAGATGAACATATCACATTTTTAATGAACAACAATTCATACTGCATATTGTTTGGTAAGGTATTACCATGGGGGATGCCAGGTAGAGGGCTACAGTTAAAGATGTAAGCTCCATGTACACATATTCCTGAATGGGGATCAAATCACATTCTGTTGGTATCCATCTCATCCTTATGCTAGTTGTCTAGCCAGTTGAGCTTATTGGTATGTCCACATCCTTGAAATGCATGTTCAGCAAACAATTAAGAAGATAAGTGGCATGTTGACATCTATTTCAAAGGGATTAGAGTACAAGAATAAGAGTTTTGCTGCTATTATGGAAGATTATGATAACACTGCACCTGAAGTACTGAGTACTTGGTACACTAGTATTTAGTGTAGTTTAGGCTTCATATTTCCAACATTCTTTTAAGCAACAGTGCAACAAAGATCACTTAGTTACTGGGATAAGAATGTTATCCCATAAAGCCAGACTAAATAAATTGGGCCTTTCCTTCCTGAGGGTTGGGATAATAAGAGGTGATCTCACTGAAGCATATAGGATTCCGCAGGGGCTTGACTGAACAGGCACTGAGAAACTATTTCAGTTTGTTGGGCAATCTGGAGGAACAGTCTCAGAATAAGTTGTCGCTTATTTAGGATTGAGATGAGAAATTTCTACATGTGAAGATTTATAAATCTTTGGGACTCTCTAACCCAAAAGTTATGGATACTCCATTGTTGAATATATTTAAGGGTGAAACAAACAGAGTTTTGATCTCGGGAAATTGTGGTGTATGGAGAGTGAGTGGGAAAGTGAGGATTAGCCATGATAGTGCTTCAAGAGCCCATGTCATTGTACAGACATAGAGTTATACAGCACAAAGACAGACCTTAGTCCTGTACCTGTTTCTTGTGTTCTTATAGCAGCATCCTGGTGGAGCTTAATGTCAATACTTGTGACGTCATTTCTTTCCCTTTATTTGGTGAGCTGCTCAATGTTTGTTTTGCCACTAAACCAAGACTATCAGCGCTGGGAATTGTGACAAACTGTGATTGATCAGGAATGGAGGTTATAGCTTTTCCTCATAGCATACCATGTGAAACGAGCAAAGTAACCTGAGTACTTTAGCATAGTATAATTTTTTTAAAATTTTGGAATAATATTTTTTAGCATAAGAAATAGTCACTGGGATAATTTGTTGTGTTGTCAGATCTGCACTTGGCCTATTGAATTTGTATTGCTTGTTGTTTGCACAGGAACTAGAATACTTTATCACCCAATGGTTTAGTTCATAGTGTATCACCTGTCTTTGGGAATGATATTCATACATCATTTTTGGTCTAATCTACGGAAGTAAGCCAAAGAAAAATAACTAATGACATTATTTTCTGCTTCGAGTAATTTTTAAGGCCAGCATTTATTTAGTGGACACTAAGGTAAGTGTCCTCTTTTCATATTCCTCCTGTTCAAAGAATTACTCATGTTTGCCTGTCACTCCCGTAGAACTAGCAAGTTCCCTGTTTCTTCAATGTCTCACTGAAAAGCCTTTTCCTATGCAAGGCCAAACGTTCTCTGTGTGGAGTGTCAGACATAAGAGCTATCTTCTGCTGTTCATGCAGAGACCGCTTCCCAAGAAGGATTATCGGATAGCAGGTGTGATCAGGAATCCTAAATGAATTCATCCCGCACGCCCCAAGGAAAATGTCACTTTTTTGTATTCTTCACTCTGTCTTTCTGGCTGACATCAGCTAATTTGAGAGAGGCCAGAGAATGAACAGTGCTGGCAGTACTTGTGAGTTACAACTTGTGCTTGTTTTTCAGTGCTTTCCTTCACACAGGGATTGCAAATGTTACTCTATGTTTGCTGATGCCACAAGTACAAAGCATTATCATTATGTTTGAGATGTCTGAAGTGTGCTTGAATCAACTCATCCTGCCTCTGATAACATTAAGTATGCTAATAAATAGGTGCAAATTGGAAGACTAATTGTAAATGGAATAATATTTGGAAAAATCCTGAAACTATGGTTAGAAGTGCCAACTACTTTAAATTGTAATGACAATGTTTCCACCAACTTAAAGTGGATGTATTTGGGGATTTGGATATGTTCTTCATGCATGTCATGCCTTGTTCTTTTCAATGTGCAACAATTTCCTGTTCGTAGACTGCGAAGAATTATAAAGCAATATAAACCTAGCTATTGGTTTCCTATTGCAATTTATAGTCTTGGGACATCTACTGTCGCAATTTCACCTCATAATATACAAGGTGCTAAGTTCCCAAGACCCAAGCTATAATGGCAATACAATTGTAATTGTATATAAAGTACAATAATAAATTATAAGACCTTTATAGAACAGATGCTTTTCTTACTGGAAGGCATGTAACAACTGTTGTTCCAGCACAGTCAATCAGAGCATGATACTGGCTCCCAAAGTTTAGAGTTTGCATAATTAGACAACATTTCACACTATCGTTGCTGTGGAACATTCTCCTGAGGTATACCAAATTGCTTTAATCTAACTGTCAGCTACACATGTTTATTCAAGACTGGAAGCATACAAGGAATGCTGTGAGGTTGCTCAATGTAACTGTAGTACGTCTGCAGTGAGACTTTTTTTGTTATTCATTTGCTAAATGATACTTTCAGAGCTGTCACACAAAGATGGTCATTAGCAATAGGATATGGCTATTTTTATTGCATTATCTGTTTCCCCCCGACCTGCTGCTTAATAATAATAAAACTATACCACTAGGGAAAAGTCTCTGGTTTGCAGAACAGTGGATGAATTAATAATTGCTCCAACCTTTATTTTGAAAAATTAAAATACTTGGGAATTAAATCTTCATCATTTTGAGCATCTTAATGAACAATTGGTATTGCATCTTTTGAAAATGTAATTTTTTTGCAAATGCAAATCAAAAAATTTAGTAATGATTATGGCAATTATTATAGTGCATGTCAATGCAAGGGTTGGGGGAGCAATTCCTCCTGTTGAGAATCTGTGCAAAAAGTTTGCATAAGATAATAAATTGACTGACATTTTAAGAACACAGATTTTCTTGCCAAGAAACTGTACTACCATTTGTGTGCAGAGCTTTGTGTTATAATGTTTAGCTTCATCTAAATATTTGTCTTGCACTCACCAGCAAAAAGCATTTTCATTAATGCGTCCTCTGAGCACAATGTCTGATGCTGTACTATTGCCAAATATCAAACAATAAAACTTGTTTTTGGAATTAACTCTGTGTTGACACAAACCCTTTGTTCTTTTCCTTGACTTCAGAAGAATACCCATTAACCCAGTGGTTTAAACCAGTAACAACATTTTGTTAATAATAACAGTTGAACAATAGCAGGAATCAGTACAGCAGATTATGTTAAATTGCAGATTTTTTAAAAATGTGCCTCCCTCCTCTAGTACAAAATGAAAATTGCCATTTATTTATTAACTCTCTTAATAAAGTTAGATTTTCCTCAGCATCCATAGAATAGCTATGAGGGTTCTTCAAAAAAAAATCAAGTCCTGGACTCGATTTTTTTATAAGCCCAAGTTACTTGAGGTAGAGTTAGTGCCTTAATACAGCTCACGTGTTCTTCCAATTTTAAAGGATGACTTCTGTTATTTAACAAAGCATATTAAAATGCAAATAGTTATTTCTTTTAACTTTTAATGTGGGGTGGCACAGTAGCTCAGTGGTTAGCAATGCTGTCTCACAACACTAGGGACCCAGGTTCGATTCCAGCCTTGGGTGACTGGCTCTGTGGAGTTTACACATTCTTCCCATGTATGCATAGGTTCCCTCCAGGTGCTTCAGTTCCCTCCTGTAGTCCAAAAATGTGTAGATTAGGTGAATTAGCCATGGGAAATGCAGGATTACAGTGATAACATGGCGGTTGGGTCTGGGTGGAATGCTCTTCGGAGGGTCTATGTGGTCTCAATGGTTGAAAGGCCTGCTTCGACATTGTAGGGATTCTATGATACCTCAGTCCTAACTCTGATAATATTGCTGAACATAGCAGTAATTCCTTGATTAATGTTATAGTTGTGTTCCTAAAAAGAAATCAGATTTAAATGACTCAGCATGGAGGGAATCAGATGTTCCCATTGCAGCAGTTAGGTTTTGTAGGACTTTGCTGGTTAAAGTTAAAATATTATACTCAAAATTGACATACTTTTACATTCCTAAATTGCTATGTATGTAATTAAATGACATCAAAATTAAAATAAATTAAATATAAATAAATATTCTCTTTCTACTTGCCTTTCCCCTTATTGACTGCAACCCTTGACAACTCTCCCTCCTCACCTTCTCCTTCACTGATCTTAATGGACCCCCTCACATGTCCCTTCTCTCTCAGAAGCAAAGCGCTTTGAAGAGGAGTGACACAAAGAAGGAAGGGACCGAGAAGATCAATGAGTGGTAAGGTTGGGGAAGGAAGGGGTGAGTTGGAAGGAGAAGGTGAGAGAGAGAGGGTCAGGAATTGTTAATGAACAGGTGGCTTAATGAATAGAAGGGTCAGTGAGTGGAATGATAAGGGTTGGAGAACGTTGACAAGTGGGAGAGGTGTTGAGCTGCAAGATTGGTGAGCATGAGGTTTTGTGAGCAAGAGAGGCAGAGAACAGTAAGGCCCTAGGTAGTGTCATAGAACAGAGAGACCTCGTGGTTCAGATATATAATTCTTTGACGTTTGCATTCACATGTAGACAGTGCAGTTAAGAAGGCATTTAGCATGTTTGTCTTCATTGGTCAGATCTTTGAGTATCGAAGTTGGGACATTTTGTTGAGGTTGTACAGAATGTTGGTGAGGCCTCTTCTGGCATACAGTGTCCAGTTCTGGTTACTGAGTTATTGGAAGATATTAATAAGCTGGAGGGAATTCAGAAGAGATTTACCAGAATGTTGCTGGAAATGGAGGGTTTGAGTTATAAGGAGAGTCTGATAGGCTGGGACGTTTTTCACTGGAGCGTAGTGGTGGTTGTGAGTACAGTTAAACATTTAAAAGGCATTTGGATAAATACATGAATAAGAAAGGTTTGGAGAGATATGGGCTAAGCATTGGCAGGTGTGACTAGTTTAGTTTGGGATTATGGTTGGCATGGACTAGTTGGACTGAAGGGTTTGTTTCTGTGCTGTTTGACTCTGTGAGAGGCCACTCTCTAATGATGCTGATAGTGTCATGCACACTATGTCTGAACAGCATGACAAACACGAAAACAGAAATCACAGCCCTGAGTATGCATACTGACTATTATACCTGCAGGCTTCTAAGGGAAGGATTAAAGAAAGAAACTTAGCATGTGAGCTACTGAATTTCCCAAACTGTAAGCATGTTCACGTGTCTTTTATCCATGTCACTACATAGAATTCTATAGAAATGAAATGTGATGTGAAATGTATCAAAACCACCATGCTGTCATGAGACACAGTGTTAGTTCATTGATGTGAAAGATTCAAGATTGATTTTGATGGCCTGTATGCTTTTGTTGGATGGAGGAAACGTGCAGGCGGTAACCAATGGGGTACCGCAGAGATCAGTGCTGGGACCGCAGCTTTTTACAATATGTAATAATGATATAGAAGATGGTATTACTAGTAACATTAGCAAATTTGCTGATGATAAAAAGCTGGGTGGCAGGGTGAAATGTGAGGAGAATGTTAGGAGATTACAGGGTGACCTGGATAGGTTGGTGAGTGGACAGATGCATGGCAGATGCAGTTTAATGTGGATAAATGTATGGTTCTCCACTTTGGTGGCAAGAACAGGAAGGCAGATTACTACCTAAATGGAGTCAAGTTAGGTAAAGGAGCAGTACAAAGAGATCTGGGTGTTCTTGTACACCAGTCAATGAAGGCAAGCATGCAGGTACAGCAGGTAGTGAAGAAAGCTAATAGCATGCTGGCCTTCATAACAAGAGGGATTGAGTATAGAAGCACAGAGGTTCTTCTGCAGCTGTACAGGGCCCTGGTGAGACCGCACCTGGAATATTGTGTGCAGTTCTGGTCTCCAAATTTGAGGAAAGACATCCTGGCTATGGAGGGAGTGCAGCGTAGGTCAATTCCTGGAATGGCGGGACCACCTTATGTTGAATGATTGGGCGACTGGGCTTGTATACCTTTGAGTTTAGAAAACTGAGAGGGGATCTGATTGAGACATATAAGATTATAAAATGAATGGACCCTCTGGAGGCAGGAAACATGTTTCCGCTGATGGCTGAGTCCCGAACCAGAGGACACAGCTTAAAAATAAGGGGTAGGCCATTTAGGACAGAGATGAGGAGAAACTTCTTCACCCAGAGAGTGGTGGGTGTGTGGAATGTTCTGCCCCAGAAGGCAGTGGACGCCCAGTCTCTGGATTCGATTAAGAAAGAGTTGAATAGAGCTCTCAGGAATAGTAGAATCAAGGGCTATGGAGATAAGGCAGGAACAGGATACTGATTGAGGATGATCAGGCATGATCATAATGAATGGTGGTGCAGGCTCAAAGGGCAGAATGGCCTACTCCTGCACTTATTGTCTATTGTCTATTGTCAGTGCTGCATCATTTCTGACTTTTTTTGATAAATATTAAACTTTAACCTGAAACAGCTAATGCCTACTCAAATGCAAGTTAAAGGTCACAGAGCAGTATTTTAGGATGCATAGGAAAGTTCTATATCAGTGCTCTGGCCAACATTTCTCTTGGAATTGACATAACTGCACATAGATTATCTTCTTATTTATTTTATTTATGCTTATAGGACTTTGCTGTGTGCAAATTGGCTGACTAATTTAGGTGGGGCGATGGTCCCTTTAAGATTTGGGATCTGATTTCTGTTTTAGAAAATAGAAATAATGATGAGGCCAAGTTTCCTGAGAGATAAACAATAAGAAAAGAAAGAGGCTAACAAATTACTGATAAAGATGTGTAAGTTCTGAGGGTGTTCCTCCGTTTTAAAATTTAGTACCTTTTAAAGTTTGAAACCACCTGGTCTGACAGAAACATCTTCCAGGCAAAAGTGAGGAACTGCAGACGCTGGAAATCAGAGTCTAAATTAGAGTGGTGCTGGAAAAGCACAGCAGGTCAGGCAGCATCCGAGGTGCAGGAAAATCGACATTTCCTGATGAGGGGCTTTTGCTTGAAACGTCGATTTTCCTGCTCCTCGGATGCTGCCTGACCTGCTCTGCTTTTCCAGCACCACTCTAATCTAGAAACATCTTCCAGCAGAGTTCAGTTAAAATTCATTGTATCAGCTAAAATAATTAAAACAGTTGTTAGCTAAAGGATTTGACTGAGTTGAGTGAGTTGAATTTCCGGCATAGCCAAGCTAAGGAGAGAGCATTTTAGATACAAACTCCATTGTTAAGGAATAATGAAACCAGGAGAATTCTGACTCAGAATATTCATGTCTAAGATGCCAGAGACAGCAATGTTCAATGGGAAATGTATGACCTTAGGAGGTTGGGAAGGATTGGAGTAGACCGTCTTGCCAGAAGCAAATGGAAGGTTGAAGAAATATCAGCCAAATTTTTTATGCACTCTTCAGACCATTGGGTTAATCTCCCAATTTTTAGTCAGTATCTGACTTGAGAGTTTTGGACTGGATGTCTAATGAGCATAAAAGGAAAGTGAAATTAGGATATTTGATCTAGATTTCAATATTTCAATTCCAACTATTTTTACTATCTTATTATTGATTGTTCAATGTACAGTGTAATTATTACCTAGTTATAGTTCATTATGTAGTTATTATCATGTTCTTTGTTTTTTGTGTTCTGAAATTCTTATGTCGAAAAAGTGGATCTTGTGGCTTCCATTCTTTTAATAAATACCTGAGTTTCATAATCTAAAATATCAGCTAAAAACATTACTGGTCTCCTTGGAGATCATAACAAGCCAGTGTCTCAGTAGCTCCTCCAGAACTCCCTCCTGCTGACACCAGCCTTCTCCCTGACAACTAAATCAAAATGCATAAGTCTGTTCGCAACCTTGGTATCATACCTGAATCAGCAATGAGGTTCTAATCCACATATCCATCCATAAAACTTCCATTTCCACCTCTGCAGGGTTACCCATTTATATTTTTGTTCTATGTGCATGTACAAAACACTGGTGTTAAGACAGGCATCAAACAAATGAAAAGAGTAGGAAGTTTGCTCATGGTATATGTTTGATTCCATCATGACAGTTTTTGTTTGGCTGTGAATTACTAGGAAAGGTGAAATGTTCATATTAATGTGCAACCAGTTCTTCAAGTTGGCGTTTTTTTCTCTATGTTTATAATTTAGAATTAATGAAACCCATCACAGTATGTCAGTGTAGATTGCAACATCTGTCATAGTTCGAATGGCATTGCTGACCTGTTTTGATTTCCATGTTGTTTGTGACTGAAGCTGTTTGCATTCTTTCTTGAGCATCACTGGCATTTATTTGCTGTAGTTAAGATGATGTGAGCTATCTTCTTGAACTGCTGCAGCCAATGCAGTGTAGGTACATGTTAGGAGTTAGGAAGGAAGTTCCAGCTTTTGACCCAATGAAGGACCACCAATATAGTTCCAGTCAGTGTGGCTTATGACTTAGACGGGAACCAGATGATGTTCCCATGAATTTGCTGCCCTTGTTACTCTAGCTAGTAGAAGTTATGTTTTTAGGAGATAATAGCAAAGAGCGTTGGCAAGTTATTGATATACACTGTGAGCCAATAATGGAGGGAAGCCATAACTGTGATGAAGGTGGTGGATGGGCTGTGGTTGAAGCTGGTTACATGGTCCTGAATAGTATGATTTTGTCTGTTGTAGCTACCCTCTTCTTGACAAATATGATGTAATTTCCAGCTTCTGACCTAGTCTCATCACCACATGTGACTGTTCCAGTTAGGTTTCTGTTGCATAGTAACTTCCAGGAGGTTGATAATGGAGAGTTTAGTGATGGTAATACGTTGAACATCAGTAGAAATAGTTAGACTCTTGTGTGTTGGAGAGAATGATTTGAATGAGTGTCAGCCCCTCTGTTTCTCCTACTATCTACCTGTATGGCTTAATATTAAATTTTGTTTCATGATATTCCTGTCAAGTGCTCGAAGAAATGCTGCTACATTTTTAATTGTATGATTGGGGAAACAGTTATGGTTTTATGTTAAGATTAACATTTCATTTAATGGCGTCAGCTGACAGTATAAATGGTTGTGATCCCGCCAGATTTATTCAGAGAAAAAGATCAGTTTCTTGGATGACCATAGTCAGTATTTGAGCAGTTCTTCCTGTTCTACTTGTAGAACAATTGCCCATATGTTTATGGCATCATCCAATGTTTGTCCAGATTTTCCATGAAAGTTTCAAACCATGAGTTTCACCTCTCAGGTCAGTTATTAGAGTGCATTTGGTGATGTCTGCAGTCAGCTACACCATCGAGAGTTGGGCTGTTGTCAGTTTTTAGGGTGTGAAGTGTGTTGCACTGGGGGCCATGTGATTTCAGATAATTGCATGTGGGTCTTTTTGAGGTGTCAATGACTGAGTGCTTCAGTTGTTGTTAGGCAGTAGTATCTTTGAGAGGGTGCTTTGCCTGTGGACATTAGGAGATTCAACATGTGCAAGTAAAGGAAGCCACTTGAATTGTGCTGGCATCAGCATTGTAGAAATAGCCCTCATGACCTCCAGGACGTGAATATCTCCCATGTTTATGCAGTGGCTCTTGAGCCATAGTACTCTACTGCTGGGTCGACCTGCATGAATGAGGTCTTGCATGCATGCTGCCTGTGCTACTCAAGATTGTACCCTTCAACCTCCTTTTAAGATTCACTCAATCCTAATTTTGGCTCCGGTGTTCTGGTGGTATGGTCAACATGTAGTCAAGAGTGATGCTAAGATATTTTGGTATTGGATTATGGGTAGGTGTTAGCTAGAGAGCTGGACTTTGAAGCTCTTCCCTTCAGGTGGAAGGCTTAAAACAGCCGTCTTGACAGTGTATGTTTAAAGTCCTCATATTCTGAAGTTGGTTTCCAAAGAACCTAGATCTTAAATGAGCTTTACTCAATGTCATGACATTGTCAAGATATTACAAAAAGTTCTTTAGCCGCAAAAGCCTGGGCCAAATCGTTAGCATATGTGACAAGTCATGACTTTGAGGGAGCCTGGTCGCATGTTTACATGTTGAAGAGAGCCATTTTAGGGCTGATCCTGTGGGAGCCATTGTTTGTAATATGTAGGTGGTTCGTTTGATCTCCAAGGTGTTCATGGAGCAGTTGACTGTTTATCTCTAAATTAATTTATTGTAGGATTCTCATCCAGAAAATGGCCTTGAAGAGTTTCAGCAGCAAAGGTAATTCCCTGCCTTTCAGCCTTTCTGAAAAGTGACTTCAATGTGTGAGATCAATGTAAGGACATGCTCAGGGCAGTTGCTGCCTGTATGAAGTCTGTCTGTTGGAGGGACATTGTGGCTTCGAAGTTGGGACTCAGTCTCGTTAACCGGAGTATATAAACAGAAGTAGTCACATGTAGTTATGGCATTGGGAAATTAACTGTTCTGAGTGAAAGCCTTTAACATTTCGGACTGCTTTCAAACTGCACTAATTTAACATTTGTATGAATAGACAGATGCTAGTTGGATTGCACATTGCTTTGAATATGTCTTTCCAGCTGTGGTGTTATGAACTAATAACTTTCCAAGCACCATCACTGTCACTAATGTCACAATGTTTTATACAGTGCTTATGATGTTCATCACTGTTTCCACGATGTGGTAATTCACCCCAGAATCAAGAAAGATTTTAGCACTAACTATAAGTAAATAATATTTTAAATTAACCAATGCACTAAAGTGTGGATTCCGTCTTTTGTTGATAAACTGAAAACACCCAGCTCTACTATACAGAAATCCAGTTCTGTGTTTTCAAGTTGCTTGCTTGACATCAAATTGTAAATGTGCCAAAGTTTATTCCAACAAAACATGATCAAGATTTAAGTTATTCGAGGAGAAAGTGAGGACTGCAGATACTGGATTATCAGAGCTGAAAATGTGTTGCTGGAAAAGCGCAGCAGGTCAGGCAGCATCCAAGGAACAGGAGAATCGACGTTTCGGGCATCAGCCCTTCTTCAGGAAGCCCCATTCCTGAAGAAGGGCTGATGCCCGAAGCGTCGATTCTCCTGTTCCTTGGATGCTGCCTGACCTGCTGCGCTTTTCCAGCAACACATTTTCAGCCAAGATTTAGGTTACTCAAATTTAGAACTTTTTGCTCCTTGTTCTGTCCCTTCTGCAACCTCTTGCTTTGTTGACCCAGGTAGTTCACAACCTAGTCTTCTATTCATTCCTGAGTTGAGTGTAAAGCCTCATACCTGATCCAACACCGAGAATGCATACTTCCACCTCTGTGACATCTAGCTTTACCCCACCACAGGCGCAACCATGTTTTTGTTTACTCCAGGTCCATTTTATTTCCAGTGTTCTGTTCATTTTTTCCATACTTTACCTTTTACACTTGTTCCCTACATCATCAAGAGTAGAGCTTAAGGTCCTCAGTTTAAACGTTTCCAGTTCTCATCTATTTACTCTGTCTTTTAAAACGTTGATGAAATCAATTTTATGCTCAAACGTTTACACCCCTCCTTACTCTTCCATTACTGCTTTGTGTCTTGATCTCTTTTGGGAAGTACTTTACCTTTTAAAGGGACTCTATGAAGATCCAGAAATGAAAGACCAGAAATTTATTTAATTCAATCCTATAGCGTTGTTTATTTGAATGCCTTGTTGAGATCCAAAACTCCAATTTGTGATTTAAAGATGTGTAGCGAAGCATAAAATTACCTGAAGGTATTTCCCTTTATAAGTAAAACTTGCTCAGTTGTGATAAAGTCACACTATTGAAATTATTGATTGACTTCCAGTGATTTGTATAGAATTTTAATGCTACCTTTAATTAACAATGCTTCCTCAAAGCTTACAAACTGTAAAAATAGTTCAGTCATTTATGTTGTGGTATTCAATTGAAAATGCATTCTATTTAACTTAATCTAACTGAAGAACTTACTGGCGTGTGGATTAACACCCATGGACAAATTCACCAATAACTAATTTAATTGTGTTTTACTGTGGGAATAAAAATCTCTCATAAAACCCATTGCAGAAATATTCCTGTTTTAATCGAGTCGAAAAACATTTTTAGCTTGATGCAACTATAAGCCCCAATCAATAGTTATTGGTCAGCCAGCATTTTAACTAAATGGTGTTATGTTGATCTTCTTAGGTTTGGTCCACCATTTTTGGTAAGGGAAGATCGATCGTTGACCTGGGATCAGCTGCAGCTTTGCATCCTAAACAAAATGTGCTGTCTGATGAGAAATGAGACCCACTCGCAGGTCAGTAGAATATAAAGGAAATTGGCTAACTTTGAGATTCTGAAATGGTTTATCAGTAAAAATGAAGAAAAATGAAAGATGTGACAAAAGTCCAGACTAAACTGGTGGTATTTCATTCAAGTAATATAACAGAAACATTGTAATTTCCTGGATATTGAAGCTGTACAGCCCCTTTGCATAATGTTATATAATTCATGTCATCAATTATACTTGCTACAATGTCCATCTCATATAAAGAGCTGAACACTCTTTTGGTGACCTTCCCATATTTACTAAACTCCACAACACCGTAGTTACTTAGAAGGCATAAAAATAGCTTCACACACACCAAACTTGGATTGAGTTGTCAATTATTTCCATGAGGCACACTATTTCTGAAACAAGCACTCTGTTGACATTATACAATACAGATGTGCATACAGTGGTGTGTGATTTATCTTCCTCAGCCTAATGTTGTCTACTGCTGTTCTTCCTTAATTGTTACCTTGCTCCAGCATCCATCTCTGACATATGGTGTTAGAATTTCTATAATTAAAGTGCACATTGGTATTTAATAACACTCAGTATTTTGTAGTGTACACATGGGCAAATGCATGTCACTTCTCAAACCCTACATGACCACATCAGCATTTTTGTACCTCAGAGAGAGAGAGTGTGGGGGCAGCCATGCCATGTGATTGGAAGTCCCTGCAAAAAGACATTGTCTTGTTTTGATAAATTTGAAAAAAACTTCGAGTTCATCAGCATGTGAAATGAACAAAAATGAAACACAAATTCTGATTATGGAAAAAGAAACCACCAGTGAATTAGATCTGCACTACTTACAAACCTAGCTCATTAAATTATGCCTCAAGTTATTTCCTGGCTTAGATTTGAATCAACCTTTAAGTCACACAGAGCATTTTCTGTATAAAATAACAGATATAAGTAGACAAGGGCTGTTGCACACTCTTTGGGTTTTAGATGACACTCAGAAAGAATTCAAGGTTATCCTTCCCACTATGTATTGTTTTAACTGCTTAATAGTACTGTCGGCTTGTACCTCACTTCAACCAGTAGTTCTACAAATGGATATGGACAGCCAGGAAGTATGTTATATGTCCAACAAAAGGACATTGTACCTAGCAATGGTTTTATTTTGCATCGCGTGATAAGTCTAATGACGGTAATATTATTGATACCAAGAAAAGACATTGAGATTTCCCAGAGATTACTTGTCAAATTAGTGCTTACTGTTTTAGAATGGACATGGTTTAAAATATTCGGATTTGAATGTTCTATAAGCACATTTATTACAACTTGCATTAGGATGGGATGAGTGCTCTGGTGTTGTCTGAAGTAAAGGCAGTTCAACCTACTTTGGATTTTTGAAGATAATTTGGATTCATCCCAGTCTGCCAAAGAGAAAAGCAATCAATATCTGTGAGAATCTCTTGGGATACAAGAGCACACTTGGTCATTGCTTCATTATCACTGATATAAATGTTTTATTCCAGCTACTGTGTGGAAAGAATACCATAATCCTTGTGCTTATGCTGCTGCAAATAGTAATGTTTTTGTGCATAAGTACATCCATAGACTGTCCAACTCTTAATCACATTTTTACTTGGACAGTGCAGTGCTGTTGGCTTGAAAGTAGAGTGTTTATTTATTCTGTGCCAAGACACGGCTAGTTCTTCATTGCACATACATACTGATACATTGTTATTGAAGACCAAGCTAAATGGGTTACCCATCCCTTTCAACATCCCATCCCAGAACCTTGTCAACTCTTTTCCCAATGCCCAATGTAGCTTAACACTCACTATTCATTGTAGGACCCTCACATACCGGAAGGCCTTCAAAGAGTTGAAAATGCTTACTTTTACTCGGTAACAGGAAAGACAAATAAAACATAAAGCTGTATTTACTTCTGATAATAAACAGGGACCATGTGCGTTTTGAGTACCAACAGATTTACTGTAGTGATTGCTACACCCAACTCCTGTCTATTGGAAGCAAGTGTCAATATAAGTCCTGTTCTGGCTTGTTGTGTCTGATGCTTCAGTACTCAACTGTGCAGAAGGTCATGTTCTTCTTGTTCAATGTCCTCAACTTCCTCCTAGGAAGACTGCTGCTACTCTCCTACTTCTTCAGAGTCCATCACACCCCCTCTTTGGCTGCTCCATTTGTCATGACCATCATGTGCTAGGATATTATGGCATACTCTGTTTGATTGTGTTGCAAGATCCCCCCTCAAATTGATTCAGACATTAGACGCTTACCTTTGGAAGCCTATTGTCTGGCCCTGATTAAAGATTTTTTATTTTAACTCCTCCATGGGATGTGGAGGTCACTGGCATTTATTATGCATCGCCAGTTATCCTTGGGAAAGTCTTAGTTGGCTGTCTTCTTGAACTGCTGCAATCATTTGGTGCAGGTAGATCCATAATGCTGTTCGGGAAGGAATTCCAGGATTTTAATGCAGTGACAGTAAAGGAATGACGATATGTTTTCAAGTCAGGATGGTGAATGGCTTGGAGAGGAACTTACAGGAGGTGGTGTTCCTATGCATCTGCTACCCTTGTCCTTCTAGATGGAAGTAGTGGTAGGTATGGAAGGTGTTGACTAAGGAACCTTGATGAATTCTATAGACAGCTGCTACTGAGTGTCAGTGATGGAGTGAGTGATATTTGTGAATATGGTGCTAATCAAGCAAGCTGTGTGTGGGATAATGTGCAATTTACATTGCACTGTGGCCTGCAGTGACATGTGCACTCTCCTGATGGACAACCATTAAAAGCTGCTTGGCTTTGCTTCTGCGCTTCAAGGCAAGGCAAGGCAGAAGGACTGTGAGCCTTTAAACTCTGGCTGAGATGGCAAAGAACAAAAGTACAAGGCACGGCAGAGATGCTGTGAACATCCAATTAGTCACAAAGTGAGTAAGTACCAAGAAAGCACTGAGCTAGACCCTGGTTGAAAGCATGAGATGGGTGTACCTGTCTCTACACAAAGTGTTCTGGTAGTGGTGTTCCAATGATGAGCGCTGGTGCAGTCCAAAGCACTGAAGTACAGATTAGTATTGTAAATGGATTTGAGATGTTCCATGATGGTGAGGTGAGGCTTGTACATGTCTGATGCCAGTGTTTATGGAATGGAGTGTGGGCAGTCGCTGGTGGTGAAACGTGCCCTGGTGACTGGTGCCCAAGAGTGATGATCAGAGAAGAATGTGGTGAGCTGGAGTCACCAGGTACCTGCTCACTGACCTCCAGATCAGGAATTGTCACCATCTTATTTCTATCCAGTGGTTGGGAGAATGGGAAACTGTGCATCAATGAGGCAAGATTCAGTAGTAATGGCATACAGTGCATGCAAATACTGCAAGCATGCCTCCCTCTGCTCATTAGTGAGATTAGTGAGTTCAAAACGTGGTTGGAGAATTAGACTGTTTTTCTTGACAGTGAAAATCTCCTGATCTCACCACATGTTCCCAATGGATTTGTCAATGTCCATTTCAATCAGGCCTGAGACCCGGGTTCAATTCCCGCCTCAGGCGACTGACTGTGTGGAGTTTGCCCGTTCTCCCCGTGTCTGCGTGGGTTTCCTCTGGGTGCTCCGGTTTCCTCCCACACTCCAAAGATGTGCAGGTCAGGTGAATTGGCCATGCTACATTGCCCATAGTTTTAGGTAAGGGGTAAATGTAGGGGTATGGGTGGGTTGCACTTCGGCGGGTCGGTGTGGACTTGTTGGGCCGAAGGGGCTGTTTCCACACTGTAATGTAATCTAATCTAATTCCACATCTGGCCAAAACGTTAGTATGTTTGGGAACTCAACATTCCAGGCTGTTCTCACTCGATACTTGAAATATAAGATACATTTCCAGAAATCCTGCCATTTCTTTTCAACTACTTGGATGTTTCCTAATGGAGCTTCACTTAATAGGTAATCATCAGAAAGGTTTACTATTTATAAGAAATCCCGAGTTTATTCAAATAACATCTGTTTTCTCCTTCCATGTATTTTTCTCATTTGTAAACATGGAAGTAAGTACTTGTCAAATATTTCCACCATTTCTGTTGACCCTTGACTATCTGATTATCCTTTCCTCAGAGGTCCTCATAATAAACAATTCTGTTATTGACGTATTTATGCAATATTTCACTCTTCTTAACAATTTTTGCAGATTCTTTACACATATTCCCTACTTATTTCCTCTGTTCTTTTTTTCTCTATATATTTTCATCTGTTCTATCTTTTACCATTCCTATGGACCTACATATCCTATTCTTAAATTTTAATTTTTTTCTTCAAGCTGTACATGTGCTGTACAAGTACAAACTATTGTAATGGTTAGGGGAGCCTCAATAGATTTAAAATTAATATATTCACTGTTCTAAAGATGTGCAGTTGAACATGTACATGATGTTTCTAACAAAGTACACAGTACACTCTGACTACTGAAAGAAGGGATCACAGAGTTTTACAGATTACAGATTACATTACAGTGTGGAAACAGGCCCTTCAGCCCAACAAGTCCATACTGACCCGGCGAAGTGCAACCCACCCATACCCCTACATTTACCCCTTACCTAACACTATGGGCAATTTAGCACGGCCAGTTCACCTGACCTGCACATCTTTGGACTGTGGGAGGAAACCGGAGCACCCAGAGGAAACCCATGCAGACATGGGGAGAACGTGCAAACTCCACACAGTCAGTCACCTGAGGCAGGAGTTGAACCCGGATCTCTGGCGCTGCGAGGCAGCAGTGCTAACCACTGTGCCGCCATGCCGCCCAATGGGGGTATGGGGAGAAAGCAGGAACAGGATACTGAATTGGATAATCAGCCATGATCATATTGAATAGTGGAGCAGTCTTGAAGGGTCAAATGTCCTACATGCCCCTATTTTCTATGTTTCTAATTATACACCTTTATACTAGTGGCAACCACCTTCACGGGGAAAATGCTATCTTGCAAGTCGCAGCAAAAGTGAAATGAATTATTTTTGACAATAAAACCATTTAGGAAGGTGAGTATGTTATAAACACTTCAGGGAGCAGACCAAGAGCAGAAGACTGCTGCCTGCAGTGACGATTTGTGTTGTTACATGTTGCAGGACAGAATTCAGAATTTTGCTTGCTTGCAAATAAGCTTATTAATGCCAGTGAGTTTGAACGTGTCTACTGTGCTTGCTAAAGAAGCAATGTTTTTGAGCCTTGCTTCGCTAAAGTGACTTACAGCTAAAGAATTGTTTCCTGCAGGATTTTATTTCTGCCACGTAGGTCAATTATTGAACTTCCTTACAGCATTCCTGACAGCACAAACAATTCTGTTAGTCTTATATGAAGCACTTGTTCTCCATTGCAAATTAGAGTATTGGCACAGAAGGAGGCCATTAAGTGCCTTACTGTATGTTAAATGAGCAAAATATTATATAATTCCTATAGTGCAGACAGAGGCCATTCAGCACATTGGGTCTGCACTGACTCTCCAAAGAGCATTTCTACCAGATCCACCACCTGCCACGCTATCCCCGTATCTCCCAGAGCTCAGTCACCTGACCTGCACATCCCTGGACACAAGGGGCCAATTTGGTATGGCCAATCCACCAAACCTGCACATCTTTGGATTTTGGCAGGAAACAGGAGCATCCGGGGAAAACCCATGCAGATGCAAGGAGAACGCGCAAACTCCACACAGACAGTCGCCCAAGGCTTGAATCGAACCTTGGTCCCTGGCGGTGTGAGAAAGCAACGCTAACTCTGTTGCAAATCAGAATTGTTAAATGAAACACCCACTTCCATGCTAATTTGGGAACAGCAGCCCAGTCCAGCCAAGTTCACCAACACCTCATGAAGGCCAGCAAAGGATGGGCAATAAGATGTTATTTCCAATAACACACACACATCAAGAGTTAGCAGCAAAACCTGTAGGGTTGTGTTTGCCGTGGATTTTTCCTTGTGGGTCTGAGGAGATAGCTGTGTTGATAGTGAATCGTGAGTGTGATCATCATGACTCCTCTGAAGCTGACTGCATCATCACAATATTGGGAATGTGCAAATAAATGTAAAAGTCCTGAAGTTATGGTGTGGCCCTCAAGACTCCTACACAAGCTGACATCATGGATGCCCCAACTCTCCCAGTAAACCACAAAATAAATAAGAATTTCAACTTTTTGGCTTCCACATTGCTATTTGAAAACCTTAATAAGGTAGCCATGGTGTGGAGGAGCCAGTGTTGGACTAGGGTGGACCAAAGTTAAAAATCACACATCCAGTTGTAGTATAACAGGTTTATTTGGAAGCAGTAGCTGTCAAAGTGCTGCTCCTTCATCAGGTAGTTGTGGAGGAGGACCATTAGGCACAGAATTTATAGCAAAGGATTACAGTGTCATGGAACTGAAATTATATATTGAACAGACCTAGATTGGTGTCAAGTCTTTCATCTTTTAGAATGGGTTACAGGTTTGGTTCATTAATGTGAACTGTTTTATAATGAACCGAAAGCTGCAACCATTCTAAAAGATGAAAGACTTAATAGCAATCTAGGTCTGTTCAATATTTCATTACAGTTGCATGATACTGTAATAGTGGAGGCGATGGCTTAGTGGTATTATTGCTGGACTGTTAATCCACAGACCCAGGTCATGTTCTGGGGGACCTGGGTTCAAATCCTGCCATAGCAGATGGTGGAATAAAAAGAAAATCTGGAATTAAGAGTCTAATGATGACCATGAATCCATTATTGATATTTGGAAAAACCGTCCTGGTTCACTAATGTTCTTCAGGGAAGGATATCCTTACCTGGTCTGGCCTGACTTCGTTCCCATAGCAATGTGGTTGACTCTTAACTGCCCTCTGGGGCCGTTAGGGATGGGCAATAAATGCCCATGATACCCTCATCCCACAAATGAATTTTTTTTCAAAATCCTTTGCTCTAAATTCTGTGTCTTACGGTCCTGCTCCACAACTACCTGATGAACAAGGAGCACTCCAAAAGCTAGTGCTTCCAAATAAACCTGTTGGACTATAACTTGGTGTTGTGTGATTTTTCACTTCACAAGGTACACCTTCTCCAATCAGGGGCAAGACGTTTTCCAAGAGTAATCTCCGTAACAACGTTTGATGCATTACAGAACTAGACCTGAGGAAAAAAAATGTTCCATCTGTGGAGTGCTGTTAATATGGCATTTTACTGTAGTTATTTCACGTGTTGTAGCTGGGGACAGGGAGTGGGGTTGGTAATCTGAACAATAGTCGACAGCCTGATGACATCTATATTGCTCCACATGTGAATGCTGCATCTGTTCCAGTGTCACTGCACAGCACGAAAGCTGACATTCTCAAGATCTCTTAAGGAGCCTTAACTTCATACTAAACATCAAGTGTCCTTGCTTTACTGCTGACTACAAATCATTCCCTTTATTTCCATTTCATTAGGAAATCATACTGCTAGTTCCTGTTCAACATGTCATCACAGAACTACTCTAGTACAAAAAGGTAGCCTTGTGTTTAATAAAGGACAGCGTATCTGAAGCAAAGATGACATTCTGGCAATTTGCAGCACATGACTCAACACCCAAATGAGAAATGAAGCAGAGAATGCTGGAAATACTCTGCAGGTTTGGGCAGCATCTGGAGAGAGAAAAAAAATGGAGTTAATATTTTAGCTCTGTGACCTTTCTCATCAGAACTGGGAACGTTAGACACGTAATAGATTTTGAACAAACAAAAGGAGGGAGGGTGGGAAAGAAGAGAAAAAAAGAGGAAGTTCCTCAACAGTTTTGAGAACTGACAACACTAGATAGCAAAAGATATCACAGTGCAAGTCCAAAGTTAATGGTAATGGGACCAGTAAAGAAACAAAAGATGTATCTCTAGTCGGTATGATAAATGGTATGATCCTGAATAGGTTCCATCGAAAAGCAAAAGGGAAATGAGGGAAGCAAGAGAGTAAAGGAAAACTGATTTTCAAAAAAAAAGAAACTAATTAGTGGGAGTAGTTTTAATCTAAAATTGTTGAACACAGTGCTGAGTCTGGAGCCTATAAAGTGCTGAGCTGAGAGGCAAGCTGCTATTCCTTGACCTTGTGATAAGCTTCATTGGAACAGAGTCCAAGCAAGGGGTGAATTAAAATGACAAGTGACTGAAAGCTGAGGTTGTTTTTACAAACTAAGTGGAGATATTCCACAATGTAGTCACTCATTCTACAACCTCCAACTACCAGTCTACATACCCAAAATACAGTAGTATTAAAATAAGTCACTGCTTTGTGTGGGAGAAGACTTTAAGGCCTTGAAAGATCAGAAAAGAGGAGCTTAAAAGACAATTGTTGCATCTCCAGCACTTCCATGGAAAGGAGTGGGTGTTGGGGGTGAATGATGAGTGGACCAGGATATTATGAAAGTAGTGTCCCTTCAGAATTTTGAAAGGGGAGAAGATACCCTTGGAGGTTGTGGAAATAGTAGAGGATTAATCATTGAATACAGGGACTGGTTCAGTGGAAGGTGAGGACAAGGAGAAGCCTGTGGTTCCACTGGGATGGAGGGGAAGGTTTGGGAGCAGCAGTGTATGAAGTAGGATGTACACAGTCAAGATCCTGGCAACCTCATGGGTGGTGTGGGGGCAATTAAGGTTAAAGAAATGCATATTGCAAACACCTGTCATCCAAGTAGAAACTTAAGAGAATGAATAGTGTATTTACAGACAGCAGAATATGAGGAAGACAACTGAGAGTTTTGTGGGTTGACAGTGAAATTTGTTTGATAGCCAATGCCCCCCAACTAGGAACTGAGAACTCGGGAAAGGAAGGGGTGACCGAAATCAAAGCAAAATACTGTGGTTCCTGGAAATTTGGAATAAAGACAGAAAGTATTTTGGAAACTCAGCAGGTCTGGCAGCATCTGTGGTGAGAGAAACAGAGTGAATGTTTTGATGTCCACTATGACTTCTCTTCAGCACCTAGGGTCATATCAGACTCAAAACATTCACTTTGTTCTCTCTTCCCAGATGCTGCCAGACTGTGTTTCTCCATTTTCTTCTGTTTTTATATAAAGGGAGGACTTGGAGGTGACCATGTGAATACATGTAGAGTGGAATTTGAATCAAGGTTGATAAAATTTTCCAGTTCAGGACAAGAGCGGGAACCTACCCTAATACTGTCATGAGCCTTTTCAAAAAGGTGATGGAGAAACTGGTCTGAGTAGGACTGCTCACATTTTGATCTGTATTCTCTGAAAAGTGTTCTTGTTGTGTGCATTGCATATTGTCGTTTTTTAGCAGGTTTTCAATAAATTTTTATTATGCAGTTGCATTTTACTTAGATCTGAACAATGCTTTGTGGAACCTTCCAGGCCATGTAGGAATCCACCTTATTGGGAACGGTGGTTCCGATCATGAAAGATATAAAATATCCAACATATTCTCCTCAGGTATTCCATTCCTTTACTGCAGAAATATTCAAACAAAGGTTAATTAAAATCTGGAGACATTTCATTACTTCCAGAAGTTGACAGACAATATAGGATTTAGAGGAACTGATTGTAAAAGCAATCGAACATTGCTGATAAAATAACTGCCAGTTCATTTCTTTAGATTGCACAATCTCTGACTATGTAATTAATCAGAGGAAGATTGAAGTTAGAAAGAATTTAGATTGATACCTGCAACTAGAATTGATATTGCTATAAACAAATAAAATATCACCGTGCTCAATGAGTGAAATCATTTTGACAGGTTTTATATAAGGATGATTTGAATGGCAGGTAATGGAATGCACTATGGAACTTGCAGCCTGTGAAGAAAAGTCAAAATCTGTCAAAGATTACCTTGCACATTTTTGCTGCAATTGGGTTTGAAATTTCTTTGGCATTTTGAAAAGTGATGTTTGAGAGCTATCTCCTATTCCTTTTTCATCTTACATTTATCTTTTCTAATATTCTTTCCTAAGAATGTTAGTACAATGTGAGGCAGGATTACATTGGCAACTTTTCCAACTGATCTTACTTCATGTATTAACTTGAAGAATGGCCATTAGCATGATCACAACTCGACCTAATCCTGTTCTTACCACATATCCACATATTTTTCTGGCAAGCATTACTGAACAGGGATCAATTTCTTTCTAACCATCCCCTATCTGTCTCATGAGTTCATTAAAGAAAGAGAGATCAACATTCAGTTAGTGCAAGCATCTGTGATCGTTTACGCAAAGTGTTTCATCACTGCACCACCGTTTAGGTTAAGTAACTTATAATTACTTGTTAAACAGTCCAGCCAAACCTCAGGAATCATATCATTGCTTTAGCATTATATGTCAAAGTTTTAGTAGTGCAATCCAGAATGTACAACAGGAAAAGATTCTACAGTTGTACACTTAATTTAACATTTAAGTTTTCATCAATTTAAGAAGCAATCCCAGCCTCTAGAGAAACAGTTCCCAAATTACATAAATTGGTATAGTCCATCCATCATCGAGGTGGAACTGTTCTTTTTTGTAGCAGGTTTTGCCACAGATATATGTGATTCTGGAGGTATTTTAAACATTGACAGTGATGTGATGATGGTCACTGTCTTGGTAAATCTTGTAGCAGTACATATATTCCAATATATTTCTTGGATGTTGTTGTAGAATTGCACTTCTGCTGGTGTTGCCCATATATAACTTCACCCCAGATCTTTGCCAGTTTACACACCAGTGACAAGACGTAGACAGCAAAGCAGGAAGTACAATTTACTGATTATTCTACAAGTTTTAATTTCACAAAAAGGCAAAATAAAGGTTGGGATGTACACATTAGAAGCTGAAATATGAGAAAAATTAAGCTGTAAGTTATGCTACATACTGTATACTAAGGCATTTTTATTCTTAATGGAAACATTTGGCATTACAGAACTACAAAATTACATTTCATAGAATCCCTACAGTGCAGATAGAGATTATTCAGCCCCTTGGGTCTGCATCGATCCTCCGAGGAAGATCCCACACTTGCACCCTATCCCTGTAACCCTGCATTTCCCATGGCTAACCAACCTTGCCTGCACAAGCCTGATCCCTAAGGGCAAGTTAATATGGCCAATCCACCTAACCTGCACATCTCTGGACTAAAGTAGGAAACTGGAGCACCCTGTAGAACTCCATGCAGACATGGGGAGAACATGCAAACTCCAGACAGTCACCCGAGTGTGGAATTGAACCTGGGTCTCAAGATAGTTGATTGGAAGTAGTTATAACTCGGTACACCTCTAAAACTGCAGTTATATCTCAACATCAGTGCACAATATATTTGAGAGTTTTCAACTTTAATGAAGTAAAAAGGGAGCATTATGAATTCTAAAGTTTGTAATTTCTGTGCACTTCACACACAGTACCAGAGCAGTGAATCACTGATAATGGCTTCTGGATTTGAATTTAACTGTACACGTGCAGACAACAGAAGCCACTGACAATGTTACAGGGTAATGGCAGGAAACATTGTCAGTTTGGCTGTCATTACAACTGCACATGTGGGCTAATATTTCACAAATATTACAATACGTTTTCTGACATGTGAAGTAATTAAGAAGTCAAGATGGACATGATTAAGGGGAGTCACTGTCTAAATCTTGTTTGATGCAGAATTTTGGGCATCTGTTCCGAATCCGTGTGGTTGGAGGACTGACAACCAACTGTTACCTCTCTCCTCAAGACATTAGACCACTCTGCCAGCCAGCAATCGACAGGTGAGAATTGCTGTTTGTCACACTTCTTCACACTGCTTCTGTCAAACCAAGTTAATGTCCAATTTCCCAAAGAAACATTCCTTGAAATAGGTTTATGTAGCTTGGGGTTGTTCGTTAACTCTAAATCTGCCTCATGTGTTCTTCCTTTTAATTTTTGTTACATTTGCTGCCTCATTTCTTTCATAAAATTTACCAGATTCATTATACATATCATTATGCAGCATCATATACTGCACTATGACAGAGAATTATAACATTGCATTTTAATTAATACTATCTAGGTCAAATGCAACAGAGGCAGTTTAGTTTGTTCAAAGATTTTGCAATGTGGGATTATATTATTTCTTGCACTTTTGAATTTGGACTACAAATATCTGAAAAATTATGATAATACATATCATTCATTTCATATAAGCTACTTTTATTTATCTTTGGGATTCTGGTAAATCCCCTCAATAAGGATTAACAGTTAAATGAATGGATCTGTTTGGCCCCAGAATTCTGTTACCTTCACTGTTGAGTCACAGTGGTGCTGGGGAAATTTAAATACCTGTATGGCATCAATGTTAGCTTTATCCTTTCCTGTGTTGAAGACAGTCCTTTGATACTTTGTTCCAGCGATCCATTTTCATGTCAGACAGTGAGTGTTTCTAAGCTATTTTAATACCTCACCATTGTTATCAACCTGCATTACCATGAGCATATTTTGGATGCTAGTCAGGAACCTGAATTCCCATTTTGAATCCAGTTGTATTTGCCCAAATTAGCACATGAGTTTCAGTGAAATGAATCCAACACAGACCACGAATTAAATATGGAACTTTGTGATCTTTATTGTTTAGAGTTAATCAATGTAAGTTCTTTGCCTTACTAGGGAGCAAAGGATACTGTTCTATACATCTTTGGAGTCCATTTTCACCACTTGTTGTGTCAGTATGACAATATAAAACTGCCTCAGTAACGAAAGAAAAGACTCATAGCATGGATTGCATTGTTAGCACAGTGTTATACAGGAATGGGAACTTGCCAGACAGGAAAAATCAAATTATTGAAGGTTACATTACTGATTGGCTTCAGTAGTTGGTGCTCCAAATTTTAACCAGCCTTTTCTTGTCCATTTTGTTTTAATCCTGGGCCACATTTTCTTGTGGGCAAAGAGAAATCCACTCTGTACTTTCATTTGCCATCCAAAGTGCACACTTAACCCATGTGTGACCTTGCCTGAGATTATTGCCATTTTAAAAACAACTGTTAGAACACTTGCTTTCACATTTTTAATACACTCTTGACACTCTCTCTAATGGGAAAAATGCTATAATTCATGGTCATACTTACTAAATGATGATTGAGTTGAGGATCAACGTAACAGAACAGATCCCTCTGATAAATCACTATTTGTTTGATTCTACATTTCAACACATTGTCTAATAGTGATACTTAAAGGGTCAGAATATTTTCCACTTGCCTTTCAGAGAGCTCCTCAATCTCAGCAGGCTTCACCTATTATGAACTCTTCAAAGAGAATGTGTTTAAAGATTATAAATGGGCTATTTAAACAGGAATGAAGGGACATAGAGAAGAATTTTCTTTCTTTGGGACATAGTGTGGAGGCAGATGTCAAAGCAAAAGGAACTTCCATTGTGAACATGGTGGATATTCCCTTGAGGTTATGATCTTCTCAGCTGATTACATCTTTCAGCGCAGGTAAAATGCCACATTTAATGGAAAGGAAGTTCTGTTGCTCACCAAGACTTTCCAAACACCATATTTAGAAAACACCTGGGCAGCACTTTACTCTCTGCACTCCAGGAGTGTCTCTCAAAGTCTGTTCATCAATCCTAACCATCCTTGGCGATGTCAGTGACCAGGCCAAAAGCAGCACCAAACTTCAGCATTGCTTCCCAGTGTTTCTTCTGAAGGCTGTCCAGGAGTAAATGGATGTTCTTTACCCTTGTAATGACAACAGGAGGCCATCCCAACTGATGAGGGCAGGCTGGATCAAGGTGACTCCAAAGATCAATGCCCATGGGCAGCTCAAGGGAAACTGGCCTAGTGCTGCAGGGGACTGAATAATGTGCTGCACTAGGCTAGAATAGAGCAATGTACAACTGTCAATTCAGTGTTTAATGCTGCCATGACTGAGCATTGTAAATTGACATTATAGACAAGGTAGGGTGCCATGCATGTCCGTTGGGTGCATCATGTGCAAATCAGTGTCTGTCACTTGGTTGCAGCTACCAATGAAATGCAACTCCCACCACAGTATTGCTGTCTCTCACGCAAGCAATAAGGTGCAAACGTTTAGCTTTTCACCAGCGACATGCACGGGACGAGAGTGTGGTTTTTTGAGCTGACCCCCTTTTGACTTCAGCCCTGATTGGCTACTTCAGTCAGTTTTGCTGGTATCAGTCAGTATGGCTACCTTGCTTGTTGAGCAGGCTTGTGGCCTTGTCAATCCTCACCCTTCACACTGTCAGCATTTGCACAAAGAAACTATATGTTTATCAAGGAGCCAAGGTAGTGAAGAGGTTTGTACTGACTGGAGCTTGGAAGAAGCACTCTACATCACCAGGTACATGCCTCGTGTACATATATATTCAGATTTATGAACACAAAGATTTCCTGTTGTTGGAGAACTAGATTGTGTCTAAGAGTGTGCCTCTTAGAAATGTCCACACAAAAGTAGTGTGGAGTCAGGAAGACAGGGGATCATTATTATTACAGCAAAACTAAGCATTTTGGGAAGTATCTCCCTTGGGAGATGAAAATAGAAGTCATTGCTGCAGAAGGCTATGGAGGCCAAGTCATTGAGTGTCTTTAAGGTAGAGGTAGGTTCATGGTTGATAAGAGAATCAAAGATTACAGGGAGAAGGCATAGGAATGTGGTTGAGAAACATATCAGCTATGATCAAATGGTGGAGCAGACTCAATGGACCAAATAACCTAATTCTGCTCCTGTGTCTTATGGTCTAAAACCCAGCTAAAGAAGTGTGTTTATTTTCTGTTTACTATTCTCAGTGGGGTTATATTTCATCTAGAATAAAATATTTATTTCAAAAATTGGAATTATATATGAAGATCTAAAACTTGCTTGTGCTTTAAGAATAATTTCATGATGGCCAGCATGGGGAAATCCAAATTATTGTGGAAAGCAGCAAGTCTAAACCATGCTGGAGAAATGCTAGATTAAAACAAAATATTCCTTGGATCGAGAGAGCAGTTAAAGTAATTTATTGTAATACCTATTTTGGAAGTGGCTTTTGTCCTCTAAATCATGCCCTGGCCTATCCTAGATCCCATCATGTGGCTGATTTCAGTCTTGGTGAAAATGGGAAATTCTAACGATTTGGTAATTTTACTGTTGATCTCTGGGTAATGTTTCAAAAGGAAAAAAACACAGTTTAATTTGCCACATCAACACTGGCTGCATTGGCAAGACTCTATAGGATAACTTCAAACACTGCAGCAAAGAAAACATGTCTAAATGGATTACGCTGGTTTATATATAGTAAAATAACATTAGCTTAAAAGCTTATTGTTTAAAGTGGTGCCAGGACCTTCAATAAGGTATTTTATCATTAAAAATCTAATTATCCTTTGATTCAATCACTTTGTTTCCAATTTCTCTTGCTGTATTTAGAGCACCATTCAGCTCCTTCTATCACCTGGTCTAGTCATGTTGGTGTTATCTGTCTTTCATAAGTATAGAAAGCTACTGTCACATTCAGAACTAATGTAAGGTTCTCGTGTGTTGGTGCCCAGTCTGTTTTACCACTAGCTTTCAATTTTCCAAGTCTTGAACAACCAGACCCCATGCCCCTATTTGTACTGCCAGCAGATCTAATAATAGTTTTCTGCAGGATAGAGAAAATTGCAAGACATTTTCATAAAGCTGAACATAAGCTTCAGTTGAGCAAGATGTTGTCTTGTCATTGCTGTCATAATCATCATGCTTTATCAAATTTGACAACTAATTCATTCTTTATTTCAACTCACTGCACACATGCTTGAAGTTTATATTCAGCACTCAATATGTATTTCACTGAGAGCATCGGCTTGAGGTAATTTGACCCAGTCACATTGTCCATCTATAGTCAAGAGCCTTGCACAATGTCCAATTATACGTTTCAAATAATTTTCTGTTGTACTAATTTGTGGTGCCCATACTACATTGGCAAACTTGCGAATGCTGCATTTTCAATTATTATTTAAATGTAACTTACAGTCGAAGTCTAGAAAATTGATTTGTCAGTTTATCTGTAGTCAGTCTCTAGTACCTGAATGAGAGGACCATACAATGAAAATTATTTTCTTAACCATTTTGTCATGAAGAAAGCTTCCAGCTTTCTGTATCCTGATGTTTAATGTTTTTTCCTTACAACTAATATTTCATTGAAATTAGAACAGGACAAGAATTTCTGCTTTTGTGCAAGTTAAATGAACAGCCCTTCAGATGCTCCATAACCTCACACTGATGTACCATACAGCCATGTTTGGAAACAATGTTTATCCAATAATCCCTAATGTGAAGCAAATACTTTTTGAAAGCAGAGTTGAAAATCACACAACACCAGGTTATAGTCCAACAGGTTTAATTGGAAGCACCAGCTTTCAGAGTGCTGCTCCTTTGAAAGCATTTTTTTTAAAATGCAAAAGCATAATTCATTGTAATCTAGTTGACTTGGATCAGAAAATGGATTAGACAACTCATTGCCCACACATTATGAACTTCATATTTGATAGTAATTTTGTATTACTAGAATGCACCTATTGACACATATTTCTGTAGCTTGCTGTGCTTGAAGTTTTCAATGACCCAATCATGATTGGTCCACGAGGGACCTACTTTTCCTGGGCTTTGTGGACTGCTGTTGGATTTATTGTTTCTGCTTTGGGCTGCAAAACCTGCAGAGCTCATTTGGTTTAATTGGTAAGTCAAAATGCATCAATATCGATGGAAGCATAAATGAGATGATGGCAAATCTCTTGTTTGTTATACATTCTACCCATTGTCCTTACCAGTGTAGGCTATAATGACTGTGAACAGGGTCGATAGCATCAATTTGTACCAGCAATAAAGAGTTAAATTATAAAGAGAGGTCATACAGCCTTTGAGTAGGAAAGAATAAATGAAGCTCTAATTAATGTCTTTATGGTATTTGGAGGATTTGATGGGAGGTGATAGAGCAAACCTATTTTCTCTGTTGGGTGAATCCAAAAGGGGCATAACTTTTAAAAATCAAGCAATGTTCTGGGATAATATCACGAAGCATTTCTTGACACAAAGGCATCAAATTGAAAGGTAAAGCAAATAACTTGGCAAAGATTAGTGATAAGCCAGAGGATTGAGAAAGTTTTAAAAACCAACAAAAGATCACTAAAAAAAGAGAGAAAATAAACTTTGAGGGTAAACTAAAAGGTAATACAGAGACAAACAAGAGCCTCTTTAAATATAGAAAATGGAAGAGAAAGGCCAAAGTGAATAAAGGCTCTTCAGAGAATGAGACAAGATTCATGTGGAAGCAACAAGTGACAGAGGGTTTGATAAATGCTTTGCATCAGTCTTCACAGTAGAAGACACTAATACCATTCCAAAATTATTAAATACTCAAGCTGTAAAAGGTGGAGAGGAAATAAAAACAAAGACAAAAATAGTACAAGAGAAACTAATAGGGCTAAAGATCAAGAAGTCCTCTGGAACTGATGGATTGCATCCTAATTTATTAAAAGAAATAGCTATAGAGATTGTAGAGACATTGGTACTAACCTTCCAATGCCTTTTGATCCTGTTAAAGTCTCAAAGGATAGGAAAACAGCCAATGAAGTACCCTTATTCAAATAAGGTGATTAAAAAAGGGTAACATTAGACCAGTTGGCTTAACGCCATTTATTGGGAAAGTGGTAGAGCCTATTGTGAAGAATGTAAGAGCAGAGAATTTCAAAATACATGATATGGTCAATCAGAGACATGAGAGGAAATCAGGCTTGACAGATTTATTAGAATTCTTTACGGAGTTAGCCAATCAGATAGATGAAGGGGATCCTATGTACAGGACATTAGTGAGATGTCTTCTGGAGTACTGTGGGCAGTTCTGGTTGCCCTGTTTTAGGAAGGATATTATTAAGCTGGTCAGAAGAAATTTACCAGGATGTTGCCAGAAATGGAGTGTTTGAGTTATAAGAAGAGGCTGGATAGGCTGGGATTTTTTTCACTGGAACATAGGAGGTTGAGGGATGACCTTAAATGTCCCTAGGCAGCATACATAGAAAAGTCAGGGTATCCCAGTCAAGATGTGTCACTCGACCAACATCAACAGACTAAATTATCTCATCATTATCACATCGTTGTTTATGGGCCTTGATGTCTGCAAATTACACACTGTGTTTATTGTATTACTGTAATGAATGAATTTCATAAGTACAGTGTCTGTTTAGGAGATCTGGAGTTTGTGTGCCTTATAAATTGAAAAATTTTCATTTGGCACCATTTTAATAACATAGGTATTGTCATGTTTTAAATCTATTCTTGCTCCTTTTATAATGTGTATTATATATGACCTTTTAAAATAAACGACATTTAGGATCACCTCTCTATCCAATCAGGCTTAATGCATCCTATGACATATAATGGATCATTCCTAAACTTCTATCAAAATAAAAGTGGCAACTTTGATTTGTGTGAATGAGCTGTATGCTGAGATGGATGACGTTAGGTAGAACCTCAATTTGTGGCAGGTATTTTGTAGTCATTCTCCATGCTCAATGAGTTTTAATGTGACATATCATACTGAGTTTTGAACCACTAAGTTTCTTTATAAGTTGCTTCAGCTCCATCTATTGGCAGAAAGCCAGTTATGTAACCATCTTAACAACAAATTTAAGAAACTAAACAAAACTAATCTACGCACAGAATTGCACAGAGTATTACATGTGGCAAAGGGCAGTGTAAAGTGTCAATCAATAATCAATAAAAGTCTTGATGCACTCTTGTACAGTCAGAGGAGGATTTATAAATTATTGGAGGATTTATAGATTTCTAATAATCTTTGAATTTTATTTAGCCAATTGATTGCATTTGATACATTATGGAACCTTATACCTTATGTTAAATATTTACACAATGGAAAGACAGAAGTGCACACCACAGTCCCAGCTTTAGAGGTTTGGTATAAAGCACGTCTGTCAATCATGGATACAATTATTCGAAGCATGACTAATTAAATTTGTAACTCATTGACAGTTCAACAATTTTATTGAGAGAATCACTAACTGTATAGATCAGGAAGATCACAGGTTGTTTTCCGGAGAGTCAGCTAATCTTTGATGAGATAGATGCAAGTTTCTAAAATTAGAAAGGGAGGTTTGGCTTCTATCCCTGATCCTAATCAGGTTCCAGTGAGTTTTAATAATGTGTATATTTAAGCGTTGGATGAGAACATCATCACAATTGGATAATCCTCTCTTGTATTTACCAAATTAGCTTGCAGTTGTGTAGAACCATATTGGAGATGTGAATATTGTCACTGATTTCAGTCCCATACCAGGATGGTTTGAACATGCAGATACAACTGCCCTCTACAGGTAGCTCCTACCTGTGTCTGTTCAGCAAGGGCACAGGAATGTGTCATTGTGGTACATTGTGTTTGGTTGATGCACATATCTTGGTTGAATAGTCGATAGTGTTTGCCAACTTGACTTGAGTGTAATGCTTGCAGCGGTGCGTTTCTCTCCCTCTTGTTTTCCTCCACCAGCACCTCCAGCACACAGACTGAAAACCTGCTCTGTCTCATGTTGTACCATTCCTTGCAGTTTCCCAGGACATATTCACTTCTGGCATGATTCCCAGCACCAGTTATAACCAGAATGCACCTCCCATTTAAGTGTGCAGTCTAGCTTTAAATCATGATGGGAAGTCACTACATATTTTGTCATTTATTTGGTCATGGGGTGTGGGTGTTGCTGACTGGGCCAGGCTTTGTTACCCATCACTAATTGCCCTTGAGAAGGTGATGGTGAGCCAATATTGGCTCCTCTGCTGATGTAGAAAGCAAATCAATAATCAGAAAAAAACAGACTCGTGCCTGGATTTTCAACAGTGTCCCTGCATTCATGTATCACAATCGCTGTGTCTGTTTTTGAGGACTATCCGATTTATTTCCCACTTGTATTTTATTTACTGTCCATTTTTAATGATACTTGAGGTGGAGAGTTTAAATCGTTTGCTGCATGAATTAACAACTCCCCAGAGTTATTATCAAATGGCAGACACTTGAGAAATCAGTCAGGGAGCAAACCAAAAATCACAGTCATCTGAAAAGATAACAATCTATGAACTAAAAATTCACAAACAGAAAGAGCTGTACACTCAATTTAACAGAGGGACAGATAGCAGAGTAGATTTGTCAGCCTTCCCTGAAGCACTTTTATATTGCCGACCTTATGCTGCTGGCTGGACACAACCACTCTGGTGATGTCATTATGATTGATCTCACTGCTGCAACACAGCATGTAAAGTCTAAGTTGTCTTAGATTTAACAACTTAATTAAATGTAAACACAAATGTAGTTACCCTGAATCGATGAAACTCAGTAAAATTCAACTTGGCCATTTAGATTTCCTTATTGTTCTCCCCACCACCCTCAAAATAATAGTGGTTGAGATTAGTGCAGGTATTTATTTTCATCCTTTATGAAGTCATTGTTCAAAGTATTTATTGTTCATTTTAGACACTTTGTCTTTGAAATGTCTTAATTCTCCATGTATATGTTACATCTCAGCTTGAAATTTCAATTTACAGTGCATCAAAATACACAGTATATTTATAATGTAATCAGTTCTGACTATAGATGTTGATCAGACTTTTACCTGCTGAAGGCAACCATGTAGTCATTATTACTTTCAAAGAGCATATTGTTTACATGTAGAATTCAAAGTTTCCAAAGAACCATTTAAGATGGTTGAAACGGCTTTCAGGAAGGGCGCAGTGAAATTCAAACCAGTTTAATTCATCCTTACCCATACCATAGTTGCTTCTAAGGTTAGATGTTTTTTAAACAAATCTTGAGCAACCTACTTTCCACCACTTCCTGTACAATTGCAGCTGTAAGCACTCCCCAGAAGTTGTTGTTCTGCACTAAACTGGTGAGGCATAATATGACACACCTTTCCTGATAGCTGAAAAAACCCAATTCTTGAGAGACAGCTTCTGTCAAAAGTGTTGCACACAGAGTTACCAAGTATCAAAATCGGTCGCTGTTTTTGGTGTTGGCATCCTTTGCCAAAATGCTATAGCCACTGGTCAACATGGTGATGCATGGCAGGCCCCAGGAAATGTTGCCACTTTCCTGTGTATCCATTCATAACTGCCAAGTGCGATACTTGATGTTTAGGACCTTCATGTCACATCTCACAAGCATTATTGAAGCAGAGCTTTGGAGGGTTCACTGGTCATCTAGCTTTGGCTACCTCACCACACAGAAAGTCATTGAGTTTCTGACTGTCATCCTGTGAATGTTCCCAGGATAATGAATCTAAGGTGGGCAGCACGGTGGCTCAGTGGTTAGCACTACTGCTTGACAGTGCCAGGGACCTGGGTTTGATTCCATCCTCGGGCGACTGTCTGTGTGGATTTTGCACATTCGCCCCATGTCTGCATGGGTTTTCCCTGGGTGCGCCGGTTTCCTCCCACAATCCAAAGATGTGCAGGTTAGACACATTGGCCATGCTAAATTGCCCAGTGTGTGCAGGCTAGGTGGGTTAGCCATGGGAAATGCAGTGTCACAGGAATTGAATAGGGTGGGGGTAGGGGGGATGGATGAGATGCTGTTTGGAGATTCAGCGTGGACTTGATGGGCTGAATGGCCTGCTTCCAAACTGTAGGGATTTTATGATTTTAATAAACATTAAATTAAACAGGTTGTAAGAAGCATTTGCACATTAAATTCTGCTTGAATTCCAGATGTATAGGCGATCAGTAGTCACATTCTTGCTTTGACTCCCGGGTTTGCGTTTGCTCGTTCGTTATTGTTGCAAAACCTTCATGCTGAGCTTCAAATGTCACTCCTATTTTCCCACCAACACGATCTGGTCTTAGTTCTGCAGTAATACTTATCACTTCCATGTCTTATTGTATTTTTATTTGTTCATGGGATATAGTATCTCTCTGGCAAGGTCAGAATTCACTACCCAAACCTAATTGTCCTTCAGAAGGTGGTGAGCCATCAGAACTTTTTGAGTCAAGCTAGTGCATAAAAGAAGGGAAGTTGAGTTATTTTTGGGGGTTCGGGTATCCCCCGCTACCCGAAAGTAGAGCATTCCCAGGAAACCTTTCGTAAGCCAAAAATGGTGTAAAGCAAAGACGCATGGTTTATATGGGAAAAACAAAAGTCCGCTTTGGAATCACGAAAACAGGTACTAGTGTAAGGCTTTTATAAAAGTGAAGTGGCATAAAGCGAACATTTGAAAAACGGGGGATACCTGTATAGGAAGAAAGTTGGAATATGGTACTTAGATACAGGATGGGTCATTGAAAGGCAGAACAGGCTCAAGGTACTGAATGGCCTACTTCTGCTGCAAGCTTCTGTGTTTCTGTGTAATTAGTGTCCTGTAGGCTAAGGAAATACCTGCCCTTGAAAGCCAAAACCCCGGGTTTTAACATTTTGTTATGTAAGCAAATAACACATTCTCTTAAACACAAGTTGAAATTGCTGGGACAACTCAGCAGGTCTGTCAGCATCTGTGTTAAGCAAAGTTGACATTTCAAGTCCAGCGACCCTTCTTCAAAACACAGAAGAGTCTTTCTCTCCACTGATAGTACCAGACCTGCTTAGTTGCCTCAACAATTTATGTTTTTGTTTCTGAGTTCCAACATCCAGAGTTATAGAGTGCTTTAGCACAAAGAAAGTCCCTTTGGCCCAAATTGGTCCATGCCGACCAAAATGTCCAACAACACTAACGCCTTTTCCCTGCACTTGGCCCATATCCTTCTAAACCTTTCCTATCCCAATTTTGTTCTTAATGCCTTTTCAATGTTGTTCGTGTATCAGCCTCAACCACTTCTGCTGGCAGCTCATTCCATTTGCGTACCACCCTCTGTGTAAAATAGTTGCTCCATCAGGTTCCCAGTTATTCTTTCCCCTCTAACCTTAAACTGATGCCCTCTAGTCCTTCACTCCCCAACCTTGGGAAAAAGACTGAGTGCATTCACCCTATCTAAGCCTCTCATGATCTTATATACTCCTATAATATCCTTTTTTTTGTTTAAGACATTCTCGTAGTTGTACACAATAGTTCTAAAAACACTGTTACATCCCCTCACCAACAGTGCCAACCTTCATAAGCCATTCATTCATTTGCAGGAAATACCAAAGCAATAAAGAAAATGATTCCTAGCAAAAAATGAGGTTACTTTTTAAATATGAATTATGCATTAGAGAGACCACACAAACCTCAAATGCTTTTTTTGCCCAAACCTTCAATACCAGCTGCCCACAAATGGCAGAGTCTGCATTGGACTTATCAATGATCTCGGAACCCATCAAAATAAAGTGGAATCAAATCACTGGCATTTCTAAGAGATTGCCTGAGAAGATAACATCTACAACACTCTACATTAATGTCTTAGTCTCGCACTTCTCATCCTGCCTTCGGAAACCTCAAAATCTATACCTGATTTTTCTTTTGGTCACTAGTCCAATCCTTCACCTAATCCTCAAATCTCGAGTAATTCTGCCCCTGAAGTGCTCAGGGATGTTTCTTTCACATTAAGAGCACCGTTCATATTTAATTGCAGTTTATATTGGTGAAGTAAAACTGCTTAATACTATTGTTGTGTCAGCACCAAATTTGGAGCAAACATTCTCCCATCACTCATTCCAGAATCAGATAAAGTCCAAAAATTGGATTGACAGTTTTACTTCATTGAGTTGGTGCAAGACGATGTCACAGCAGTGCTGCAGGAATGTAACAGCACTATAATGTGCACATAATTAAAATCCATAATTTTTTTAGGTTAAATCAATCTTTGTTTCTTGGACTGTATCATTTAGACAGGACCAGTAATGAGTAGGTTTACAAAGTTCTAAAGCAAGCCAGCACTCAAACAATGTCAACTGAATAGACAGTTACTGTCTTGTGGGGAGGAAGCCTTAGTAAGTCTCATTCAGGATTCAGTAGATGTCCAAAGTAAGGCTTCTATCTCAGATGTTAAACAAGTATCACTCAATGTAATTACAGAGGAGAATACCTTTTGATAGAGTACTTTTCAGCACTGATGATGTGACAACTTTCATTTGCTGCTCCCTCCTAAGTTTGAATTAAGTAGGTGTGTGAAGGAAGTTCATCCTCAATGTAAGTGCCATGTGTAAAAGTTGAGTTGAATTGTTCTAACATGCAGTTGTTATTTTTAGGGCATTGCGTTCCTGTGGCCTAGGTGGGCCCCCGCATATAAAACTTGTCCTGGAATGGGATCAAAAGACGAAAGATAGGTGAGTCTATATATGTAGGAACCTGAACTGAATCAGTTTTTGGCTTTCATTAGTAAGAATATGTTGCTGAATTATGTTCAAATATAAAATGAGCATTGTGGCTTACATTGAAAGTGAGTTTTCTGATGGATCTTATAAATGAGAACATATGAGAGAATGGAAACACCAGTGAACAAACTGGCATAGCATTGAAGATTCAAGTATGATGGTCAAGTTCCTTACATATAATAGAATTCAGAATTACAGAGTTCCAGACCAGTCGCCTCAACTAGACTCAGGTCTCTCACACTTACCTCAAATGTCAACAAACTCTTCAAAAAGCCTCATTTCCCACCATCCAGATTGCTCTGTTACAAGACTCAGCAGGGTAAGATGAAACTCTCTTGTATTCTGGACCAGATCTCTCAGCCTCATACCCAGTTTGTAGTCAGACCAATGAAAGACTAAGATGAACAGACAAATATGTGAATTAGGAGCAGAATTAGGCTGTTCAGCCCTCAAGCCTGCTCCAATAAGGTCATGGCTGATCTGATTATTTCACATTCTCACCAACTCCCAAAACCCTTTCACATCCTTGTTTATCAATAATATATCTAACTTTATCTTAAGAAAAGTCAAGATTGTGTTTTCATTGCCTTTTGAGGAATGGAGATACAAATACTTTCAAACCTTTGTGAGGCAACAGTTCTTGTAAATTCTGCCTTAAACAGCGACATCTTATTTTTAAACAGTGACTTTAGTTCTAAACTCTGAAGAGGAATGTCCACTCTGTCTGGACTTCTCAGGAATGTTTATTACCATGGATATAAGCCTAATCTTTCTTTACAAGACAACCTACCCATTTCAGGCATTAGACTAGTAAAGCTTCTCTGAACTGCTTCTTGCCTAACATGGGGCAAGTTCACATTTTTCTACATTATTTCTTCATCCGTGGGACAATGTGAAATGGCATTGATTCAGTTCATTACCTGTAATACCCCATATCAGATAAAAACGTAAGCGTAAAGACATGGGCGGCACGGTGGCTCAGTGGTTAGCACTGCTGCCTCACAGTACCACGGTCCCAGGTTCAATTCTGGCCTCGGGTGACTGTGTGGAGTTTGCACATTCTCATGTGTGGGTTTCCTCTGGGTGCTCTGCTTTCCTCCCACAGCACCAAAGATGTGCAGGTCAGGTGAATTGGCCATGCTAGATTGCCCATAGTGTTAGGTGCATTAGTCAGAGGGTAGGTGGGTTACTCTTCGGAGGGTCGGTATGGACTTGAAGGGCCTGTTTCCACACTGTAGGGAACCTAATCTAATCAGTGAATAAGTTGAGAGGCACTTTGTAAAATCAAATCAACTTCTATTGATCTACTATTGCAAAAGTGCATAAGCAATATGCTCACAAAGAGATTGGGCATCTCACCTGTAATGGAAGTCAAACTTGGCCAGTGAATTCTCACCTCAGATAATGCAGGTCAGGAGCCCATTTTGGGGTTCTCAAAATTATAAGGGTTTAAGTTGTTGATTATGACCACAAATACAAGCTCAGAAGAGAGATGGTAACCATGCAATTCTATTTTAAATATTTCACAGAGAAGTTGGTTAATATGACACAAATTGACCAGGAAGATAATGATATTGATTACGTCAACAATTTTAAGAATAAGCATAATTTTTGTTAAGATAATGATTCAGAGATATAATTGACAGAGACCAGTATTGTTTAGGATTAGGTGGCTGAATTGCAATGGTTTTCCAAAGCAGTGTATTCTGATGCACCATTTGCCAGATCAATAAGACTTCAATAAAATGTGTAACTGCAGTAGCATATGTCTTTGCTTTACAGCTTGTTTGGAAATATTCAGGAAGAAGTTGTCCAGGATGGAGAGAGTGTTCGGATTCAACAGCAGGCACATCAGCAGGCACACAGCTGTACATTGGCCGAGTGCTTTGAACTATACACCAAGGAGGAACAGGTAAAGAGGACAGTTGGACTGTCCAACAAATACAGGGCAGTACACCCATTACTGGTGAGAGACAGAATTTAGCTGCATCTTTTAAAATGATCAGTGGTGGCAAATTATTTAACAGAGCAAATAGCTCAAGGCATTTCACAGGAGCCGTATCATGAGTGCTGTGCCACAGGTATCGTTGATGGGTCCTCTCCTCTCTCCAGTTTATATTAAATAATTGGATGAAGGGATTGAAGGTATAGTAGCTATGTTTGCTGATGACACAAAGATAGATAGAAAAGTGAATTGTGAAAAGGACATCAGAGCTTACAAAGGGATATGGATAGGTTAAGACCTGACAAATAGAGTACAATTTGGGAAGATGGGAAATGGTCCACTTCGACAGAAAGAATAAAAAAGAAGTCATTTATTGAAATGGTGAGAGGTTGTAGAACTCTGAGATGCAGAGAGATCTGAATCTCCTCGCACATAAATTTCAGAAGTATGCAGGGCTAGCAAATAATCAGACTTTCTTTATTGTGAGGGAAATTGAATGCAAGAGTATGGAGCTAATGCCTCAGTTATACAGGGCATTTATGAGACTATATCTAGAGCACTATGTACTGTACTGAACACCATACTTATGGAAGCATGGTAATGTGTTGGAGGCAGTTGGAATGAGTGAATTGTCTCATGGTGAAAGGCTAGTCAAGCCAAGCCTATATCCTTTAGAGTTTAGAAGAGTTAAAGGTGGCTTAATTGAACTTGAGGAAACTTGACCAGGTTGATTATGAAAGGATATTTCTTCTTGTGGGAGAATCTATAACTGGGGGTCAGAGTTGAAAAACAAGAGGCACCTATTTAAAACTGAGATAAGGAAACATCTTTTTTTCTTGAAGGGTTGTTAGACTTTGGAATTCCCTTCCTCAAAGGGCAATGGGTGCAGAAGCTATAGATATGGCAGGGGTGAATAGATTCTTGATTACCAAGTTGATTAAAAATTATCAGGGATATGCAGGAGTGTAAAGTTGAGATTAAAATCAGATCAGCCATGATCTTACTGAATGACAGAGCAGGCTCAAAGGAGCAAATGGCCTACGCTTGTTGCTTGTTCACATGCTCATATGTTTGTATGTTCATATTGTAAGCGTTTTGATAAGTGGCAAATTATTGATCATAAATTATTGATTATAAATTTGTGGTGCCAGACAACATTATGTCTGTGCACTCAATTAGTGTGAATAGGGAACTAAATTAACATGAAATGTTATTTTCAGTTGAAAGTTATACCTTCAGCCTGACAAGAACTTTGAAGGTCAATGTGATACACTTGTTTCTCTACAGTTAGCCCCAGATGATGCATGGCGATGCCCTCATTGTAAAAATCTTCAGCAGGGGATGGTCAAACTTAATCTATGGACGCTGCCTGACATTCTTATAATTCATCTGAAGCGATTCCGACAGGTATTTCAGCATGAAATTGTGCATAACTAATTTATTTAACCATTGTTGCTCCTTTGAGAATAAGTTTGGTATAAACTGACTCTCTTTGGCAACTGCATAGAGTGTATGTTATTGTATGGTTATATTTACAGATAGGCTATTTCATACAGTTTCATTTTTAGGAATAGTGAGCTATAAACAATATATCAAAAAATACTGCAACAGTATTCCTAATTCAGCCTACCTCAGTGCATAGATAGGGCCTTATCCCTGTATTTCCCTGTATTGAGTTAAAATTGTGTTTCGTGATTGTAGCGATGTATCTTACAGTATTATGAAGTTCTTTTGTTGTTTTAGCAAAACTACCATTCATTTCATTTAAACTAGTTACAAACATTTACACACAGTTACACTTCAAACAGATTTGTTTATAATAACAATTCTGTGTTTTTGTATTGGATGTTTAATGGGTTTAAATTTAATGACATTTAATCAGTTGGGGAATTGAGATATATGGGAAAAAGGTAGGAAAGTGAAGTTGAGGATTATAGACCAGCAATCGTCTTATTAAATTGCGAAGTAAACTTGATGGAATGACTGGCCTGCTCTGCTGCTATGTATTATGGTTTTACGGAACTGATATAAAGATCAAACATCAAGGTATCGACTTGAATTCTCTGTAAGTACTTTTTTTTTGGATTAGGAGAGAACGTGCTTCCTAACAGGGCTGTGGGTGTACATATACCATGTGGACTGCAGAGGTCCAAGAAGGCAACTTGCCACCACCTTCACAAGGGCAACGAGAGAGGGAATTAATGTTTCCCTAGCCAGCAGTGTCCACATTTGTGAATGAATGTTAAACAGGTCATTGTTAATGCTCTTGATGGAATTGGTCAGAGGTGTTTTTCTTTGGTGTCATAAGCATTTCACACACACAGAGAAAGCACAATTAATTACACACCCTGTACTGACATTTAAAGGGTTGAGGAGCTAGTAATGCAATTATTGTTTGCGAAGTTGCCGACACTTGTAATTCTGTTCACTTTGCAAGAGATTTAATTGGTCAGCCTCATGTGAATAGACTCTTTCCCTTTCACTCTGTGAATTGTAAGCACTAAAAAGATGATGAAAATCAGTAACCTGCGTACAAAATTATGCTAATACCTAATTTTTCATTTTTAGGGATTTTAGCACATTACAGAAGCCATTGAAAGTTAATGTGTGACAATTAAATTTTCAGATGGGAGAGAGAAGAACTAAGCTCTCTACTCTGGTAAAATTCCCACTAAGTGGCCTCGATATGACACCTCATGTAGCAAAACGAACTCAGAACACCAAGAATTTTTTATCCCACTGGTCACCATGGCGGAGACCACGTTTTCCTTCAGGAAGTAATCATGAAAACTACTTGTATGATTTGTATGCCGTGTGCAATCACCATGGGAGCATGCAAGGAGGTCACTATACAGGTAGGCCAGCAACCCCTCGGTACACTTATGACAGTCAATATTATTCCATTTACACACCTGTAAAGCATGTAATCTTATTGTTTATCTTTCCATATCATGTTAGTAATTCAGAACAATCTCAAAATCTTGTGTACTTGGCTAGTTTCTGAAATATGTAAGTGTATTTCAATGTTCAGCTTTCCTGACTTGTCAATTCTGAATTGCCTTAGCCTCAGTTAATCAGCAGTAACATTTTGTGACCTGGAGAGGACTAAGCTTCTGCATTCACTTCTATACCTGCAAGCCAGAATATCATTTAATTCACAGCAACATCCCTACAGAAGACCCATTGATAATGCCCAACAACATTGGGTACATTACACCTTCTATATAACTTTGTCCTGTGCCACACTTCATTCGAACTTGCAGAAAAGCTCATTATTTTGCAATTAACATTTATTATCATTCAGAATAGCCCACATTATAACTGTCCTCAATATGCATTCTAAGCAAAAGAACACATCTTAAGTATAATCACTAGTTTTATAGTGAGCAGCCATTACAAGAAGTCTTCACTATATAGACATTTGATTTCTTAGAACTTCTGGTGTTCCCCAATGTTTTATTATCATGTGGACGCTGATAATACTTGAAGCCACAACTGATGGTGTTGCATTTAATTGGTCATGCTATAATTTCTGTTAAAATAGCCATTGAATTTGACTGTAATTACCGGTGTGTTGGAGCAACAATTGCAGCAGTAAAACTCTGATCCCAAAACACAATTTCCTTATAATGTCTGCACAGATTGGCGACAGTGAGTCGATAAAGTAATTAATAATTAATTAAGTAACTGTACTGCATCAATTCACAATTTGATATTAAATGCATTTTCAATCCATGGACTATAGTTTCTGCAGAATAGCCAGCAATTAATTACACGCTGTCAACTCTCCGAATAATATTGCTCATGATTTGTCAGAAATTTTGTGAGAAAGCAGCATTAGGCTGAGAAGGATTAACCGAAGCACTGGTTAATCTGTATTTGAAGCAGTCCTCGAACTGTAGAACACTGCGGAAAGAGCCTGGGATCTACCAGTAAATGGAATGCGATCACATAATCCAGTAGGAAGGCCATGATTCTCAAGTTCCCACCACACTGGAGGGAGATACAAGGCGCACTGGGGTTGATTCACAGATGGATCTAGGGATTGCAGATATTCAAAAGAGTAGCTTCAGCATCACTAGGATAACTCTGGAATTGGAGAGGACTGGTTCTCAGTGGAAGGGGATTGTGAGCAGTGTGGGGAACCCAAACATTTGGGAATGATATGAAAATTTCTGGGCAGTAATCCAGAAATCCAGTAGGATTGAGAAAGGGGTTTGTGACCAGTGTGGTGGTCTTTTTTTTAAGAGGGTGCATTCTGCAACTTGATATTATTGACAGAACAGTGTCGAGCTGTCTTATGAAATGGAACCAATGAGAAGGGACCTAAATTTTATTGGATGTTTCAAGGTCTAATCCAGTTCTTTTCCCTCATTTTTTTATTATTGCCAAACTGTGTACAAAAAAGTAACTAATTAATTCGTTCAAGCTTCAAAGTTTTATTTACATTCTCTGGTCCTCTGATTAAAATATGTTTACACTGTGAAGAACTTTGAAGAAGCAATTTATTTAATATTGTGTGAATGTACTGTTTACAGTTTCTATTACTTTTCCACAATACATTGTACTCTAAACACAAATGAAATGTTCGGTAAAATATTTTTATGAGTGTAACTAAAACAGTAAAATTCAACATGGTTTTTGTCTTTTAGCTGATGGAATACAGGGCATGTTAATACAAAATAATATTTTTTGTACGTTTTGTTTGTTTGATATTGATAAAGAACAAAGAAAATTTACAACCCAGGGACAGACCCTTCGGCCCTCCAAGCCTGAGCCGATCCAAATCTACTGTCTAAACCTATCATCCAATTCCTAAGCATCTGTATCCCTCTGCTCCCCACCTACTCATGCATCTGTCCAGATGCACCTTAAATGAATCTACCGTGCCTACCTCTACTGGCAATGCGTTCCAGGCACCTACCACCCTCTGTGTAAAGTACTTGCATCGTCTATCCCCCTTAAATTTTTCACTTCTCACCTTGAATGCATGACCTCTTGTTATTGAATCCCTCACCCTGGGAAAAAGCTTATCTCAAACTACCCTGTCTATACCATTCATGATTTTGTAGACCTCAATCAGGTCCCCCCTCAATCTCCTTTTTTCTAATGAAAGCAATCCTAACCTACTCAACCTCTCTTCATAGCTAGCACCTTCCATACCAGGCAACATTCTCATAAACCTTCTCTGCACCCTCTCCAAAGCGTCCACATCCTTTTGGTAATGTGGCAACCAAACTGTACATGGTATTCTAAATGCGGCCGAACCAATGTCTTGTACAATTTTAACATGACCTGACAGCTCTAATACTCAATACCTCGTCCGATGAAGCAAGCAAACCATATGCCTTCTTGGCCACTCTATCCACCTGTGCTGCCACCTTCAGGGTACAATGGACCTGAACTCCCAGATCTCTCTGCTCATCCACTTTTCCCAAGGCTCTTCTGTTTACAGTATATTGTAGCTGATAGTGTTGGACTGATCACAACGAAAAGATCCCAAGTCTGTAAAAAGGTCTCCTGAAGTGTAGTGGTAGCATCCATGCCCCTAGACCGTGAGGCTGGGTTCAAGACCCACCTGCAGCATGATTTGTATTAACATCTCTGAACGGTTGATTAGAAAAATAGGTTACAGGAAATTTTAATGGGAATTGCTGACTAACTTGTAAGGAAAGCAAAGTGGCAAAATGAGCTTGCAACAATGTAATTTATCAGCATACACATGAAACATACCTTTACTTATCATTCTATTCATCCATTAAAAATAGTGCCTTAAATATGGAAGGAGGTATAATATTTCAGCTAAAGGCTACCCCTTTACAAGATAAATCTTTACAAGATATTTTTGATATCTGCCCCATTACAGATCAAATTTCATCATTGATGGTTTCCAACTGATCATTTTATGTTAAGGCCTCTTTCTTATGAATGGAGTGATCAATAAATTGACCTGTTGTTTCACAAAATTTGACAGAGTTACCCCCTCCTTATAAGAAAATGCTTTTTTGTTTTCAGATTATTTAGAATTATTATCTGTTAAAATGTCCTCAATTGATACAAAATGTTGCACATATTACTTATTGAATTTTGCATTTCTGGTTCTATAATCTGTTTGTCCTCCCCTGTTTTAACTTTGCTTGGTAGCATAGTGGCTCAGTGGTTAGCACTGCTGCCTTACTGCACCAGAGGCCTGGGTTTGATTCCACTCTTGGGCAACTATCTGTGTGGGGTTTGCACATTCTCCCTGTGCCTGCATGGGTTTCCTAAGTGTACTCCAATTTCCCCCCACAGTCCAAAGATGCACAAGTTAGGTCCATAGTATCCAGGGATCTGTAGGCAAGTTGGATTAGCCATTGGAAATACCGGTTTGTAGGCGGGTAGGTCTGGGTGCAATGCTCTTCAGAGGGAACATTGTGAACTTGATGGGCCGAATGGTCTGCTTCCACACTATAGGGATTCTATGATTCATGTGAAGTCATTAAAATAAACTTTTGTCCTATTTTGGTTTCCATGTAAAGTAGATTTTTTTTTTCAAAGTGGTTGTTTGATTTCTCTGATTTATTTAGCTCAAAACAGTGAAGCGACAGGCAGTTTCAATTAGTTCCGCTCCTTTTCCTTTTACCAGTTGTTCACAGGAGAATGAGAACAGTTGTGATTGTACATTAATAACATTGTAGAAATGTCACTGGACGTGAATTAGAGAATTAGTCTGTACAGTGATGTGTGGTGGGCACTGACCTTGTATCTCTGGACTCTGAACTAGCATCAGTGTCAGGTAATAACGCTTGCCCCCTCTTGCACCTGGAGAATCCCATTTTAGGTGGTATGCGATGGGTGAATCATAAATCCAGTTACTGACGTGTTGTGTACATCAAGTCACAGCACAGAACCATTTTGTCCAAAATATGATAAATATAGAGAAAATTGAACATGAGGAATTCACAATATACATACAAGGTTGAAAAGCAACATTGTTATGTATCCGATCTTCCATTTAAGTATGGAGTTTTTTACAAGATGATGTCTGGATCCCTTTTTACTTCAACTAAGTCAGATGATTTGAGCGTATAGTATATGGTAGCACAATCTGTTGCTTAAGCACTTAAGCATCCTAAACGTGATCACAACCAAATTGAAATATTAAATGAAAACCAATCAAAGCACAAAATTGAAGGTGCTTGAACTTTTCGTAAAATATTAAAACTTCGCAAAATCATGTTGAACTATTGTTAGGGTTATAATAGAAACAGGAAATTACCAGATCACTTGTAGAGGAAACAGTTGTTTACTTGTTGCCCTACTCAACCTACACCCCAATGAACCACACCTCTTCATAAATGTTTTTTTTAATCTGCATAACACATTGCGGCATTGTATTTGCTTGTTTTTCATTAACTCTCAACTGGATTGTTTTCACTGCATTTAGTATCAGTTAACAATCAGGGAACAATCATTAATTGGGTACAGTGGTGATGTGATTTTTGACTTATACACAGGAGAAACAAATAACAAAATTAATAATAACTTCTTTACCTTGCGGGTTCAATTAGTTGGATGGGTTGTTTATAATGCAGAGCAATGCATGGGTTCAATTCCCGCACTGAATGAGTTTACCAATATGAGAATCTTCACATTTTGGATATGAAACCACGCCTGCACTTTTACGATGCCTGGACTCAATGTCCTCAGCAGAAAGAGAATGTACGACCAATCTGTATTTCCAGGGCCATTTTGGCAGAATGTGAGTATTGCTGGCAGTACCAACATTTATTGACCATTACTACCTGCCCTTGAGAAGGTGGTGATGAACTGCCTCCTTGAACTGCTGCAGTAGGTACATCTAGACTGTTGTTAGGGATGTACCTCCATGTTTAGATGTCCAAACCACTTCTGCCAGCTACTTAGAGAAGGTTAGTGTCTAAATGGATATGGAGTAGATGGGTGATGGAATAGGTTTGCATATGGCTGACCAGGTAGGATGTCAGGCAAGTGGTTAGGGAACAAGTAAGTGAATGAGGTGGTAGAGTGCCAATCAGGGGAGACGAGGCCTAGCAGTATTATCACTGTACTGTTAATCCAGAGACCCAGGCAATGTTCTGGGGACCTGGCTTCAAAACCCACCATGGCAGATGGTGGAATTTGAATTCAATAAGTATCTGGAATTAAGAATCTAATGACTAATGTAAATCCATTGTCAATTGTTGTAAAAACCCAACTGGTTCACTAGCATCCTTTAAGGAAGGAAGTCTGCCATCCTTACCTGGTCTGGCCTACATGTGACTCCAGACCCACAACAATGTGGTTGACTCTCAACTGCCCTCTGGGCAATTAGTGATGGGCAATAAATGCTGCCTAGCCAGCGACGTCCTCATCCTGTTACAGAGTAAAGTATAAAAAAGGGTGAGCAGTACATCCCAGAAATAATTGTAAATCAAGAGGTGAAAGGAAGGGAGGAACTTACAAAATTACAATCATCAGAGAATAGGCACTGAGAAAATTATTAGAAATAAAGGCTGACAAGTCCCCAAATCAAGATGAACTCCATCCTCAGATCTTAAAAGAAGTGGCTGCTGAGATAGATAAAGGGTTGGTTACAAATTTCTAAAATTACTGAGATTAGATTCTGGAATGGTCCTATCAGCTTAGAAAATAGCCAAAGTAAATTGTGTATTCTAGAAAGGAGAGGGACAAAAAGCAGGAAATTACAGGCAGTTCAGCTGTCATAAGTAACATGCTGGAATCTATTATTAGGGAGGCCTTAGTAGGATAGATTGATTATCTAACAGTGTAAGCATAAATGGTTCATTTTGAATTGGCGACCATAATTGGTGGTACAGTGGACAGTGAAGAAGGTCATCTAAGATTACAAAGGGATCTTGATCAATTGGGCCAATGAACTAATGAGTAGCAGAGTTTCATTTAGAACGTATTATATTTTAGTAAAACGAACAAGGGCAGGACTTATACAGTTAATAGTAAGACCCTGAGTAATGTAGTCAAGAGATTGAGAAGTTCAAGTGCATGGTTCGTTGAAAGTTGCACCACAGGTAGACAAGGTGGTGAAGACAGCATTTAGCACGCTTGCCTTCATTGCTCAAATCTTTGAGTAAAGGAGTTGGGACATATGTTGGGGTTATACAGGATGTTAATGATACTACATTTAGGGTACGGTGTATAATTCTGGTTGCCCTGCTAAAGAAAGGATATTATTAAATTGGAAAGACTTCAGAAAAGATTTACAAGGAAGTTGCCAGGACAGGCGGGTTTGAGCTATAAGGAGAGGCTGAATAGGCTGGGACTTTTTTCATTGAAGGTTGAAGGGTGACCTTTATAGATGTTTATAAAATCATGAGGGCATAGATAAGAAGAGTAGCAAAGGTCTTTTCCCTAGAGTAGGGGAGTTCAAAATTAGAGGGTGTATTTTTAAGGTGAGAGGAGAAAGATTTAAAGAGACTGGGGGGCACCTTTTCTCACACAGAGGTTGGTTCGGATGTGGAATGAACTGCCAGCGGAAGCGGTAGTTGCAGCTATAATTACAACATTTAAAAGATATTTGGTACATGAACAGGAAAGGTTTAGATGGATATGGGCCAAACACAGGCAGTTGGGACTAGTTTAGTCTGGGAAACGTGGTCGGTGTGGATGAGTTGGATGGAAGGCTCTGTATTTGTGCTGGATGATTCCACGACTCTAAGACATAACCAGTGGGGTGAAACAAAAATCAGTTAATTATAATCTCTATTAATGACTGGATGAAGGCATGGCTGTTCAGTTTGTAAATTTGCTATTGACACAAGAGAGATAGGAGAGTACTTTGTGAAGGGGACATGAGGAGATGCAAAGAGATATAAATACATAAAGTGAGTGGGCCAGAAGAGGCAGATGGAGTAAAATATAACTAAATATAAACTTGCCTGCTTTGACAGAAGAACAGGAAAGCAGTGTTTTGTCTAAATGGAGACAAAATACTGAACTCTGTGATCCAGAGCAGGATTGTTCTAGATGATCTGGTACTGAAGCACAAGAAATTAGTTTGCAGCTGCAGCATATGATTAAGAAAGTAAATGGAATTTTATTATTTGCAAGGGAAATACAGTAAAAAAAAAAGTTGATACAGTTGGACAGGATATTGGTGAAAATAGAATAAGGAGCAGGTCAGTTGGCCTTTCGAGGCTGTTCCACTGTTCAGTAAAATATCAGCTGATCAGGGTGTGGTTTCAGCTCCACTTTCCACTTCTGTCTGCACCATGTCATCCTTGCCTCCCTGTCTATCAAAAATCTACCTAATTCAACCTTGAATAAATTTAACACCCAGCTTTCACGCTTTTCAAGAAAAGAGAATTTCATGGAGTGACAATATGCTGAAAGAAGAAAAATTCTCCTCCTCTCTCGAAAAAAGGAGGCCTCTTCTTGAACTGTGGCCTGTAATTTTAGTTTTTCCCACAAGAGAAACAGTCCTTCTGATATCTGCCCTATCCAGTCTCTTCAGGATCTTGTATATTTCAATAAAACAAAATCTCATCCTTGTAATTTCCAATGGATTAAGGCCACTCACATTCACCCTTTCTTAAGAAAAGCCTTTCAGCTCAGGAACAAGTCATGATGATGACCACATCTGTGTACATTTTTGGTCTCCTTATTTAAGAAAGAGTGTAATTGCATTAGAATCAGTTCAGAGAAATTTCACTCAACCAGTTCCTGGAATGAAGGGCAGACTCACAAATAGCAAGCAGACAGAATAAATCTTTACCCTTTACACATTAAGAAGACTGAGAGTTGACCTTATTAAAACATATTGGTGGGCCATAATAGAGAGATTGCTGACAGGACATTACCCCTTGGTGAAAGAGACTACAAGTAGGATACACAGTTTAAAAATAAGGGTCTTCCATCCATCACAATGGAGGTGACAAGAATGCTTTCTCTCATAAGATGTTGAATCTGTGGAATTCTATTCTCTAGAGAATGGTGGAGGCAGGACCATTGAATAGGTTTAAGGCTGAGTACTGTGCCTAGGGTAAAGATTCATTCTGTCTGCTTAAATTCTTGACTATCAAGGAAGTGAAAGAGTATAGTGAGTAGACAGGACAGTTGAGGCCACCATCAGACCTGCCATGATTTTTAAAAAATGACAGAGCTGGTTTTACTGTATTGTTATAAAAGTTCAAATGATTTGCTAATGTCCATGAAGTGCTATATTTTCTACCTTAGCTGAATTGGACTTTGAAACTACATCAATGGGCTTGACTCTCAACTGAGCTCTGAAATAGCCTAGTCAGTCACTGACTGGTGGCTTTCCACCTCCTTCCAGAGGGCAAATATGGATCGGTTGTGACACCTACATCCATGACTGTAGTTTTAAAACAAAAGGTCCAAGCTGGAATCAATCCCACAAGTTTGGAATTGACTCAGAAAACAGGATGGGTTCAGGTGACCTTAAGAGTGGTACCCCTCCTCCCAAGAGGACATTATTTTGTTTAATACATTAGGAAATAGCAAGCACTCCAAACGCATTCTAAAAGATATATTTGCATAGCTGCTACAAAATATTTAAAGTTATTTTATGAAATATGCAAAATATTTATGTCCACTAACATTTAAGCCCAACCTGTGTCATTCTTCTATCAACGTAACAGGGCCTCAGACGTAAATGCCTTTACTTTCAAGATATATGGCTCATAGAATTCAACTAGTTTTGAAAGAATGGGTTGTTTCAATGAGTCGACAGTATACTGGGATCTTGTGGAAATTAATGAAGAAGTGCTGAAAACTGCAGCTCTTTTATTCTGGTTGATTGATTTTACTTTTTGTTTTATCAGCGTACTGCAGAAACTCTGTGGATGGGCAGTGGTATGATTATGATGACAGTAACGCAGAGCTGATTCCAGAAGAAGAGGTTTGTACTCGTGGAGCCTACATACTCTTTTACCAAAAAAGGAACACCATTCCCCCTTGGTCAGCCAACAGTTCCGTGGCAGGTATGTGGAACGTAGCAGCTGCAGTTCATTGCTATAATAGTGTGTGATTCACTTGTCAGCCTTATAGGTCCTACATATTTCAGTAAGGTGACTGTACAAAGGTTGAGTAGACTTGACAGGGTAGATGCTGATAGGATGCTTCCTCTTAAAGCAGAATTGAAATCTAGGGGTGCGGTTTCAAAACAAGGGATGTCCAATATAAGACAGAGTTGAGGAAGAAGTTTTCTTCTCTGAGAGTCATTCAAAAAGCAATAGAGGCGGGGTCATTGAATATATTCAAAGCTAAGTTGAATTTTTAATCCACAGGTAGTCATGGATACCAGGAGGCAGGCAGGGAAGGATAATTAAAGGCCCTGGCTCTGAAACCCCACTAAATGCCAGCAACAATTCCCACTAACTCCCCTGATGTGGCTTCCTGCCTCATGTTCCTGCGCTTGCCTGCTAGACATTGTGTCAATTTGGCCAGCTGTTGTGTGGAGACCTGCAACATTTTATTTAAACAGGCGTCTGCCGTTAAGACCCTATGGATGTTTGGGCCTCAGGTCTGGCTGAATCCTTTAACCTCTTGCTCACTTCTCCTTCCTCACTGGGGCTGTAGAATTTGTTGCAGCTTTCTGATGATGTGTTACCTGATGAGAGTGGCTTGTTCAGTACACCTTTGAATGTAACATGAATAATACTCTGGTAGATTTAACATTTTTTTTTAAAAATCAGTCATGCAAATAGAAACTGAATGGGACTTCGGCCTTGGCCTTTATCCAAGTTGGTACTGCTGGAAACGGGAGGTCGTGTCAGAAAACCAAGTGAAAACTTTGATGATACATATAAAAAGTTTAATTTCTCACAGCCGCAACAACTAATTTTTTTTTAAATAAACTTCGACAAAAGTGTTCCATGAAGTTTAAGGAAAGAAAACACTAACAAAAATGCACTTGGGACCTGATGATGGCCTGCAACTGAGTTAATTGTTCAGTTCAGACAATATGAGCACTGATTTTTGTGATCCCCTCAGTGGTCTTGTATGGTAGCAGATGTGAAATACTGTAAGACTGTAACAATCGATTATAATCCAATAAAGTGTGGATTTTATGGGTTTCTTTGTTTTTTTTGTTGCAGGATCCACAAGCTCGTCTGTCTCTGATCATTGGCTTAACCGGCTCACCGGCGACAGTAAACGAGGGAGCCTGGTATCCCGTGCATCCACTAACTGTACATCTCTCCCTTCATCTCCTGACTCTCCCGTCTTCCCAGATAATCCAATAAAGGATAAAAATGGTACAGGTTATTTTAAAAAAAACTTTTGAGCGTAACCGGTTTCTTAAGAGTTCATGTATTTAGACCTGATTAACACCATGAGAAATAGGTTCTGGTTAATTTGAAATGATCTGAAAGCCACTGTGTACAGAGAGGAACACAGCTGCTGAATGTCTGGTTTCCACACCTGTTTATTTGCTGATCTGTTTTGTTTAGTTCCTAACAAAGCTTTACAATACTGCATTGTGTCTCGATGTTTTCTAATCAGCCTGTTAATACATACCTCCAGATCAAGTAAGACTTGAAACTAACCCTCCTGTTTCAGAGTTTGTACCACAAGAACCGTCATTGCATTGGGTCCGAATTATAATACACAGTGAAGTTTTGCTATGAACATTTAAATCTGCTTTCGAATGACACTTATTACAACACAGCCTCTTTTCTATCACTGAGAACTTTTGATGCACTAAATGCAAAACTATTAAACTGCAATTTTGACTCAAACTGTGTAAAGTGAGATTGTGCTTGTGGAATTTCTTCAAAGTTCTGATCACCTCAAAAGATGCAAATCCCAATACAGTTTTGACCAAACAAATTGAGCAAAAGTCCTATTGCTAGATTATTTCATCGTTTCATATAACAAGGGCACCAAGTTGCCATTGAAGTTTGATTATGACCCAGTGGTTAGATTTTTCCCTCCCCCACTGGCCATTGCAAAGGTAGGGGGAGGGGGGCTTGTTTCGGTCAACAGCAGCATACTCTGTGCTTACCTGCCTGTGCATGCCTCCATTGCAGTGATACCACAGGCAGGGGTATCTGGGTCAGTGGCTTGCCTGATGTTGGGCCAGTTGAGACCCTTAAATGGGCAATTAGTTTTCACTTAAAGCCCTCCCTCCACTGCTGCCAGGATTTAACCAGCAGCAGGCTTGATCCAGTGACCCAGACAGTAGGTTTCACTGTGCAGGCCATTGTCCTACTGGCCCTTCCTTAACAGAGCTATTGATGGCTCCCCAAGGTTTTAATTCACCCAAAATGCCCCCTTCACATTATCCTTGCAAACCCCAGCCTCCACCTCCTTCACTTGACACCCAGCAAGACCCCTAAACACAGGTCCATCAGGTACTGATCCAATGCCACACACCTTTATCCTGAAATGCTGGACAGCTGTTAACCTCCCTAGAGCTGGCAGACCTCTGAGGTGGGACTTCCTCATCCTTGGAAGACAAATTATCTCCTTCATCCTACTAATAAGGACAGCAGTACCTCCAACACCTGTCACCACCTCCAACAATCCTCCACCTCCTGTAACTCAGTGCATGGCGTACTTTTTAACCCTGTGGATATCTAAGTTGATGGGACCGCCCATTCTGTTTAAAGTACAAATGACTGAAGCATATGGTCAGAGGTTTGACAATAGCTATGCGAGATAAAAATGGGAAAAACACAAAAAAGAGGTGCAAACATTATGTGATCTAGGATAATACAAATAAGGTTTTCTGCATTTCCTTTCCCCTATATGTTAACAGAGTCTGGGGGAAGATTTGCCATTGCCACTTGCTGTAACTGAGTTAATAACTGAGTTAATAACTCAGTAATATGGTGGTTTTAAAGACGTGAATTCCTGAACCAATGTTATTGGAGATCAGTGCCTCAGAGGTCAGTGTTTTCCTCCTTGAGATTGTGATTTTCACTTAGCCATAGGAGGTGTGCTTGGCTTTTTTTTAATTCATTCACTGGATGTGGGTGTCACTGGCTAGGCCAGCATTTATTGCCCATCCTAGAGGTCAGTTAAGAGGCAACCACATTGCTGTGGGTCTGGAGACACATGTAGGCTATATCAGATAAAGACAGCATATCCTTCCCTAAAGGATATTAGTGAACCAGATGGATTTTTCCAACACTTGACAAAGGATTCATGGTCATCATTAGACCTTTAATTCCAGATATTTTGAATTCAACATACACCATCTGACGTGGTGGGATTCAAACCCAGCATTTAAGTTGGTTAGCTCAAGTAGTTGGAAACATTTTTGATGTGCTAAATTTGAAACAGTTAACTGCAATGTGTACTGAAACTAAGCAAAGTTGCCTATTAAATCTTTTCAAAGCTTTGTTTGCTTCAAAAATGCAAATCAAAAATTCAGTTTTGATCAAACATAACAATTCATTGACTAGATGATGCAGAACAAAGCCAACAGCATGGGTTCGATCTCTATATCAGAAGTGCTTGTTCATAGAGTTCTGCATTCTCACCTTACTCCATACTTGCAGAGTTGCTTCTCATGAGCTGTGCACAACCAATTGTCTCTGTCTCAAATGAAGAGGGATGCCTATAGACCTTTGTGGACCATGGCTCCATACCATTTAGTATTTGTAGATAAATAGTAGATTAACCTATTAGATTTTAATGGCACTCAATGGGAGAAAGAATGTTATTAAAAATGCTGCATAATGTTCTGTAACTGAATTTCTGTTCATTTTCCTAGGTGGCTTTGAAATACGACCATTTGTGCGTGGTATTCAAGGACGAAGTATTAGTATGAAAGGGTCATCTGCCTCATCTGTACCTAAAGAGACAATTGGAAAAAATGCAGCATTACGTTGGTCGCTGGGTGCTAAAGACAGACCACAATCAATCCCTGGTGCACTGGTTGAATATTTGGAGTCTGGTCGTAGACCCAAGTGCACAAAGGAGTCCATTGTACCAATCATGACAGGCAGCACAGACCCTGACTCTCTGCCACCAACAGATAAATCAAAGCAGTCAAATTCAGATTGCCATGCTGACTGCAAAAAACAGACAGGGAAAGGTTCAACTGTAAACCAAAGCATGGCTTTTGCAGGAAATAGGATTGGGGATGCAAGTGTTGAGAGAATGTATGATTCTTTAAAAAGCCTCCGTACTACCCATCATAAAGAGAATTCTGTAGACGAAAAGTCAAATACATTGAAGAGAAATGGAAAGCAAAGAGGAAGCGGAGGTACTTTTCAGAGAAAATCGTCTAAAACAGCAACGGACAAATCAGAAGTTGTACTCATAAAAGCAGAAGAACCCATACATCAAAGAGATGACAGAACATGTACTAATACTGGTGGACTGAGTATTGGCTCAATGAGCAGCTTGGCTCTAAGTGACACTTTGAAGAGAAAGAAAGGACACCATGGTAGCAAGAAGCTTGAAAAGTCACTCTCCTTGAGGAGCAGTGATCTTGAACCAATGTCATCACCAAACCTTCGAGAAGCAGATAAAGGTAGCAAAGCAGAAGAAACAAAAGTCAATGAAAGAAAGTTTGCATTTCTGAGGACAAACTTTTTGAAAAAGGACTCTAAAAGGCAAAGTGAATTGGAGAAATCTTGGGCTGCCAAAAATGTCAATGTGCTATCAAGTATATCTCTCTCCAATGGGGCTTTGAATGGTAAGCACAAAGAGGAGTCTCTAAGCGAGAGCAGGGAACAACTTGGAGTGAATAGAACCAAAAACTGTGCTAAAAACAGGCAGGAATTAAATAATGGCAGGATTAACATATCAGGGGAAGAGATTAGACGATCACAGAGTTCATCCAACATAATGATCAAGGAGGAATTGACTTTGAAGAGATCAAGTTCACTTCAGAAGACTGGACTAAACTCTCAACAGGCTCGAAGCATAAATGTAGAAAAATATGGTACATTGCAGAGGATGAAATACAGCACTTCCTCTCTTGGAAGGAAAAAACCTGTGCCTGAATCAAGTTTTTAAAGGTATTACAACTGTGGATGGATTGGACACAATGAAGTAATTGTAGTTTTATAATTAGGTGCACTATTTTTTCTGTTAACTGTTTTGCATTCTTCAATGAATAGCCAATATTTGTAAATAATGTTTGAAATTTTACAGATATCTAAGGACAAACATCAGATATATAGATTTGCTATCTTTGTGAGCTCATAATTTTCCTTTTAAAAATAATTGGCTCAATTTAATTGGTATGCAATAAGATTTTAAAGTGAGTGAATTCCTAAAATATTAAAAAATCTATATCCATCTCATATTACTGAATTTTAATCACTGCTTTGTTATAAAAGATACTTTTGTAAAACAAAAATTTGAATTTGTAATGTCTTCATGTTTTAATGGTGTAACCAAAAATGTTCATAGTTACAGGAGACATTGTACATTTTATGGCTGCTTAAAATCAAATGTCAGCTGTCAACATTTGTTCTGTACTGAATGATCATTTATGTAAGGAAACATGGCACAAAATTTCATAATGATTAAAAACACTTTTGGACACATTCCATACCAGAATGCATTTTTGTTCAGAAATTGAAGCCAACCAGCTTAAGTGCTCAGGACAATTTTTTTTTGTTCTCTCCAGTTTAGCGTGTTTTTTTTCCTGAAGCTCATGGCTAATTAAAAGAGCAACAGTTCCATGAAGCTAGACTATCTTCTGATATCTTTTTCCAGTTTAAGTTGGGGCCACATAATTCATAACCTGCCATCATGACGTGATCTTTGCAGTTTAAGAAGGACAGATTCTCTAAACTTTAATAAAGTGATTACATGGTGATTCAGTAGCTGGTGATTCAGTCTGCTGCCTCCTTGGTTCCATATGGGATATTTGAATCATCAGTGATTACAGAGTTCCCAATGTTAACTCGAAAGGGATGTAAATGCTGCTTAGATTTTGCTCAAGATTAGAGTGGTGCTGGAACACACAGCAGGCCAGGCAGCATCCGAGGAGCAGGAAAAATCAACGTTTCAGCCAAAAGCCCTTCATCAGGAATCCTGCTCCTTGGATGCTGCCTAATGTGCTGTGCTTTTCCAGCACCATTCTAATCTTGACTCTAATCTCCAGCATTAGCAGTACCCACTTCTGCCCCATTTCGATTTTGCTGCTGAACCCAGTCATCAATGGTAGGGGAAACTCTTTGGCTTTGAAAATTATATTATGTTTTGTCATTTAAGAGTGCCAGTGACATGAATAGCAACAATGCATCCTTCAGCATCCCTTTGTGATTTGACATGTAAAAGCATGATCAATGTTGAACGGTTCAAGTCCATGATACAGCCATGTTAATCTTAACAAACCTGGAATAACGAGCAAGAAAATGCATTTGAAACCAATGTATCCAGCACCGTTTACACCTCCAGGACAGATAATTGAAGAAGGAAGGCATAGAACATACAGCAAATCAACTAAAGTCTGAATAATTAGAAAAAAATTGAATAAGGTAAACTAATTAGAAATAAAGTTAAAGTGAACATAAAATAGTAAAAAGACAGAAGGAAGTGTTTTGGTGCATTATACCAATGCCAAATCTATGAAACATTTAACCAGTTGATCTAGTACGCTGAGTTAGTTAGAACTTTTTAATTTTACTTATTATCAAACAGAATATCAACCAGCAGAGATACTGGAACTCTTCCTACCATTATACTGATCCACCAAATTAAATATTGTACTCAAATATTAATTATTGATGTATTTAAGAGGCACACAAGACCAGGAAGTTCCAACCAATTCAATTAATAAATAGAAAATTACAGCTGCAAACTAATTTCCTGTGTCAGTGATTTGCCTATTGCAGATGCTGACAGCATTATGCAGTCATTTTGTGAGGTTCAGTTTTAAAGGTGAGTTGATATGTGGAAAATGTTTACTGTGAAGCAAAGGCTAAAGATAAATCTTAATTCCTCGATTGGTGGTAATTGATTTTAAATACATGGGTTCTCATCAAACCTAATCAGAGAGACATCTGATGTAAGCTGTATATATGATTGTAGAAAATTAATGTCAATAACTCCCAAAAGGCTTTTTTGAATTTTTGACAAATGTGGAAAATAACTTCAACCATCTGTTCATACTGCTTGAATCTCAGTCCAAGGATACATTTGATGGAAAAACAGCAAATAAGTTTGGAAGGTATTTTTGAGTTTTTGGCTGGACTTTTTACACTTTCTGCATCTTCTCCCATTCAGAAAGATACAGCATGGTAGGGGTCATTGCTGGTGATGGGGTTGAACAGGTTAATACTGAAGACTGCCATAAGCATCACCCACAACCATGATATCCTGTGAAACTGTAGGCAGAACAACTAAGGATCTCAAAGAAGAAATATCTCTCGCCTAGCCCTGCTCAAGGTCTCTGTAACAATGTTGGTCATAGGAATGTAGTCTGTAACTATTCCCTAACATGAAATTAACTATATCTTGTCAACTACAAGAGAACTTTTCTGGTTAGACCAGAAATGTTTTTTCTCTGCCCCACGAGAAAAACTGTGCCCTGTGTTTCAGAGACCTGGAGGACGGTGACAGCAATCTTCATCATGATAAGCAGCTCAAACAGTACAGTTACCTGGCTCCTCTTACAGCACTATGAGTGTAATGCTTTGCAACACACTCTCTGGATTTAACAGCACCCTGTTCAACATAGATTAGACCGAATATAACTAGATGTTATAGTCTAGTGATTGTAACACTGGTTTATAAAACCAGAAGTGCTGTGTCAAATCCTAGTCTAGTAAGCTGTGAAATTGTATTTGACAGGTTTGTGGAATAATACCAGAATGTTACCATGAAAGCTGAACTCTTATTTAAAAAAATCACAGCTGATCTTCAATATAGAGTCATTGCTTACCTTCCTGTCCAGTTAAAATGCTTTTAAAGTTTAGAGATGTCAATGAAATGATGGAATAAATTGAATGTCTCCAGTTATTCCCAAATGTATTTCATCAATACTGACATTTTTGTTTCCATGTAACCTAATTGGTCCAACAGAAAACGTGGGGATCATAAATCCCACCTCATTGTTCTGGAGTGATACCTTCTCATAGAGTGATACACCACAGAAACAGACCCTTCAGTGCAACCAGGCCATGCAAAACATAATCCCAAACTATGTTAGTCCCACCAGCCTGCTCCTTCTCATATCCCTCCAAACCTTTCCTAATCATGTACCTATCCAAATGCCTTTTAAATGTTGTAATTGTTCCTACATCCAACACTTCCTCAGGAAGTTCATTCCACATGCGAACCAACCTCTGTGTAAAACATTTACACCTCACGTCTTTTTTAAATCTCTCCCCTCTCTTGTTAAAAATGTGCCTCCTTGCCATTGGTCATTGCTGTTTTTGACATCCAGCTGTCACTTCCACCCTCCTCGAAGACTGGCTACTCTCCTCATAGCCTTACAGTCCAGAGCTGAAAGCAGGTTTAAACCTTACCCACTATGTCAACACTATTGTTAGACTACACTTCACCAGTTCTCCCCCTTCCTTTATGTACCCAGACTGAATCTGACCTCTGGCTATGACTTGCACTCCCTCTGTATATCTATCATTAGAATATAAGAACAAGGAGCAGGAGAAAGCAATTCAGCTTCTCAAGCCATAAGACATAGGAATAGAAATTAGACCATTCAGCCCATTGAGTCTGCTCTGCCATTCAATCATGGTTGATAAGTTTCTCAGCCCCATTTTACCATGTTCTTCCCATAACCCTTGATTCCCTTTACAATCAAGAACCTATCTCTGTCTTAAATATACTCAATGACCTAGTCTCCACAGCCTTCTGGGGCAGTGAATTTCATACAATTATGGCAGAGTCAACTTAGCCTGAACTCTAGGCTCCTGCTGGCTCTCCATAAGCCTTTAGCCCATTTAAGATTAAAAATCTATCCATCTCCTCCTTAAGTTTACTCAGCATCATGACATCTACCACATGCTGGGGTAGGAAACTCCACAGATTCATGACCCTTTGAGAGAAGTAATATTTCCTTATCTCTGTTTTAAATCTGCTACTCCTCATCCTAAAACTATGACCTCTCATTCTAGATTTCCCTGCATGAAGAAACATGCTCTACTCTGTCAATCCCCTTTAGTTTCTTTTATATCCCAATTTAGATCTCCTGTCATTCTTCTAAACTCCAGAGAGTATATGCCTAACCTCGATTCATAAGACAAACCCTTAAACTCTGGAATCAATCAATGAAGTTCCTCTGAATTGCTTCAACTGCATTCCTTCTCAAGGAAAAGGGTCAAAATTGTACGCAATACTCCAGATTCAGTCTCACTAGTATCTTGTACAATTGCAGCAATATCTCTACTTTTATACTATATTGCTGTTGCAATAAATGTACAAGATATGACCTCAGCCTTCAGATTATGTTCCAGTCTGCATCTCCACATGCATCCATGACATTGCCTGATGCATTAATCCTGATCTGCTTCATTCACCTTGATTCACAGCATCTTGAAAAACTGCGTCCTAAATCTAAAATCTTGTTGTGCTCTCTCCTCTATCTAAATGGTTCACCTTAACTGTGTTACTGGGATAGTAGCAAGTTATTATTTAAGATGCCTCAAGAGACCAATGTAATGTTTTTGGTCTACCTATGCTGGAAAAAGATTACTGATTCTGCAGAATATAATAAAAAAGATAAATAAATGTTTCACCAAATGGCTGAATTATGCTTCCAACAAGTGTTTAAACCAGGAGAGTCAGTGTTGTTCTTCAGAGTTATAATGAAACTGAATGGAAAAAGTTGAAAAAGGTGTCGTTATGTTTGGCAGAGTACTCTATTCACAACACCAAAGAGTTGCTGGTTTTGTAGCAGTAATCTCACATTTGAAATCTCCTGCTTAGTATGTCTCATTATTTCACAGCCAGTCTGTAGGAGCTGAAGCTAAACGTTGCCAAACTGTTTCCCTCGATCTCTTTCCCTCCCTGTTCATGCAGACTGTGCCATCTGTTTGAGATAAACTGGAAGGAATGTATGTTGAAAAAGGAAATGATGTCACTGTTATATGTGACTATAAATATCCTTCTTGTATTGGCACCTGAATTTTAGTGAATTTTGGATGTTTTATAATCAAATACGAATAAGATATGGTGGTGGTCACGTTGTTGAGAGTCAATTTGATGAAGATTGGTTCTGACAGTCACAGTTTGATTTTCAGTTGAAATTAAGCAATCCACAGCACAGGAAGGTCATTACAGACTTACCAATGAAAGAATCCAGCACAGCAACCAACCTGCTCTCTTAACCTGAGAGTATTCAGTGCTATATTTAGATTAAAGTTTGGAATAATTTTAGTTGCAGCACAAATACTTTCAGGAGCATGTTCAGACTAAACTACATCCACATATTTTTCTCATTTATTTAACATGTCTAGAGCTCATTCCTACATTTCTCAACCCTTACATCTCTCTGTTAACAAGAAACAAAGAGGAAGTGGTGTTGTGTTAATGTCACTGGATACATAATCCAGGAACACAGGCGAAGGCTCTGAGGAAGTGAGTTTAAATCCCACCCATAGCAGATGGACAAATTTGAATTCAATGAAAAAAAGATCTAGAGTTAAAAGCTAGCCTAGTGGCAGCCACATAATCACTGTCAATTTCAGTTCACAAAACTGGTCTGGCTTACTTGTGATTCCAGACTCTCAGAAATATAATTCATTCTTAATTGCTTGACATGGTATGAATGATTTTTTTTAAAAAGCACTATTGGTGCCATTGTGCCAGAAGCCTATTTGTCTTCACTGCTCATTAACTGCTCACATTTCCATCAAGACAGCAATGTTTAAAACTGCAACATGTATGATTCCGCCTGATGGCTGCATACCCTGACATGCACTGCTGCAATCAGATATGACCTATTCCAATTAGGTGTAGGCTTCAGATGCAATGAAAAGTACCACAAAGTAAATTCTAATTTCAAAGTTTACATCCACTAGAAACAAATTTGGTCTTGTTATCCAACAGAGTTTTAGTGTGTTCAAATTGACTTACCTCAAACTGAATTTTCAAATGATCAGACACTATGCTCCTGTGTACATAGCGTATCTGCTAGTCTGAGATTTAATAGTCATCCCAGCCCTGCCGAGTTTTCACCATCCCTCCAGACCTCCCACTCACTGAGGACGAACGATCAGTCCTCAGCAAAGGACTCACCTTCATTCCCCTCCGTCCACGCATCACTGAATTTAATACATGACGTGACATCGAACAATTCTTCCGTTGCCTCCGCCTCCGAGCTTACTTTCACAATCAGGACTCCCGCCCACCTTCCGAGGACCCCTTCGCACACCTCCAACACACTGCATCCACCTGGACACCCCGCGCTGGCCTATTACCTGCCCTCGACCTCTTCATTTCCAACTGCCGCCGGGACATTAACCGCCTCAACCTGTCGTCCCCCCTCCCCCACTCCAACCTCTCAGCCTCACAACGCACAGCCCTCCAATCCCTCTGCTCCAATCCCAAACTCACCATCAAGCCAGCGGATAAAGGGGGCGCAGTAGTAGTCTGGCGCACTGACCTCTACACCGCTGAAGCCAAACGCCAACTCGAGGACACCTCTTCCTACTGCTCCCTCGACCATGACCCCACCCCCCATCACCAAACCATCATCTCCCAGACCATACAGAACCTCATCACCTCAGGAGATCTCCCACCCACAGCTTCCAACCTCATGGTCCGGGAACCCCGCACTGCCCGGTTCTACCTCCTTCCCAAGATCCACAAGCCTGACCACCCTGGCCGACCCATTGTCTCAGCATGCTCCTGCCCCACTGAACTCATCTCTACCTACCTTGACACTGTCCTATTCCCCCCTAGTCCAGGAACTCCCCACATACGTTCGAGACACCACCCACGCCCTCCACCTCCTCCAAGACTTCCGTTTCCCCGGCCCCCAACGCCTTATCTTCACCATGGATATCCAATCCCTCTACACCTCCATTCGCCATGACCAGGGCCTCCAAGCCCTCCGTTTTTTCCTCTCCAGACGTCCCCAACAGTACCCTTCCACCGACACTCTCATTCGTTTGGCCGAACTGGTCCTCACCCTTAACAATTTCTCCTTTGAATCCTCCCACTTCCTCCAGACCAAAGGCGTAGCCATGGGCACACGTATGGGCCCCAGCTATGCCTGTCTCTTTGTTGGCAATGTAGAACAGTTGATCTTCCGTAATTACACCGACACTACTCCCCATCTCTTCCTCCGCTACATTGATGACTGCATTGGCGCCACCTCGTGCTCCCGCGAGGAGGTTGAGCAATTCATCAACTTCACCAACACATTCCACCCTGACCTTAAATTTACCTGGACCATCTCTGACACCTCGCTCCCCTTCCTGGACCTCTCCATCTCCATTAGTGACGACCGACTTGACACTGACATTTTTTACAAACCCGCTGACTCCCATAGCTACCTGGATTACACCTCTTCCCACCCTATCTCTTGCAAAAATGCCATCCCGTATTCCCAATTTCTCCGCCTCCGCCATATCTGCTCCCAGGAGGACCAGTTCCACCATAGGACACACCAGATGGCCTCCTTCTTTCGAGACCGCAATTTCCCTTCCCACGTGGTTAAAGATGCCCTCCAACGCATCTCGTCCACATCCCGCACCTCCGCCCTCAGACCCCACCACTCCAACCGTAACAAGGACAGAACGCCCCTGGTGCTCACCTTCCACCCTACAAACCTTTGCATCAACCAAATCATCCACCGACATTTCCGCCACCTCCAAAAAGACCCCACCACCAGGGATATATTTCCCTCCCCACCCCTTTCCGCCTTCCGCAAAGACCGTTCCCTCCGTGACTACCTGGTCAGGTCCACACCCCCCTACGACCCACCCTCCCATTCTGGCACTTTCCCCTGCCACCGCAGGAACTGTAAAACCTGTGCCCACACCTCCTCCCTCACCTCTATCCAAGGCCCTAAAGGAGCCTTCCACATCCATCAAAGTTTCACCTGCACATCCACCAATATCATTTATTGTATCCGTTGCTCCCGATGTGGTCTCCTCTACATTGGGGAGACTGGGCGCCTCCTAGCAGAGCGCTTTAGGGAACATCTCCGAGACACCCGCACCAATCAACCAAACCGCCCCGTGGCCCAACATTTCAACTCCCCCTCCCACTCTGCCGAGGACATGGAGGTCCTGGGCCTCCTTCACCGCCGCTCCCTCACCACCAGATGCCTGGAGGAAGAACGCCTCATCTTCCGCCTCGGAACACTTCAACCCCAGGGCATCAATGTGGACTTCAACAGCTTCCTCATTTCCCCTTCCCCCACCTCATCCTAGTTTCAAACTTCTAGCTCAGTTACTGTCTCCTTGACTTATCCGACCTGCCTATCTTCTTTTCCACCTATCCACTCCACCCTCTCCTCCTTGACCTATTACCTTCATCTCCTCCCCCACTCACCCATTGTACTCTATGCTACTCTCTCCCCACCCCCACCCTCCTCTAGCTTATCTCTCCATGCTTCAGGCTCACTGCCTTTATTCCTGATGAAGGGTTTTTGCCCGAAACGTCGATTTCGCTGCTCGTTGGATGCTGCCTGAACTGCTGTGCTCTTCCAGCACCACTAATCCAGACAATGATCCTTGAGCCTGTTCTGTCTGAATATTCAATTTTGATAGTCATCCTATTGAGAAACATCATAATGAGCATTAGCGAATGAGTAATTTCAATCATTTTCACTGTTCTGATCCTAACTGCCTCCTCTACATTATGGGCATTCAATCTCTCTACATCTCCATTCACCTCCCCTCTCTTCCCGAACCCCAGAATGGTATAAGTGCTGCTCACCTCTTCCTTAAATGGAGAACCAAAATGTTTTCATTCACTCCTCCTCTCCTCCACCGAGCTGAACATGTTCTCTTATTGAACAATGTTTTCTTTAACCTGACTCAGTTCTGTCAAATCAGGGCTCTTAACTTACAAGAGCTGCAGTCAGAATTAGGAGCAATGGTGACCAGTCGGAGAAAAATTACGCCAGAGACCCAGGTTCAATTCACGCCTCAGGCGAAAGACTGTGTGGAGTTTACACATTCTCTCCGTGTCTGCGTGGGTTTCCTCCGGGTGCTCCGGTTTCCTCCCACAGTCCAAAAATGTGCAGGACAGGTGAATTGGCCATGCTAAATTGCCTGTAGTGATAGGTTAAGGGGTAAATGTAGGGGAATGGGTCTGGGTGGGTTGCGGGTTGGCTTGGACTTGCTGGGCCGAAAGGCCTGTTTCCACACTGTAAGTAATCTAATAATAAATGGAACTGACATGGTCTGTGAGGAGCTGTACCTCCAGTCACTGGCTAATGCTCTCTCTCTCTCTCCACCTCCTCCCCCCACTCTCTGTCTGTCTGTCTCTCTCTCTCTCTGTCTCTCATTTGCTGGAGTAGGGCTCCTGTCATCAGGAAATGTGGGAGGGAAGCAGCCTGAAATTGGAACAGCACAGAGAAGAGTGGCAGCTAAGGCTGGAGACCAGGGGCAGGGGAATGCAGGAAGTATTGTAGGGAGGCTGTGGAGAAGGTAGCACTGACAGGGAATACTTGCGGACACAGAGATGGGATCAAGTGCGTATACTTCAATGCAAGGAGTATCAGAAATAAGGTGGGTGAACTTAAGGCGTGGATCAGTACCTGGGACTACGATGTTGTGGCCATCACAGAAACGTGGATAGATGAGGGACAGGAATGGCTGTTGGAGGTTCCTGGTTACAGATGTTTCAGTAAGATTAGGGAGGGTGGTAAAAAAGGAGGGGGGGGGGTGGTATTGCTAATTAGAAATGGTATAACGGCTGCAGAAAGGAAGTTTGAGGGGGATCTGCCTTTGGAGGTAGTATGGGCTGAAGTCAGAAATAGGAAAGGTGCAGTCACCTTGTTGGGTGTTTACTATAGGCCCCCAATAGCAGCAGAGATGTGGAGAAACAGATTGGGAAACAGATTTTGGAAAGGTGCAGAAGCCACAGGGTCGTAGTCATGGGCGACTTCAACTTCCCAAATATTGATTGGAAGCTCTTTAGATCAAGTAGATTGGATGGGGCGGTGTTTGTGCAGTGTGTCCAGGAAGCTTTTCTAACTCAGTATGTAGATTGTCCAACCAGAGGGGAGGCCATATTGGATTTGGTACTCGGTAATGAACCGGGACAAGTGATGGGCTTGTTAGTGGGTGAACATTTTGGTGATGGTGACCACAATTCTGTGACTTTCACCTTGGTTATGGAGAGAGATAGGTGCGCACAACAAGGTAGATTTTACAACTGGGGGAAGGGACATTACGATGCTGTAAGACAGGATTTGAGGAGCATAAGTTGGGAGCATAGGCTGTCAGGGAAGGATGTGGTGGAAATGTGGAACTTTTTCAAGGAGCAGATACGACGTGTCCTTGATATGTATGTACCTATCAGGCAGGAAAGAAATGGTCGTGTGAGGGAGCCTTGGTTGACGAGGAAGTTGAATGTCTTGTAAAGAGGAAGAAGGAGGCTTACATAAGGTTGAGGAAACAGGGTTCAGACAGAGCAGTGGAGGGATACAGGATAGCCAGAAGGGACCTGAAGAAAGGGATTAGGAGAGCTAAGAGAGGGCATGAAAAATCCTTGGCGGATAGGATCAAGGATAACCCCAAGGCATTTTATGCGTATGTGAGAAACCTGAGAATGACGAGAACGAGGGTAGGTCCGATCAAGGACAGTAGTGGGAGATTGTGTATTGAGTCGGAAGAGATAGGAGAGGTCTTGAACAAGTACTTCTCTTCAGTATTTACGAACGAGAGGGACCGTATTGTTGAAGTGGAGAGTGTGAAACGGACTGGTAAGCTAGAAGAGATACTTGTTAGGAAGGAAGATGTGTTGGACATTTTGAACAACTTGAGGATAGACAAGTCCCCCGGGCCTGACGGGATATATCCTAGGATTATGTGGGAAGCAAGAGAGGAAATTGCAGTACCGTTGGCAATGATCTTCTCGTCTTCACTGGCAACGGGGGTGGTACCAGGGGACTGGAGAGTAGCGAATGTTGTGCCCCTGTTCAAAAAAGGGAATAGGGATAACCCCGGGAATTACAGGCCAGTTAGTCTTACTTCTGTGGTCGGCAATGTAATGGAAAGGGTACTGAGGGATAGGATTTATGAGTATCTGGAAAGACACTGCTTGATTAGGGACAGCCAGCATGGATTTGTGAAGGGTAGGTCTTGCCTTACAAGTCTTATTGAATTCTTCGAGGAGGTGACCAAGCATGTGGATGAGGGTAGAGCAGTGGATGTAGTGTACATGGATTTTAGTAAGGCATTTGATAAGGTTCCCCATGGTAGGCTTATGCGGAAAGTCAGGAGGCATGGGATAGAGGGAAATTTGGCCAATTGGATAGAAAACTGGCTAACCGGTCGAAGTCAGAGAGTGGTGATAGATGGTAAATATTCAGCCTGGAGCCCAGTTACAAGTGGAGTTCCGCAGGGATCAGTTCTGGGTCCTCTGCTGTTTGTAATTTTTATTAATGACTTGGATGAGGGAGTCGAAGGGTGGGTCTGTAAATTGGCAGATGATACGAAGATAGGTGGAGTTGTGGACAGTGAGGAGGGCATTTGTCATTTGCAAAGGGACTTAGATATGATGCAGAGCTGGGCTGAAGAGTGGCAGATGGAGTTCAACCCTGCCAAGTGTGAGGTTGTCCATTTTGGAAGAGCAAATAAGAATGCGGAATACAGGGTTAATGGTCGGGTTCTTAGTCAGGTGGAGGAACAGAGGGATCTTGGGGTCTATGTACATAGATCTTTGAAAGTTGCCACTCAGGTGGATAGAGTTTGTAAGAAGGCCTATGGTGTATTATTGTTCATTAGCAGAGGGATTGAATTCAAGAGTCGTGAAGTGATGTTGCAGCTGTACAGGACTTTGGTTAGGCCACATTTGGAGTACTGTGTGCAGTTCTGGTCGCCTCACTTTAGGAAAGATGTGGAAGCTTTGTGGAGAGGGTGCAGAGAAGATTTACCAGGATGTTGCCTGGAATGGAAAATAGGTCGTACGAGGATAGGTTGAGAGTTCTCGGCCTTTTTTCGTTGGAACGGCGAAGGATGAGGGGTGACTTGATAGAGATTTATAAGATGATCAGAGGAATAGATAGAGTAGACAGTCAGAAACTTTTTCCCCGGGTACAACAGAGTGTTACAAGGGGACATAAATTTAAGGTGAAGGGTGGAAGGTATAGGGGAGATGTCAGGGGTGGGTTCTTTACCCAGAGAGTGGTGGGGGCATGGAATGCGCTGCCCGTGGGAGTGGTAGAGTCAGAATCATTGGCGACCTTTAAGCGGCATTTGGATAGGTACATGGATGGGTGCTTAATCTAGGATAGAAGTTCGGCACAACATCGTGGGCCAAAGGGCCTGTTCTGTGCTGTATTGTTCTATGTTCTATGTACTGGTGATGCTGGGGAGCAGGCCTGAGCTTATCTGTGTAAATGAATCCATACGAAAGCACAATAGACCAGCGGGCACACCAGTCCAGAGTGGACGGTGTTTTCTGTGAAGAACCACGAGGGAAAATTCCTGAGAAGGCTTCCTAAAAACTGCATGTTGAAGACATACCAGAAGTAAGGACCTTGATGACAAACCCTGATATTTTTATAGTCGAGGGATACCTAACATTAGAGCAGGTAGCCCTGTGTATGGGACTGCTCAAACCGAGTAGCATGAAACGAGTATGTGATTTGGACAATTCTCAAGCTCAGATTGAACCAATCAGTGCCTGAGCCAACAAGAATCTGTCACAGTTGATAAAATGGAAGGAAGCATTATTATGAAATGCTAATATTGTCGTCCAAAGTGGCAATATAGTCAGATCAGCTTTAACGCTTGTTAGTTCAAAGCGATTTGTCTAGAATACAGTTTAATAATTTAGACCATTATTTGTAGAACTTGATTTTTCCTTACCTGTATTGGCTATAATGCGCATCCAGTCCCATTGGTTTAAATGGTGCTGCTTAAAGGTGATTCTATTATAAGAGGGATCGCACAGGAACAGAACTATCGTATTAAATCAGAACAGACGGTATAGGCAATGAGATGTCCACCAGGGGGCCTTCTATTCTTGCCCTGTGAAATAAATGGTCATTTTTGGCATTTCTGCAGTTCGACATAATTTCGTAAAGGTAAGTCAAATAGATCAATCCCTAATGATGAGAATCCAACAAACAGAAGCAGATGAACACATGGAAAGGACCTGCTTTTTTGTTCAATTGGAAATAATAGATCTTTCAACCGATATTGATGATCTGGGGCTGAAGTCTTCATCATTAACCTTAAAATTCAAGATTATGATGCCAAATTTTCTACTCAGCTTAGGAACAACTGTTACTGTGCTGTCTAATACCTTAGAATGCCTTGACATTGTATGTCTTCAACCATCGACATCTGAGTCCAGGGTTTTGGAGGAAATGACTTCTACTTGGAAATCATTCAGTTGCAACATTTACCTACATCAGTAAAGTTCTTAATGAATTTATTTGCATTTTGAAGAATCAAAACAGGTCCTTATTGATTTGGCAGGTGTGATTATAACTAAGTCTCCTTCAAATGAGAAAAGACACTTCAGGCCAAGATGGTGGCTATGTTCTATTTTGTGAATAATCACCTCAGTCCCTTCAGAAATATGAATTTTCATTCCAAGATTTAATGCCATTTTGTCAAGATTTATCACAGCTTTTCCAACAACTGGTGCTTCATACCAAGAAGATAGGATGATTTTCTGTCTACAAGGCACAAGTCAGGAATGTGATGGAATACTCTCCATTTACCTGGATGAATACAGCTCCAACAACACTCATGAAGCTTGACACTATTCAGGACAAAGCAAGCCGCTTGAGTAGCACTGCATTCACAAATAGCCACTCCCTCCATCACTGACACTCTGTACCAGCAGATATCTATAAGATGCACTGCAGAAATTCACTAAAGCTCCTTCGAGCATCTTTCAAACCAATGACCGCTTCCATCTAGAAGGAGACGGGCAGCAGATATATTGGAACACCACCACCTGTATGTTCCCCTCCAAGCCACTCAACAACCTGACTTAGAAACATATCACCATTCCTTTAATATCACCAGGTCAAAATCCTGGAATTCTCTCTGTAATGGCATTGTGGGTCAACTCACAACAGATGGACTGGAGCAGTTCAAGAAGACAACACAGCACCACTTCTGAAGGGCAACTAGGTGCGAGTGATAAATGCTGGCCATCCAGCAATGTCCATGTCCCCCCAGTGACTAAAAAAAGCATTTCAGCTTTTGCAAAAGTTTGATTGGCCTCATGATGCTCCTCATCTCATCAGCTCGAAGAGGCTGAGCCTGTCCCTGTGCAAGAGACACAAGAGACCCAAGGAACATATCACTATTATGACCAGGTTAGGCATTTCAAAAAGAAAATCCTGTTGTACTTCACTCGCCAGTTGTTGATGAGTGCATTGAGATCTCCCTGATGTTCTTGCAGACAAGATAAGCAGAATTCTTCACCTATTCCTATGGTGATACCAAACAGTTTTTAAAAGGTATGAAAATTTAAATATTGATGATAAAAGAAAATTGGGTGTGCACAATCAAGGAATGTAGAAAGTCATCATGATGATATAATAGGCAATTAGGAAGGCAAATGGCATGTTGGGCTTTCTTGTAAATGAATTGGACTACAGGAATAAAGATGTTGTGTTCCATTTCTACAGAGTTTTGGTGTGATCACATTCGAGAAGTGTGTGTGCAAATTATGGTCTCCACATTTATGAAAGGATACGCTTGCAATGGAGCGAAGGTTCATTAAATTGATCCCTGGAATCAGGCAGATTCCTATGATGAGAGGATCAACTGAAGCCCAGAATAGGGGGCCCAGTTCAGAACAAAGAGTGAGATTTGCTATGGTACACAGATCCAGTCAAGAGGTGGGAGGAAAAAGAAATGTAGTTGTAATTGGGGATAGTACAGTCAAGGGAAAAGACACTGTTCTCTATGGCCAGGATCGAGAGTCTTGAAGGCTACATTGCTAGCCTAGTCCCTGAGTTCAGGATATCTCATCTGGGCTGCAGAGGAACTTGAAGAGGGAAGGGAAAGTTCCAGTTGTTGTGGTCCATGTATATACCAATGATATAGGTGGAAAGAGGAAAGAGGTTCTACTGAGGGAATATGAGCATCTAAGGGCTAAATTAAAAAGCAGAAACAAAAGGGTAATGATTTCTGGATTACTACCTAAACCACGTGCTAACTGGCACAGGGTCGACATGATTAAGAAGGTAAATACATGACTTAAAGATTGGTGTGGGAGAAGTGGGTTCAGATTCATGGACCCTGGTAGTAGTACTGGGGAAGGGGGAGCTGTCCTATGGCATAGGCCCTGCCTGAATCACACTGGGACCATAGTCCTCATGAATCACATAACTAGGGCTGTGGATAGGGTTTTAAACTAAATAATAGGAGGGACTGGGGAGTTGGTTCAGTGCATGGCAAATTATGGAAATTAAAGGGAGGTGAGGGCTCAGCAGAGGTTATTAATATTTCCAGAACAAGTAATACAACGAAGAGTGTGGAAAGGCTCAGTAATCTAACCTCAGGCACAGCAGGATGAGGAGACAATGAATGAGAAGGGCAGCAGTCAACACAGGACTGAGGGTGTTGTACTTAAAATATACACAGTATATGAGACAAGGTAAATCAACTGTAGCACAGATTGAAACCGGCAAGTACAATATTGTAGGCATCATAGAGATATGGTTTCAAGGGGATCAGGGCTGGGAACTAAATATCCAAGGATACATGTCCTATCAAAGCACAGGCAGAGGGTGAAGGGTTGCTTTATTCGTAAGAAATAAAATTAAACTCATAGCAAGAAGTGACAGATTCAGAAGATGTAGAATCTTTATGGGTAGAGTTGAGGAACCACAAAGAGAAAACTCCCTGGTGGAGCCATGTACAGGCCTCCTAACAGTAATCATGATGTGGGATAGAAAATAAATCTGGAGATAGAAAAGATATTTTGGAAAGGCACAGTTACAATAATCTGCCAAATGAAGATGTAGGTGGACTGAGAAAATAAGTTGCTGCTGGATCCCAAAAAAAGGAGTTCATGGAATGTCTATGGGATTTTCTTTTCCAACAGCTTGTGATAGACCCCACTGAGAACATCAATTCTCCTCCTCTTCGGATGCTGTCTGATCTACTGTGCTTTTCCAGCACCTCACTTTTGAATTCCCACTTGGGAACAGGCAATTCTGGATTTGGTGATGTGTAAATGTGGTAGATTTAATTAGGAGCTTAAGGTGAAGGAACCCCAAGGGGCAGTGACCATAATATGATAGAATTCACCCTACAGTTTGAGAGGGAGAAGCTGGAATCCGGTGTAACAGTATTACAATGGAGGAAAGGTAACTACAAAGACATGAGGGAGGAGCTGGCCAGAGTTGATTGGAAGGGGAGCCTAACAGCGAAGATGGTGGAGCAGTAATAACAGGAATTTCTGGGAGTAATTTGGAAGGCACAGCAGAAATTCATCTCAAGGAAGAAGAAACATACTAAAGGGAGGATGAGGCAACCATGGCTGTCAAAGGAAATCAAGACCAGCATAAAAGTAAAAAAAAAGCATACAACGTGGTGGAAAACCAGGGGATTGGGAAGCCTTTAAAACCAACCGAGGACAACTAAAAAAACAAATCATGGTGGAAGAGGGAAGATGAAATATGAGGTTAAACTACCTACTAATACAAAAGAAGACTGCACAAGTTTTTTTTTAGGATGTATAAAAGGTTAGAGAGATGCAAGTGTGGACATTGGACCACTGGAAAATGAGGTAGGAGAAGTAGTAAGGGGGAACAAAGAAAAAGCAGAGGAATTGAATAGATACTTTGCATTAGTCTTCACATTGGAAGACACTAGCAGCAAATCAGAACTTGATTGATTGATTTATTGTTGTCACATGTACTGAGATACAGTAAAAAGTGTTGTTTTGCATACTATACAGGCAGATCATACCATACAAAGCACATCAGAACAGAGAACACAATACAGTTTTACAGCCACAGAGAACGTGCAGAGACAGATCTCAGTATTAACATCTGAGAGGTCCGTTCAGAGGTCTGATAACAGTGGGGTAGAAGCTATTCTTGAATCTGTTCATATTATTCAAATTTTTATACCTTCTGCCTAACGGAAAAGGGTGGAAGAGAGTATAATCAGGATGCGAGGGGTCTTTGATTATGTTGGTTGCTTTCCTGAGGCAGACAGAAGTACAGATGGAGACAATGGATGGAAGACTGGTTTGTGTAATGGACTGGGCTGTGTTCACAACTCTCTTTAGTTTCTTATGGTCTTGGGAAGAGCAGTTACTATAGCATTGAGAAAGGATGCTTTCTATGGTGCATTTGTAAAATGGGTAAGTGTCCTTGTGGACATGCTAAATTTCCTAAACCTGTTGAGGTTGTTGTGCTTTCATGCCCTCGCACTGCTTGCTGAGGTCAATGACCAGCTTCTTCATTTTGCTGATGTTGAAGGAGAGAGTGTTGTCTTTACACTGTGCCTCCAAGCACTCAATCTGTTTCCGGTATCCTGTTTTGTCATTGTTTGAGATCCAACCCACAATGTTGGTGTCAACTACAAACAAGGGGACATAAATTTAAGGTGAAGGGTAGAAGGTATGGGGGGGATGTCAGGGGTAGGTTCTTTACCCAGAGAGTGGTGGGGGCATGGAATGCGCTGCCTGTGGGAGTGGCAGTGTCAGAATCATTGGCGACCTTTAAGCGGCAATTGGATAGGTACATGAATGGATGCTTAAGCTAGGACAAATGTTCGGCACAACATCATGGGCCGAAGGGCCTGTTCTGTGCTGTATTGTTCTATGTTCTATGTTCTATGTCTATATAAATAGAGTTGGGATGGAATTTTGCCACACAGTAGCGTGTGTACAAAGAATATAGTAAAGCTCTGAGTACACAGCCTCACAGGGCACTGCATTGAGGATTATGGTGGAGGTGGTGTTGTTACCTATTCCTGCTGATTGCAGTCTATGGGTCAAGATGTCAATGATCCAGTTGCAGAGGGGGGAGCCAAGATCTAGATCTCAGAGTTTAGAGATTAATTTGTCTGGAATTATGGGTTTGAAGGCAGAACTGTAGACAACAAGTAGCAGCCTGACATAAGTATCCTTGTTATCCAGATGTTCCAGGGATGAAGGTAGACCAGGGAAATGGTATCTGCTATGTTGCTCTGATAGATAAATTACAAAGGATCAAGGCAATTGGGAGGCAGGAGTTGATGTGAGTTATGACTAAACTCTCAAAGCAGTTCACAATTACCAATGTCAGTGCTAGACAATAGTCATTGAGGCATGCTTTATGATTTTTCTTTGGTGCCAGGATGATGGAGGTCTTCTTGAAGCAGGTGGGAACTTCAGATCATTGTAAGGAGAGGTTAAAGATGTCAGCAAATACTCCCACAGCTGAGTGCATGGCAGTCACTTTCTGTGGATTCACTCTCAAGATGGCCAGTCTGATGTCTGCAGTGGTGACTAAGGGAACATGTATATCCAAGGCTGTTGGGATAGGTGACATTGTTTCACTGACCACCTCCTGTTCAAAGCAAGCATAGGATATGTTGAGCTTCTTGGATGACCATTGCTTTCCTGGCCTTCTGCTCTCCATTCCTATCCTCCCTCTCTGTTGCCCCAAGATCTCTCCAGCCCATGTCCCTGGGTGGTCAGGGTCTACTCTCTGCCTCCCCTGATTCAATCTCAAGGCTTCCACTAGCCCCGTGTCCTGGGCTCTGCCCTGTCTGCTCCCAGTCTATCTCCGGCTTGCTTTCCAGGCTCCTGCTGGCTCAATTCTCCAGCTGCCACTGGGCTCTGTCTCGAGGCTCTCTCACTGGGCTCCCTCTCTAGGCTCTCTCTCACTGGGCTCTGTCTCGAGGCTCTCTCACTGGGCTCCCTCTCTAGGCTCTCTCTCACTGGGCTCTGTCTCTAGGCTCTCTCACTGGGCTCCCTCTCTAGGCGCTCTCTCACTGGGCTCTGTCTCTAGGCTCTCTCTCACTGGGCTCTGTCTCTAGGCTCTCTCACTGGGCTCCCTCTCTAGGCTCTCTCTCACTGGGCTCTGTCTCTAGGCTCTCTCTCACTGGGCTCTGTCTCTAGGCTCTCTCACTGGGCTCCCTCTCTAGGCTCTCTCACTGGGCTCTCTCTGGACTGTCTCAATGGGCTGTCTCTCTGGGCTCTCTCTCTGATTCAATCTGGTTTACTTCCACCTTCTTTACGTTTCTTTAGTCTTGAACTGATTTGTCCATATTCACAAGCTTCAGTAACAATCACTGCTGTCCAACAGCTGAGTAGATTGCTGGCTTGTTGCTTTGTCAATAGGCTAGAGGCCATGTAAAAAATGGGCTGAGAGGCTTCAGGGTTGGAAATGGCACCGGGTGATGCCGATGTTTTATACAAAGTGAGCACTGGTGTTAGAGCCATTGTTTCAGCCATATTCCTGCTTGGTTCTGAATTCGTGGACATTTCAATGTGTGCAGGTGTCATCTGTGTAACTTGGTTTTTGTGCATCAAAAAAAAGGAAGTGGAACAAACAATATGCGTGCACAGTGAATGGACTTTCACTTTAGGAATTGTTCATTTCCAACCAGTGAAATTTGGATTGTAGCAACTTAAAAACAGATGTTCCATCACTGAAAACCTGCCAGGCACCTTGATCTGGAAGGATCCATTGATATTCAGCACAACACAGTGTCAAAAATAATGTACAGCATCTAAAACAACATTTGTACAAAGCAGGAGAATTGCCATTTTAGCCTATCAGTCCCCAATACACTGATTAACTACTCCTGATGAATCACAACTGGTCACAGGTAAAATGGGCTGATAGAATCAGGACGGAAATGATTCCCAGTTCTAGGATTTCCCAGTTGTTCTGGATGCTCCTGGAACATACACCTTATTCCAGCCAAAGGCAGGTTATGTACAGTTTGCAGTTTCCAACCAAGGGTTTTAGCTAAATCAAGATTTCTGGCCAATGTTTCCTCCTGTGATCCTTCTTCCTCTGTTTCTTCCTCTGGGAGAGGGTGGGTTGGTATGACAGAAATTACGTCTTGCTTGTGAATTGAGGAGGCTTGTATTGTATTCAGTAATAGCTAGCTTGATTTCTGCAACCTCTCGACTCATTTTACACCATTGACACGAAACTCATGAAACGCTTCCTTTTTTGTTTAATCAACGTCCAAGCTTCAGGAGCTATTTGTCTGAGCTGATGCTTGCTTTATGTTGTGATGACTCAGTTCTGTGGTTAGGGTTATGGTTAACTTGTTTTTCCCTTGGGTCCTGCTACACATTCAGACGTGTTGTGTGTCAACAACTGAGGCATATGTTTTGAGGCACCGCAGAATATCTTTATATCAGTTGAAATAACTGCTCAATCCAGGATCTCTCTCTTATCCTCTGATGACTTTATCAAACAAGATGCAGGTTATATTATTGATGCCCCTGGCCCCTGAACACTTGGTGTTCTCTGGTAAAAGCAGATCAAGATATGTTGAATGAGCCGATATAATGTACTGAGTGATTCCAATAGCAGAGGGTTCATGCATGTCTGCTAATCTAGATATAAATTGCCTTCACTTTTGAATAGAATCATAGCATGGAAACAGACCCTTTAGTCTAACCAGTCCATGCCGAACAGAATCCAAACTAAACTAGCCCCACCTGCCTGCTCGTGGCCCATATCCCTCCAAACCTTTCCTATTCATGTACTTATCCAAATGTCTCCTAAATGTTGTAAATGTACATGCATCTACCATTTCCTCTGGAAGTTCATTCCACATGTGAACCACCATCTGTGTAAATATTTGTCTCTCATGTAAAATATTTGCCCTCAATTCTCTCTTCTCTCACTCTAAAAATATGCCCCCCTAGTCTTGAAATCCCTCATCCTAGTGAAAAGACACCCACCATTAACTCTATCTGTACCCTTCATGATTTTATAAACCTCTATAATGTCAACTTCCTATGCTCCAGTGAAAAAAGTCCCAGTCTATCTAGCCTTTCTTTATAACTTAAACCTTCCATATCCAGCAACATCCTGGTAAATCTCTTCTGAATCCTCTCCAGCTTAATAATATCCTTCCTCTAACTGGGCGACCAAAACTGGTCACAGTATTCCAGAAGAGACCTCACCAATGTCCTGTCCACCTTCAACATGACCTCCCAGCTTCTATACTCAAAGGACTGAACAATGAAGGCAAATGTGCAAAACGCCTTTTTAATCACCCTGTCTATATGTAATGCAAACTTCAAAGAATTATGCACCTGAACCTGTAGGTCCCTCTGTTCTACAACAGTACCCAAGGACCTATTGAGGGTGTTGGAGTGGTTGGATATAAGTCTTCAATTGATTGTTTTTGATCCAGCTGGTTGTCAACACTCTTCGTTGTGTCTCACATATCGAACAATTTTATGAATCCAGGATAATTATACTTAAATTAAAACTAGTGATAAATTAGTTTTGCAGAAATGTTTGTTACACAGCTAGCAGGTTTTGTCTATCCATACTTCATCTTGCTATTTTTCATGCAGTCGAGCATCTTCAAATGCTCCCCTAGCTCCTCAGACTCGGCTTATTTCCATTGGAGTTGAGACGTCAAAGGAATGACTTGACTGAAGCATTTAAGATCCTGAATGGTCTTGATAAGGTGGATGTGGAGGATGTTTTCTCCAGCAGGTCGATCCAGAACTCAGTGCACTGTTTAAAACTAAGCTCTTCATTTTAGGACAGAGATGAGAACAGGTTTATTTCCCTGTTGTGCAACTTGAACTGTCTGCCTCAGAATGTGGTGGAGATATGAGGTCATTATATATTTTTAAGGCAAGACACAAATGGCTACCAGATTATATAGGAATATGGAACTCAAAATACAAAAAGATCAACTGTAATCTTACTGAATTGCAGAGCAGGTTTGAAGGACCAAATGGTCTCCTATTTCTGATGTTGTACATTTTCAATGTTATTGATCTATGCTCTTGGATGGAGCTGCTAGTTTCTGCCCTCTGTTTATTGAGGGGATTGAGTCTCTGCATTAGAACACTCCCTCTTGCCCCAGCATCTAATACAAGATGTAGGTCTTCAATTTATAGAATCAGATCGTGATAGTTTCACAAGGCACTTTCATGTTCACTACTTCAGTGAGTTGACCAATGTATTATTACCTTACAGTAACCCATCTGAACTTTAAGAAGATATACTATAACAATACACTAAGCATGACAGATAATTTAATTCCCTTTTATGTACTCGGCCAATTTTGTGCTTAATTGTAAATATTCTAGCAGAAAACATGCATATTTAGACATCTTCCACCTTCACCCTATGGGATATTTGGGAAAATGATGGAGCTGTCATAATCCCTTAAACTGAACAGACCTGAGGCAATACTTACTTTGAGAGTTAGGGCCAAGAATCCCTGAAAGACCTGGGAATCTACTGGAGGCGAGTATTCAGCAAGTAAGGAATGTAGTTCATGGTCCTCGTGCCTATCAATATTACTCGAAAGTTTGTCTTTCTCGGTTGTGGTGGATGCATATTGTTTTAGATCACTTTGAAAAGATGTTTCCATTTTGATCTTTGTATGATGAGTTTCTTACATTCTGTTTTTTCTTTCCTTGCTACTTCATTTACTTAAATTGCCATAATGAGTTCAAGCAAGTTCTGAGTACAAGAAAGAAGCATCCCACCAAGCCTGATAGTGATATGATTGTTGCTGAAAATGTGTTGCTGGAAAAGCGCAGCAGGTCAGGCAGCATCCAAGGAACAGGAGAATCGACGTTTCGGGCATCAGTCCTTTGCAGCAAAATTCAGTTAGCATATACTTGCGTGGTCTTGTATGATAAACATTTTATTGTCACTGTACAAGTAACATTATGGTTAGGAGTACATTTTATTGTTAACACAGACAGATTCCACATATCATGTTTAAATAAAAATCCAGCTTGAAAATTTTGCAAGCCACTATTGTTAATTCTGTTTACTTTGGTAGCATTAAATTTCATGTAATCTAATAAAATATTGTGATGACCCACTAGATGGCACACTTGTGCTAATAGTTCATGATCAAAATAGCTATTAATGTAAACTGTTTAAAATACAAATATTATCATAGTATTTGAGTGAAATATTTCATTACTGTTTGTAATTTTCCTGATTCATATCCTGTCATTTTGGAAATGCAATAAGCTATAAAGCAACATATAACCTTACTTGCTTGTTGTTACTTTAGTAATTCAGGATCAGATTCATGCAAAATCTAAGTTTCATTTTTATAACAACCTGCTGGGACATGTTATGAACAACCTCTGTGATAGGTGAGACTTGAACCTGGACCTTCTGGCCGTGTGGTAGAGACACTGCCATTATGCCACATATAGTTCACTAAAATAGAGCCACCTAATGTGGCCAGCACCCACCAATCAGCTTTTCAGTTTGTACTTCATCGACGATTTGTAAAAACCATAGAAACAGACTACTCCCAGCAATAGAATCTGAGGCTAATTTGACAACTCTGCTCATGTGAAAATCAGAAGGTGATCAGGTTCCCCACAACCTACACTTCATTAATCATTCATTACGTTTCACCTTTGCAAGTCTCTCATACCTGCTCAAGCCAAGGTTTGCCATTACGACGCCATGGTCTTTTCGAAGGATGATGTACTGTTTACAGTAAGGACCTACATTCGAAATCTTTTAAGAAAGGGATGTTGTTGCTGCCTCCTGCCTGGCAACATTCCCACTCTTACCAGCTGCCTTTGGTGTATCAGAAGGACTTGCAATCAACCTCTCTACAATGGTACTCGAGTCCTGAGGCAGGACTTTCATGCCTCTGTGCCAGAAGCCGCACAGTATCTCTCCTGCTATCCAGTGTAATAATTCCAATAGTCTTCGATTAAACAGCTATATATTCCTTGAACTTTGCTGATCTGTTATGGTGATGGTAGATTTAAATATGTTAACTTCAGGGGATTGGATTTTACCAAGTAAAATCACGAATGTATCTTGAAGGTTGTAATTGGCAGCACACCTACTTTGAGGGTTGTCACAATCAAGCCCAATTGTGTACTAAACAAAAAACAAAGAGTTGCAGATGTTGGAAATCTGAAACAAAACCAGAAACTGCTGGAGAAACTCAGCAGGTCTGGCAGCATGTGTAGAGAGAAAGCAGAGTTAATGTTTCGTGTCCAGTGACCCTTCTTCAGCAGTGCCAGATGGCTGCCAGACCTGTTGATTTTTTTTCCAGCAATTTCTGTTTTTGTTTCAATCCTGTATTATCTTGAAATTGGTGAAAAATGTGGTTTCCAAACATATTATAAAACAATTATGGCATGATTTCTCCTTCCTCCTAGCCTGGTGGGACTAATTCTAGAACCGACCAAACTACCACCTCAGTTGAAATACAGGTCAGTATAACTCAATACTGAAGCATCATTAAAATCTGTCTTTCAGTTGCCTTTCAATACACTGGGAATCTGATCATCTTTTGATGCTGTTGGCAGAAGGGGTGCAGGAGTGAGCAGAACAGATGGTGAGGGCGCCCAGAGCTAAAAACAAGGAGAGTGAAAATGGTAGTAGCAAAGTTTTATATATATATGCAAAGTAATGGAGTTAATGTTAGGTTTGAACAGTAGAAAATAGGTCAGCTTTGCTTAACAAAAGCGACTGGGGGAGGGGAAGAAGGGGTTGTAACCAAAATGGAAGGCAGTACTCATGCTCCAAAGCCAGTACACTCAATGTTCAGTCCTGAAGGCTAAGATGTATTTCGGTGAAAAATGAAGTGCTGTTCCTCCAGATTGTGTGTTGGGCTTTACAGGAATACTGCAGCAGGCCTAGGACAGATATGTTGGTGTGAGAGAGACTATGTAAAAGGGTAAATATTACAACATCTGCCAGACCTGCTGAGTTTCTCCTGCGCTTTCTATTTTTATTTCAGATCTCCAGCAAATGCAGTGCTGCCCCTTGGGTCAGATGATCCTATTTCTTACACTATATTTGCATTAGGTAATTCAAGTGATTAATTGGCAAACATACTGATTGAAATTCCGCAATTAGTTCCATTTATATCAATCTCAAACGTTTCAATTAGTGTTTGAGCTCCCAATTCTCAATTGCTTTTGTATTAAGATTTTGCCATCCTGAAAGGAAAAACAACAAGTAACATGACAGGGAACTATTCACAAGGCGCTATGTATCTTAGTTTGAAGATCCAGGATTCTTTCAGTCAAAAAAACTGAAGTTGATCATTTAATGAAGTATCAGATACTGAACTGGGCCAGCCATACAAATAAAAACAGAAAATATTGGAGAAACTCAACAAGTCTGGCAGCATCCGTGGCAAGAGAAACAGAGTTAACGTTTCAAGTCTTTTTCAGAATTGAACATATAAACAGAACAGTCATATCAATTCAGTGGCTGCAAGAGCAGGGTAGAGAGTAAAAATTCAGAAGCAAGTAATTTTCCTTCTGACTCCCAGCATCTACAAGGCACAAGTCAGCAGAATGATGGCGCACCCTCCAATTACCTGGATGAGTGCAGCTCCAACCACACTCAAGAAACACAACACCACCTAGAACAAAGCAGTTTCCTCTGGTGATATTGAGTTCAGCGCCCTAACATTTCCTTTTTCTATTTTAAAAAAGAGCATCACTCTGAAGAGCTGGAGCATTTAACACCCATCTCATCTCTTCTGCCAAGCAACAGCAATTAATATATTGCAAACAATACTTTCTCAGCCTGCTGCTTCCGTACCTCGAAAGATTGCATGATCAGTGAGTGTCACGTGAACTGAAATATTGTATTGAATTTGTTTGCACTCAAAAATTTAAAAAATATGAATAAACAAATTATACTAAATATAAGCTGATTTCATATAAACGTTCTGCAGTATCCATAAAAGTTCCCAGTTGTGTATTGACACAAACAGTCCAATGAACTCTGTACATTAGTTTTTAACCTCAGCATATTTCATGTGGTAAAAGTGTTTATTGCAGTTTTCAAATGGTTAGCAGCAGTTTCAGAAATGCATTGATCAGTTACAAAGACTTATCTGGTTTCACGCGGTTTCCTGTTTTTTTTTTACATCAATTCTCACTATTCCTGTTTCTACCAACCTGCTTCATTCAGCCTACCCAGTCCTTCCAGATGCTAAAGGGTCAGGAGTGTGCATTTTCCCAAAATAACTGCTTACAAATATTAATATTAATTCAAATTATATGATACACATGAATGGGTGAAACATGTGTGTATTAATTTCTGAGCAAAAGACTTTGTGAAAGAAAGTTCTCTTCCATTTATTGGTTATTCCAGGATACACTGCCACAGAAAATATCTGGGCTCTGAAAGTGCTTTACAAGTTAGCTATCGCTTGTCTCATCAATCGTTACAAATTTCTGCACATATTGAACATTTTTTTCTCCTTTATAAGTAGTTTCAGAAATGAAAAACAATTCAGAAAGTGGATTTCATGAATGGTTATTTTGTTTCTCACAACTTCAAAATCAAAAACGTCTCTGAGACAGAGGGAAATAACTTTGATAGTACACTGCATATCGACCAATTTGGAGGTACTAGGGTCCAAGGCATAGAGACAATTTTGTGACAAGGTTTTCTTTGGATGTTATATGAGCTGAACATGTAAAGAGCTGCAGTTCATCTTAAGAAAGTAAATAAACAATGAATATTTATTAACAACAGTGTAATTGTGAAATGGGGATATCATGGCTTCCTACAATCAGTTAAGTTGCCAGTTTTGCTTCAGAACAGTGAAGGAGTGTGGTCAGAAATTGGAGGCTAAAGGAAGCATAACACACTTCAATATTATTAATCTAAAGCATAACTTTATAATTAATATGAAATGGAATGATTGAGAGAAATTTAATTAGTGTGACTCCCTTTTTCATGAGTATTTTTATTATTATCCCGAGTAGATAAATATGTAAATAGTTTGCCACAGTGGTAGCAGCACAGTAAAGTTGAACCCATGTGGTAAAATTGTCAATTTCTGGGTATTATGAAACATTACACTTGTGCTAAACAACTTGGCAGCTGAAAATGTGAGACTGGTTCTTGTGCTTTTCAGCAGCCATTCATTTGCCAACTGTTACCTACCATTTGTAGCCAATGCCAGATACTGATGTAGCTAACAATAAATTGTATGAATCATAGTAGGAATAAACTTATCTCAAACACAGTAAAAAATGATATCCATTATATATTTGATAAAAATGCATTAGTTAAGATTACAGAATTGTACAGAATGAAGCCATTTGGCCCATCCTGTCAGTGCTGAGCAAATTGACCTTGGCCCCATGGTAAAGGCAGCCACAGATGCTGGAGGATTTAATAGGAATGTAGTGGATAGTACAGTCATTGTTCTCTGTAGCGAAGAGCAGTGTCCAGTGGTCTGTGTTGCCTGACCAGTGTTAGGGTTGGTAAATGACGACTGACTTGACACCGACATTTTTTACAAGCCCACCGACTCCTACAGCTACCTGGATTACACCTCTTCCCACCCTACCTCCTGCAAAAATGCCATCCCGTATTCCCAATCCCTACGCCTCTGCCGTATCTGCTCCCAGGAGGACCAGTTCCACCACAGAACACCCCATTCTCTCCCCACCCCATTCTGCCTTCCTCAAAGACCGTTCCCTCCGTGACTACCTGGTCAGGTCCATGCTCCCCCTACAACCCACCTTCCCATCCTGATACTTTCCCCTGCCACCGCAGGAATTGCAAAACCTGCGCCCGCACCTCCTCCCTCACCTCTATCCAAGGCCCTAAACGATCCTTCCACATCCATCAAGGTTTTACCTGCACATCGACCAATATCATTTATTGTATCCGTTGCTCCCAATGTGGTCTCCTCTACATTGGGGACACTGGACGCCTCCTAGCAGAGCGTTTTAGGGAACATCTCCGGGACACCCGCACCAATCAACCAAACCGCCCCGTGGCCCAACATTTCAACTCCCTCTCCCACTCTGCTGAGGACATGGAGGTCCTGGGCCTCCTTCACCACCACTCCCTCACCACCCGACACCTGGAGGAAGAACGCCTCATCTTCCGCCTCGGAACACTTCAACCCCAGGGTATCAATGCGGACTTCAACAGTTTCCTAATTTCCCCTTCCCCCACCTCACCCCAGTTCCAAACTTCCAGCTCAGCACTGTCCCCATGACTCATCCTCCCTGCCTATCTTCTTTTCCAGCTATCCACTCCACCCTCCTCCCTGACCGATTACCTTCATCCCCTCCCCCACTCACCTATTGTACTCTATGCTACTTTCTCCCCACCCCCACCTTCCTCTCATTTATCTCTCCACCCTTCAGGCACTCTGCCTGTATTCCTGATGAAGGGCTTTTGCCCAAAACATCAATTTTACTGCTCCCATATGCTGTCTGAACTGCTGTGCTTTTCCAGCACCACTAATCCAGAAACCAGTGTTAGGGTTGGGACATTATCTCTGCGCTGGAGAGAAATTTGTGGTGGGAGACAATCGATGCAATGGCCATTGTCCACGTAGAACCCAATAGCATAGTTAGGATTCGGGAAAAAGCTTTGCTGAAGGTGTAGGAGCAGTTAGGGGCTAAATTGAAAAGCAGGACATCATCTTTAATGATCTCTGGGTTATTACTAAACCACAAACAAATTAGCAAAGGCAGATAATACTTGAGCTATAATTGTGGATTGGAGTGTGATTGCATTAACTTCCAGTTCCTAAAGTCATTGCCATGTACTAAAGTCTAAGATGTGTGCAACAGCAGGTAAACGTAAAGGAAATGCAGCCCATCATACCAGGAATTAATTGAGTGAACCTTTTTTGCATTGCTTCTAATGCAATTATATCCTTTCTTAAATTTGGAGACTCAAATTATACACAGCACCCCAGATTTGGTCTCACCATTGCCTTGTACAATTGTGAGAAAACCTTGCTCCCGTAGCTTATCTACAGCCATCCTTGCCCACACCTGACACTTCAATTCAATGCCTTGGCTAAAAAAGGGAAGTATTCCATATGCCTTCTTTGGCATCTTATTTACCTATCCTGCTTCCTCAAGGATCTATGGACCTGTCCTCCAAAATACTTCCTTGCATATTTTGCCCAATCCAAATGCATGATATCTTACTTTCTCGGATTATCTTCCATCACTTGTTTCTGACTACCTGACAAACCACTCAAAACCTGTACAGTCTCCAGCTTTCTCTCTGACTGTCACTTTTGGCCAATCTACAAGTGGTTTAAATGTGCCACCTACATTTAACTCTAAATCACTGACTCAAACCCAAAAAAACAAACTATGTAGAGTTGAACTCCACAGAATTCCATAGGAAATAAACTTCCAGTCACAAAATCATCAATTGTCCATTTCCTTTAGTAGTTTGAAATTTTTTGGATCTAACTTACCACTTTCTCTTGGATCCCGTGAGCTTTTACTTTTCAGACCAGTCTGACCACCTCGGACCTTGGTCCGCACAAACTGCATCAAATGCTCATTCTCATTGACACACCTTGTTAACTCTTAAAAAAAATTAAACCAAGTTAGACCCAGCTTTCCCTGAACCAATTACTTTGATTGTTCTTGATAAATGGTGACTAATATTACCCCTCTGTACTTTTCCAATAATTTGCCCATCACTAACATTAGTCTGACTGGCCTGTAATTATGCTTGCTTAAGCAAGGCAAATTAGTCCTTTAATATATTATGCAAACAAGATTGTAAAATGATCAAAGCCTCCTTTGCTTATCCTAAATGCCTGGGATACATTCCATATAGAACTGGTGAAATGAATGCTTTGAAAAAGTGTTACACCACAGGACTACATGTGCGCCAAACAGTAGAAGTGGCAAATAATATGCGAAGCTCAGGGATTCCATAACCAACAGTTCAGATATAAGCCCTGTTATCCTATCCTATCCATGCATGGTAGTGGGCAATTAAACAACTTGGAGAAGGAGGGCCCATACTTAATGTTAAGGAATGTAGCACATCAGTGTAAGGGATAAGGCTGAAGCATTTGCAATAATTTTCAGCCAGAAGTGCTGAATAGATGATCCATCTTGTCCTCCTCCAGACGTCCCCGGTACCTCAGATGCCAAGTCAATTTACTCCTTCTGATATCAAGAATTGGCTGAAGGCACTGAATACAGCAAATCCTATGACCCTAAAAACATTCAGGTGATCCGACAGAAGAAAAGAGAGCGATTGCCATTGACAACAAGACCATATTTGGTTGAGTGTGGTACTAAGGAGCCCTAACAAAACTGGAATCAATGGAAATCATCTCTGATGTTTTGCGTCATATGCAGCATAAAGAAAGGAGAAAAAGTGAGGAACTCCGCGCCCCCGCCCACCCCACACCACATAACACGAAGAAAGATGGTTGTGATTGCTTGTGTCAATCATTTCAGCTCCAGGATATCTCTGCTGAAGTTCCTCAGGTAATGTCCTAGGCCCAACCATCTTCAGCTTCTTCATCAATGACATCATCATGACTTCAAAAGTGAAATGTTCATTGCGCAATCATCAATATTCAGGACCATTTATAAGTCCTTAGATACTGAAGCAGTCCATGTTCAAATACAGAAACAAATGGATAATATTCAGCTTTGGACTGACAATAGACCAATAACACTGGCCACACAAGTGTCATGCAATGACCAATTCCAATAAGAAAGAATCTAACCATCACTTTTGGCATTCAATGGTGTAACTATCGCTGAATCCCCCTACTATCAATATCCTGGGAGTTGGCATTGACCAGAACTCAACTGGACTAGTCATATTAATACAGTGGGCTGGGGCTAGAAACCTTGCAGCATGTGATTCTCTCGTGACTCCCAAAGCTAGAGCTCAAATCAGGAATGTGAAGGAAAAGTCCTAATTTGTGTGGATGTGTGCAGCCCCACCAACACTCAAGAAGCTTGACACCATCCAGGACAAAGCCACATCCACAGGCATCCACTCCCTGGTCACCGATGTTCAGTCGCAGCAGTGTGTTTCATCTATAAGGTGCATGGCAGGAATTCACCAACATTCCATAGAAAGCAAACCCAAGACTACTTCCATCTAGATACTTTCCTAATGAAGAGCTTATGCTCGAAACATTGATTCTCCTGCTCCTTGAGTGCTGCCTGACCAGCTGTGCTTTTCCAGCACCACAATTTTTGGCAGCAGATACATGGAAATATAATTTCACCTCCAAGCCACTTTCAATAATGACTTGGAAACATAACACTGTTAAAAAAAATCAGTAGATATATAACATTTCAGTGTCGCTGGGACAAAATCCTGGAACTCCCTCCCTGACAGTATTGAGGTGTACTTATATCGCGTGGACTGCGGTCGGTTAAGAAGGCAGATAATTTTCTCAAGAGGAACTAGGGATGGGCAATACATTATAATTTCAGACAGTGACATTCAGGTCATTTGAGTGAATAAAAACAAATATCTTTTAGTCCTTCACCAGGTTTATGCCATTCAATATCGTCCAATATTTCTCCTTAACTACAATATCTTTACTGTCCCCATTCTTTACAAAGACAAAGGGATAGTATTCATTAGGAACCATGCTATTTTTTTCCTTCTCCACACACTTTTGTTTGGGTGCCCTAATAGGCCTTATTAGCTTTGTCTTTTGTTATGATCCGCACAGAAACCAGGCTTGTAGAAAGATATTTGAATTCCCAGTAACTGGCTTAAAACAATTGCAGGACAAGTTTCCAAATTTTTAAGAGTTCTACTTTAACAAGCAAACTAAAAACATTACTTACCAAGCATTACACAGTAGGCAACTAATAATCTCCAGAATGGATTACTGTCATCGATGTCTTAACATTGATCCACACTTTACTGCACACTTTCCATGGAATTGTAACCTTTTTTTGGAAACAGTTTGAGGTAATTCCCAAATTCCAACAGATTCAATTCTCCCAATTTGCTGAGTCATAACATCTTGTTTCTGTCAAAAATTGTTTTCCCCCATTTAACAATGCGACAGCAACACAGTTCACCCCAATAATCCCTTCTCCGAGCAACACTGAGATAAATCTTTGAGCTAAAAAATCTCTGCTGTTCCCTCTCTTTGACTAGAGGATCAGTTGCCATCAGTATTCTGTCTGATGGCTAACACACAACAATCTTATCCCTGCTGCTTGCATCTGCTGTTCTCTCTCTTCTCCCTTCTGTTTCTGTTCACAGTCTCTGAGACCGAAGGTCTGCAATAACAAGGACATCTACTTATTCAGTTGTTGAACCTGGCTGTTTCTAGTTTCTAAATATGTTGGTCAGAACCAGGGAATTTAACCTGGAAATGGGATTTAACCCTGAAAAATGTGCGTGGTCATGCATTTTGGGAAGATTAACAATGCAAGGAAGCACAGGCTGAATGGTAGGACCCTAGGTAGTTCAAAGGATCAGAGAGACCTATGTTAACATGTCCACAGATCTTTGAAGGTAGCAGGACACACAGATAAGGTGGGTAAAAATGCACATGGTATTCATAAGACAAGATATAGGAGCAGAGTTAGGCCATTCTGCCCATTGAGTCTGCTCCGTTATTTAATCATGGCTGATATGCCCCTCATGCACATTTTCCTGCCTTCTCTCCTTATCCTTTCAACCCACTGCCAATTAAAAATCTGTCTAACTCCTTAAATTTACTCACTGTCCCAGCATGCACCGCACTTTGGGTTAGTGAATTCCATAGATTCACAACCCTTTCAGAGAAATAGTTTTTCCTCAACTCTGTTTTCAATTTCCTACCCCTTTACCCGAAGACTATGACCTCTCAACCTAGAATGCCCCACAAGAGAAAACATCAGCTCCACGTCTATTTTAGCCACACTTTTTATCATCTCAATTACCTTATTTGATCTCCCCTCATTCTCCCTGTCTTTATTTGTCAAGACATTGAATACAAGAGCAAAGACATCATGATGGACCTGTATATAACTTTAGTTAGGCTACAGTTGGTGTACTGTGTACTGTGTACTGTTCTGGTCACCACTCCATAGAAAAGATGTGATTGCAGCAGACAGGGTGTAGAAGAGATTCACCAAGATGATGCCTGAGTAGGATCTATATAACTACAAAGACAGACTAGATAGGCTGGGACAAAACAGAAATAGCTGGAAACTCAGCAGAAACTGGCAGTATCTGTGAAGAGAAAGCAGAGTCAACATTCTGTTCCAGTGACCCTTCTTGACAACGTTCTCTGTGCAGATGCAACCAAACATACTGAGTTTCTGCAGCTAATTCTGTTTTTGTTTCAGATTTCTCGTATCTGGAATTTTTGTTTTTAGTCAAGGTGGGCTAGCATCATTTTCCTGAGAGTAGAGAAGGCTGAGAGTGGGATCTGATTGAGGTGTACCAAGTTCTGAGGGACATAGGCAGCATAGTTAGAGAGAAGGCTTTCCCTTTCATAGAGTGGTCAATAACTAGGAGCACAATTTTAAAGAACAGAAATAATTATTCAGAATTCACTGCCTGAAAGACATTTAAAATCTATTTGAATGAGCATGTAAACTGGCATAGCACACAAGACTTTGAACCAAGTGATGAAAAATGGGATTAGAATAAATAGATATTTGATGACTAGTCTGGATATGATGGGCTGAAGGACCTGTTTGCATGCTGTCAAGTCTCTATGACTCTAGTCCACTTTGGCAAAATCATATCTTAGTATATCTTTGTAACAATGATGTTTCCCCAGTTGAAAACTCTTACTCTGCATTTTCTTACCGACAGTAAATGTAAGTGGATTATGAGCAATGCCACCAAAAAGCTTTCCCACTGATAGCCTCTCTACCTGTCCAACTTCAGCCACAAAATCTAAATCCAAACTTGTCCTTTCTCTTGTGGAACCTGTTATGTACATTCTAAAAACATTCTCCTGAAAGAATTCTATGGCCTTTAACCTTGCTTTGATATTGAAATTCCCAACTATTATTGCCCCAATGATTTTGGACTTCTCAGAAATTGGCCTACTTACAGCTGAGCTGGAAGGTTCATTTTCAGACGTTTTGTCACCATCCCAGGTAACATCATCAGTGAACCTCCGGGTGAATTACTGGTGGCATGGCCCACTTTCTATTTATGTGTTTAGGTTTCCTTGGATTGGTGATGTCATTCCATGTGGTAATGTCATTTTCTGTTCTTTTTCTCAGCGAGTGGTAAATGGGATCCAAGTCAATGTGTTTGTTGATAAAGTTCCGGTTGGAATGCCATGCTTCTAGGAATTCTCCTGCGTGCCTCTGTTTGGCTTGTCCTAGGATGGATGCATTGTCCCAGTCAAATCGGTATCCTTTCTCATACTAGTGAGAGTAGGTCATGTCTTTTTGTGGCTAGTTGATATTCATGTTTCCTGGTAGCTAGTTTTCTGCCTATTTGTCTAATGTAGTGTTTGTTCCAGTTCTTGCAAGGTGGTTTGTAAATTAATTTTGCTTGTTGTCTGCATAGGGTCCTTCAAGTTCATTAGCTGCTGTTTTAGTGTGTTGGTGGGTTTTGTGGGCTACCATGATGCCAAGAGGTCTGAGTAGTCTGGCAGTCATTTCCGATATGTCTTTGATGTAGGGGAGAGTGGCTAGACTTTCTGGACATGTTTTGTCTGCTTGCTTGTGTTTGTTGTGAGAAATCGGCAACTGTGTTCATTGGGTACTCGTTCTTTTTGAATACACTGTATAGATGATTTCCTTCTGCTCTGCGTAGTTACTCTGTACTGCAGTGTGTGGTGCTCGTTGAAATAATGTTCTAATGCAGCTTCGTTTGGGGTGTTGGGATGATTGCTTCTATAGTTCAGTGCAGAGGAACCTCAATTATCCAATTGAGATAAGCAGGCACTATTTCATTTGGATAATCGATTATTCAGTTAATCAATTAAATGCCTTTCCTCTGGGGCTTGGAGTTTTTAAAGTCTGCTCTCCGTTCAGGAGACGAGGCAGCAGCACATTGTGCATGAGCCCCCGCCCCCTCCAACCCTGACGAACATAACGCCCCCCGCCCACCCCCCCCACCCACATCAAACACAGCTCCCCAGTGCCCGCCCCCACCCCTGTCCAACACCGCCCCCACCCCGTCCAACACCGCCCCCCTGCCGGCTCCCCTCCCCCTACTCCCATCCAAAACCATTCCTCCCCCACACGCCATCCGCATCCACTTAACTCCGGAACACCCAGCCAACAAGACACACACACACACAGACAGACAGACACACAGACACACACACAGACACACACACACACACACACACACAGACACACACACACACACACACACACAGACACACACACAGACATACACACACACAGATACACACTCACACACAGACACACACACAACTTTTAACTGCAACTTTTTGACAGGTTCCACCTTTGCCCTGTATAGGACAAGGTTGGAGAGATTATGTTGGGAAGGGGGTGATTCAGGGTACACCCCTCCATGGAACTCCAGGAAAACCGTGGGGAGAGAGAGAGAGAGAGTGAGCAGTCAGTCATTTGGAGATGGTGTCTGCTTAATCACTGCAAACAAAAGATGCGATCATTGTTGAAAACACGTCTTTGATGTAATATTTCGATTGGGACCTCGAGATCTCCTTCGGACAATCCCATATTCAGATAATTGATATCCAGATAATCGAGGTTACTCTGTATTTAGTCAGTATGTGTTATTTTCCTGTAGACACTGGTTTGAAGTTCCCCATTGGCTGTTCACTGCACTGGGACGTCTAGGCATGGCAGTTTGTTGTTGTTTTCCTCCTCTTTAGTGAATTTTATGCCAGTAAGGGGATTATTGTGAACAGGAGTATAAAGCGAACAGCTAATGGGGAACTTCAAATCAGTATTTGGCTGTTCGCTCTATATCCCTGTTCACAATAATAATTCAAACTCTGAGCTACGAATCTTCTCAAAACTCGTTCGCCTATTTATTGTTCTAATTCCCTTTGATCATTGGACACCTGTATTAAACTGTGAGCAACATGACTGCCCTTTTACTACTCTCCAGTCAATTGAAATGGCCTCATGTCATGATTTTCCTAGTATATGCTCAACCTCATGACTGTAATTTTGTTTTAGCAAGTATTGTGACCCTCAGTTATTTTAATCACCATCTTTAGCTCTACTGACATACCTGTATCCAGGAATGTTGATCATCCAATCCTACTCTTTAATAATCCATGTTTCAGGAATAACTATTTAATCCAAGTGTCTGTCTGTTACTCAACTAATCCACCTTGTTCGCTAGACTCCTTGCATTTACATATGCATTTAAGCATATATTTGTTTTCTGTCTTCCAGGTTTAGCTTTGCTTCTCTCTCTTCTGAATTTACCGCCAGCTTCCCGTTCTCCTGATTTGAACATTCAAGCGAACAGTACTACCAAACCTCCCACTAAGATTTTAATACCAGTTCTACTGAGGTGTAACCTGTCAGCTTCTGTAGGTGCACCCTCCACCAACACTGGTTCCACTGCACTCCAAATGTAAAGCCCTCCCTCCTGCATATGTCTCCAAACTATCTGCTTTGTTCACAAGGGCATGGTGCTGGCAGTAACCTGGAGATGATTGCCATGAAGGTCACTATCTTTGCTAGCTCTCTTCAAAGGTTTGCCAGCAGCATTTTATTTCGCTTCCTATCTGCAACATGGGCCATTACCTCTGGTTGTTTGTACTTCCCTCCCTAGAAGTGTTTTCCTTGACTTTAGCACTCAGGAGGGAAAATGCCATATTGGATTCATATCTGTGGCCAGATACATTCCTGCCTGTGCCTCTGTTGAAACCTCTATCTGTATTATTTTTATAACTCTTGTCTTTTCCCTCCCCTCTCTGTGCAATTTTTTTAATTCAGAGAATGCCCAGATCAGTAATTAAGACAGGAACTCTCAACTCATCTAAAAGGAACTTGGATCTGTACCTGCAGTGCGGTTACAGGCAAAGTGACAGGCCAGGTGCTGGTAAGAGCCATGATAATTGACACCTAGTTTATTCAAATGGCACAGACATGATAGGCTGAGTGGTCACTTCCTGTGCTGTAACTCTTCAATAGTTTCTGTACAGGTTGACCTTTCAGCTTCACTTGGGTTTAACTGCATGTCCCAAGGAGACCATCACCTTCGTTTAAAACTGAATGAAGATAAACTCCTTTTTATCTTTGGCAGTCATGCATTCCCACCCAGCCTACACACTCTCAACCTGTGGGTGTGTCCACCTAATGAAACGAATATCCATGTACTTCTTATCCTTTTGGATATACTGCCAGGATGCCAGATATTTTGGAAGCTCTGAAACCCAGAGATGGAGCTCCTCCAGCTGATAACTCTTCCTCAATAACTGGTGTCTTGGATTTAAGAAGCATCCTGGAGTTCCCACATGTAACAGAATGTTCATTTGACAGGACTGAGGTGACCTGCCATGCCTTCCTTTACTCAAATATTCTCTAACACCTACCATAAACAACTGTAAGGCTTGCATTTGATTTTAACAACAAAGCTCCCAAGCTACTCATGAAACCCCTTGTGCTCATTTTTTTTGTGTTTAAACCCTTGCCCTGTTGTTTACATTCCTGTCCTTTGAGCTTTCCAGTTTGGCTACTGTCAGGGACCCACTATGAATAATCTCTTGCAGCCTGAAATTCTATTGCTGGAGTCTCTCAGATTCATTTTCACTCCCCTCAAAGTTATCAAATGATGTAACCTCTGAAAGTGTGTTGGTCTGTAACACTGATTTTTATTTTAAGATTATCTATAGTGTGGAAGCAAGCCATTTGGCCCAACAAGTCCACACAGGCCCTCTGAACAGCAACTCACCCCTCTACCCTACATTTACCCCTGACGAACACACCTAACAGTATGGGCAATTTATAATGGCCAATTCACCTAATCTGCACATCTTTGGACTGTGGGAGGAAACCCACGCGGACACAGGGAGAATGTACAAACTCCACACAGACAGTTGCCCAAGGCTAAAATTGAACCCGGGTCCCTGGTGCTGTGAGGCAACAGTGCTAACCACTGAGCCACTGATTGATTGCCTTCAGCTTCACTCTGAACTCAAGCTGATTCCCTGCAGTTGCTGATACATGTTGACCTTGCACTCAATTTCCCCTCCACACTCTCTCTAAGTTTTCTTTTCTATGTGTCAACACTGCTGTTAGACAGTACTTGGAAGATTTTTGTATTCACATCTAGTTTGTGCACAATCATATTTCCAGTAGTATGAGTTAGTAATTGTGTTTTGAGTATATTATTATCATTATTATAGATAAGGGAGATAATTTACTATCAAACAGTTGGATACATTAACTGATTTATAACTTGTGGAGTAAGATGTGCAACATAACCCAGGAAGACACATTATTGTGGATTCTTTGTGCCATTTATTAGAATTAACTTACAAAGTACTACAACCCCAAAATTCCTACTTAGAATATTCTTTTTTATAGCTTAATAAGCCGCTTTTCAAACAGATCCTCAGGATCAAGAATGTCTTGCTTCTACTTCAGTTCAATGGCCTCTGAGGTGGCTGATAAATACAATGCACAATCTGCAACCGGTACAGGTTAGCTCGTGTTCAAAGTGTCAGGGGACTGCCTTGTGTGGAGGTTTGTGCACTTTCTCCAATGAGTCAACACCATCTCTGCAGATTCCCATTGAAATCTCACGATATATCCACTACCTGCCCAAATCAGTCTCCTCTATTTTGGTCAGTCACAAGACAGGCACTCTTATAATTCTGTAGGGATGTTTTACCTCTTGAGGGAAGATTTTACAGCATTGCTACTGTCCTCCTGGGACCCTCCTGCTACGCCAAGCTCTAATTGGAGAAGTTGTTTCAGGGACCTAGTGGAGGTCACAGAAATCTCCTGGCCAGTGGTTTTGATTTTGAGTGATTAGCATCTGGATGCTAGGTATGTGAGCCTGGGTGAGGACCCTTTTATTGGACCACCTTTGTTGCCACCAGATTTGGAAGTTCCTAAAAGTGCCTTTTTTAAGGCTTGGTTTAGTAAAAACTTGTTGTGAACTTGTTTTGAATATAATGTTGAGGTACATTCAAAATATAATGAAAATTTTTCAAGCACAGGTTTCATTTTACTATATAACAACCTTTGATTATCTTGCACTCCACTACAACATGCAAACTAAAATGCTCATTGCAAAAATTGATTCATATGAAAAGTAAGTAGAACATGATTGGATCAGGACTGCAAACTCCACTCCTTTTTCTCTGTTATTTCCAGCCTCCACCCTCTATTTCCTGTTGAGGAGACTATATATGTTCTCAGTTCCTGTTTGTTCTAAGTGCGTACATATCAGACAAACTTACAAAGCTTGGATTTCAAATTTTGCCAGCAACTTTTTAAAAAAATTTAGTATCTTCTTCATCAAGGATGTGGTTAAACTCTAGCACTTGGGGTCTCTACAAGTGTCTGACTATACGCTGCAGTCAAGAAAAACATTAGATGGAACTCACCGACTGGGAATGGGAAACCTCCTGATGTTTTCAAAGGAAAAGGTAACTTTGACATATTCTTTCCTTCAGTTTCTTATCATAGTTCAGAATGCTGATAAATTAATGAGAGTAGTGTAGGGGGATGGTGAAGGGGTGCTGTTCTTGCATAAATGTGTTCAACCAGCTGCATTCTGTTGCAATAAATATCTATCTATTCACCTGCTAATTTCTGTGATTATCATTAAAACATCATCTAAGTACACCACTGAACTAAAAAAATTGTTAGAATCTGAAAAAGCATTGCACTGTAGAGACAATAATATTTCAAAATTCCCTGAATTTAATCCATTAAATATGAATGTTTTTGTTTAATGTGTCACATTGAAGCATAGTTTTAGACCATAGAGAATAGGCTCCGACAATGAAGTGGAGAAAGTTGTGTGCTGGGTTAGTATTACTTTCGCTATCAGGTCCTATATTTTAATCCAGCTTGGTCTGAAGGGACGAGAACATCATCTCTCTGCCTGCAATCATTCTAAATGTGAAGAAATCCCGATTTAAGACATTTAGGTACGCAGGAGTTGGTGTATTGGAAACTGCTCTTGTTTTCATTGCAGTCAGGATGCGTTTGTTCCAGCAGCAATCAGTCGATGAATTCCTAGCACAAAGCAACCCATGAATTACCACAAATTGACACACAATATTTGTTAGTTATGCACAGAAAGGACCTTGCACGTATTATAAAAACCAAATAATGACCTATTAGTGAGTGCCCATCCTAGATGAGTATATTACATGTGCTCTGCCCGAAGGCAGGTCCTTGTCTCATTGTCTGTAGCTGCTACACCCTGAGCTGTTTTTGTCCATGGTGGATTGCTATTGCCTTCTACTCTGAGAGAGAGGGCATGGAGGGAAGTCAACCTACCCTATTGGTGTTGCATCAGAACTACCATTTAGCCAACCAACCAATCGAGTTATCAGCAGAAATGGCAACATTTCTGCGCAGTGTATATTGTAGCAGATCAGTAATTAGTTGATTTAAAGATTGGTTGCATCGAGTCTCAAGAGGTCAAGGTCATTCTCCACACTGACAATCCTCATCTTAGGATGAAAATGCTTCTGTTGTACTAGAAAACAGAATAAGAATGTTCTCTTCTGTCCAATATATAGTTCTGTTTAGTTGGAATGTCATGTCATGAATGTACAGGCCACTTTTGTTGTATTGAGTACAGTCTGGTTGCCCTGAGGAGTTCAAAACTAGATGGTATAATTTCAAAATGAGAGAAGCAAGTTCAAAAGGGACCTGAGGGGTAACCTTTTTATGCACAGGATGGTTTTTGTATGGAATGAACTACCAGAAGAAGTGGTAGATACAGGTACAGTTACAATAATTAAAAGACTTTTGGTCAGGTATATGAATAGGAAAGGTTTAGAAGGATATAGGTGAAATGCAGGCAGATGAAACTAGTTTAGTTTGGAAAGCTTGGTCAGCTGTATAACCATATCTCTCATTATAAATTATTTTCAATATAATTTTGTGAAAGAAGCCAATGACTATAAGCAGGAGTGATTACAACAATATTTCAATAATTGATGTATTAACCCCATTCATTGGAACAATATTTCCAGCAAACACTAGAGGAATCTATTTTAAACATTAACTCAAAAAGTGAGGATATGGGCTGTTTTAAAGTCCATGTTAATTATTTCATGAAATGTTGGCGTATTTCTGCACAGGTGCTGAATCTTGAGATAATTTGGAAAGCTATTGAGAATTGTTCCTATTCTGTCTCTCAGAGACCCTGACTGCGACTCTATGAACACAAGATCAGAGAGAGTTTTCTCAGTGATGAATTGTATATAGTTAAAGCTAAATTATTGAACTCAATTAGACCAAGAAAGGGCCTTTGGAGAGGCTGCTGAAGATATACTTTGATTGTGCAAAGCACAAGTTATTAATATATCAAGATACTGGATCTATCAGTTAGATAATCATCATATAAAGTAAACAGATGCTAAGGTTTCATGTGAATGTAACCAGAGACATGTCTGAGGCGCCTTGTTTTATTTCTACAGTGCACTGTGGTGGCTAATGATAATCTGGTTTCTTATATGATCTTATTCTGTGTGACTAAAGAGGAAACAGTTTATTTGTCAAATCAAAATAAATGTTTGTGTTGTTATTGGAAGCAAAAGCAATTGCATGAAAATGCATGCTATCTCCATTATCCATGGTTTGTTGGTAGCGCCATCACTTCAAAATCAAAATTTCAGATTCCACTCAGCAGATTTCTGTATAAAACTTAGTACTCTTCTGAGGAGGATGTCATTTTGTTGATGGTATCCTTTGGCTAAGATGCTAAATCAAGATTCCATTCATTCTTTCAAATGGACATTAATCTTTCCATGACACTCTTTCAAAGAAGATGAGGAAGGTTATTCTTGGTGTTCTAGCTACCTCAATAAACAGTACTAAGATAATATTTCAGGGATATCCCTGTTTGTGAGAACTTAATACGTGCAAATTGACTCTCAACACTTCCCATATTGTAACAGTGATTACACTTCCAAAGTATTTCATTGTCTGTGATCATGAGAAGCCCTGTATAAACATGAGCCTACATTTCTTAATTTTCTTTCAATGTAGCAATAGATTTTTAATGTTCTGACAGAAGAGTTTTATGGCATTAGCATCAATATCTTTGTTGACCAAGTTTGTGCCAAATGGGCTTTGGGCTCTACTTATCCTCTACTGTCAATCACAACACAGACATCTAATGTTTTACTTATCTCTAAAGCTTTGGGAGTTCAGTTAGTGTGAGTGTGATAATGTGAATGGCTGACTTCTATTGATAGCATGCCTTCGCTGCCAGAATACATCAGGATAGGGAGTTTGCAGCTGAGGTTTACATGAGATCATGAGGTTTACCAATCTGTTTAAACATGTTATCACACACCTCTGGGCGGGTAGAACTTGAACCCAAACCTTACAAAATAGGTGACAGGTTTAGATAGAGGATCTGGATCAGTGTCGGTTTGGAGGGCTGGAGGGCCTGTTCCTGTGCTGTAATTTTTTTGTTCTCTTTGTTCTTCTTGTTCAGACATTGGGACACTATCTTTCTGCCACAAGACACTTTTGGCTACGCTGTGATGTATGCACTGGCAGCCTTCCAACCTGATGCTGAAGTTACTTGTAGATGACTAATATTGAAGTGGTAGAGTTAGGTAAATGTGATATGAAAATCAAGTTGAAGTCAATGGAAATAATCTGAGAGATGTAAAATGGGTGCTGATGCACAGCCTTCCATTTTGTCTTTTCATACAAAATTAAAAACTGTCAATTGGAGTACTGTGTCTGGTCATTGTTCTGGTCACCCTGTTACAGGAAGGACATTATTAAACTGGAGAGGGTTCAGAAAATATTTACCAGGATGTTGCCAGGAATGAATGGTTTGAGATATAAAAATAAACTGGAAAGACTGTAACTTTTTTCACTGGAGCATAGAAAGTTGAGGGTGACCTGAGGGGTTTGTAAATTCACGAAGGCAATGAGTAAGGTGAATAGCAAGATTCTTTTCCCTAGGATGGGGGAGTTCAAAACTAGGGGGCATATTTTTAAGGTGAGAGAAGAAAGCTTTAAAAAAGAAGTGAGGGGCAACTTTTTTTTTTACACAGAGGGTGGTTCGTGTGAGAATGAACTGTCAGAGAAAGTGGGGGATGCAGGTACAGTTACAATGTTTGGATATGCACATGAACCGGAAAGGTTTGGGGGGAATATGGGCAAAGTGCAATTAGGTGGGACTAGTTTAGTTTAGGAACATGGTCAGCGTGGACTGGTTGGACCAAAGGGCCTGCTTCCACGCTGTTTGACTGTATGATTCTATTTGTCCTTTCAATTTCATGTTCACAAACTATACCTATATTAGGTATGAATTCAGAAAAGCAGACAGTCATTGGGGTATAATATATACATTATAATGTAGAATTTTGCAGAGATGGTGCATTAGTTTCCATGTTTACAGGGAAGTGATGAACAATAGGTTTTAAATATGCTCGCTCCATGTTTACAGCTTTAGCTTCCATCATCAGATTGTATCATTGTGTCATAGAAAGACCTCTTCACCTGTGGTTATTCCCATTGTACAACAGTTAGTGCTGTGACCAGTCAGCCTTTGTATCTTTATCAAAAATAATGCTAAACTGCGACAAGATATGGGTGTTGTAGCACTTGCCTGGAAAGTATTGCCAATGGTCACAGAACAGCAAGACATCAGAGCAGTAAAACCCTTTGTGGTGACAAAGGTGATAAGTCTTTTGTTATTGACTCAGCTGGGGTTCATGGAGAACACAAAAAATCCTTTGGAAAGTAGGGTATCTGAGACATGGTTGATATTAGTGAACACTAGCTTGTTTAATTTTCCAAATGCCTCCAGCTTCAAACTGAAATATCCATGATGGATAGAAATCCAGAGCAGTGGTTATTGAATCTACCACAGGCAAAGCAGTGACAGCTGGGTTTGAGAGCTGCAGGGCCCTGCTATTGTATATTGTATATTGTAATGTTGCACATTGAGAAAATCTCCGGTTCCTCTTTCATCATCCTCACTGAGTTCAGATAGCTCCATTTTAACCTGTTGACCCCATGATTAGGATTAGGCTCCCTGCAAGTGGCTCTCCTCTTTCAAGTCTGAAAAACTTGTTGCGCCATCTGAAAGCAAAAGGTACCGTGGATATTCAGACAGTGGCTGCTCAGACCTATATGCATAAAGTTGTGACACATTGGTAGTTATTTGAGTAGGTGGCTGAATTACAGACTTCTAGAATGGTTACAATACTGAAAAGAAGCTATTTAGCCCATCATGTCCATGCTAGCTCTCTGCAAGAGATTTGTCTACTGCCATTCTCCCAAAGCTTGATTTTATCCTGAAAGAGAATGTGATCTTCTGTATGACATCTTGCCTTTATACTGATGTTGAACATCCCTTCAATATCTGTTTGCAAACAGATCATGAAATTGTTTTGAAAATTGCTGCTAGATTTGGTTCACCAACAAGGAGAATCCAGCCAAGACAAATTGGAAAGTTACAGCCCAAGGTGTAGTCAAAACAGGCATAGGGAGATTTATTCTGGGTTGGAGGACCTCAGCCAAGGTACGTTCTGCTGCACTGGTTTCTGAAGTAACAGTGCTCTCCATAGTGGTCTATGATCTTGATCAGTCAGTCCTGCATAAGTATGAGTTCTCAATGCCTTTGTAGGTGCCCCTTTGTGTACAGGATGTATGGAACACTGAATAATTGATTCTGAACTAACAAATTATGTTTGTTGAGCAGGTACTGTGTGGTTCAAGTTCTTGGGTTCTGTAGCAAAAGGAGATTTTTTTACCAGCCCTCCCAGATGAGGAAGAAACTTGTTGGTCTGGACAGTGTTGCCAATGGAGGTCTGTTTGCACTTGAGACAATTTAAAAATGTTGCCTTACAAGGTACAAGTTTGTTGCATTTAGCTTCCAAGGTGTGGTATTCAGAGGGAACATGATTAGGATATTGGCAACTATTCATTTACTTTCCCAAATGTAGAAACTTTTTCAGCAAGTTACATTTCTTCCATTTTCATGAGCGCTTTCTCTTCCTCAAACTTGTTCTGTACTTCAGCCAATGGTCTTCCTCACAGTTCAGTAACTAACTTTGTGGATGAATTTATGTGTGCTGGTTCCTGCTAATGCTGGAGGAAGGTAAGTAGTGGCAAATGCTCATTGTTGTCATTCAAGAATGAGGTGAACTCAGGGTTACAGCTTACTGTCATAGGTCTTCATGTGACTATTAAGTTAATTGTTGAACCACAGATCATTGTGTGCATTGGCCAGAACATCCCATGACATAGTGGGATCCAGACCGCTAGATTTATTTCCTTTCTTTCCTTCGCTACCATTGTTCTGCCTCATCATTAAAATATTATGACTCAAAGCATGGTGCAGCCTGATGGACAAGTTGCAGCAAGCTCCTCCCAGCCATTAGTGTCAATGCTGCCATTTTCCTGGAAAAGCTTCAGTATGACTTTAATACAGTTGCTTTGTATTTTCCTTGAATATTAGCCATTTGTGAGTGAGGAGATGGTTTTTGTCCATTCAGATACAGGGTGATTCTTGCATAATTCAAGATGGCGAATGGACATTTATGTAGACCTAGATTTAGGACCATAATGTCAGTTGTGACATGCCATATAAATGAGATATGCACCGAATTGGGATAGAAACACCAAACATTATTATCTAGGTGCTAAGTGTGATCAGCATTTATCAGTATTTCTGCAAAGTTAACTTCTGCAGTTTGATTAATTGGGATTATCAAATTTCAATCCAACTTCGCAATTTCACATCAAAGCAGTGCATATTAAACCGAATTGTAATTTTGGATAGGAAACTACACAATCCAAATAACAAAAGTGCACAGTTCTTAGAACATATTATATCCATGAAAAAGGAAGTTTCTTCATAACTTCCTCATGGAACAAAGGACACTTCTTCTTTCCATCAAGCAGGAGCACTCAACAGGCTCTGCAGTATACAAAAGCAGAAGTAGATATGTGTACAAAACATGTATTATAGCTGATTCCTTTTTGCTATTTTACTTCAACTAGTAATGTTGATTTGGATGTTTTCACATGTTACCACCACCAGGAGGGGTGTTCATGTTAATCATCATCTATAGGACAGAGTTCTGTTACACAATTCTCATGGAGAAAAAGGTGCAAAGGTGTTTCACAAAAACATAGTTAGAAAGCGAGAGTTATCAACAAGTCTTTAATCTACAAAGTGAATTTTGAATAGGGTTTAAATGAGAGTAGGGAAATGAGAGTTAGCAAGGCAATTGCAGGGTGTGTGGCAGCTGAAACTATTGCCACTTACCTTGGACTGAAAGGAAGGGTAAATGAAGGTATAGTCAGAAAAATGGAGTGTTTTGGTGAGTGGGCTACGTGTCGTTGCTCACCAAGAGGGTAAGGAGAAGGCTATAAAAACATTGAAAGATGAAGATGAGAATTTTAAACTGAATGATTGAGAACCAAAGTAAACGAGTCCTGTTGGGAGGAGGGGTGAGGGAGGGTTTGCAGTGCAAGAATGAGTTTGTTTAGGTGGCATAAAATATGATTGGTGGAATTTGGGGTGAATTGAACATATCGCGCACAATGGATGAAATGATAAATTAGTTGGATAGAATCTTTAAGAAATGATTGGATACATATGATGGATACCATATGAGGGCAATTTGATTGAGTTGAACATTAAGTGAAAGACATGTAAGGGGAATAATCCATATGAAAGATTGAGGAGGATGAAGAGGGAAACTGCGGCACACTATCGGAGGATGTCGTCAGAGGATGTCATGTTTAATGTGTTGTGCCAAGAATAGAAACCCATCTGAGAAAAGACAGACATAGTGTCACAGGAATTGGCATGGATTTAAGGGAATGACAAAATCTTCAATGGTTTCAGGGTGAAAAGAGAAGGCTAGGGATCTGTATTCCCTCAGATTTCTCCAGCCACTGCTTGGATTTCCAGGGTCCGTGCACAATTGCATTTGCAGAAACTGCATGTGAATGTGTCAGCACGCTGACCATCAGCTGAGTTACCGCACAGCTTTGAGGGAACATTGATTGTGATGGGGCAGTATGTTTTACCGATAATGGTACTATTAGTCTGTTTTAAGTGAAAGTGATTGATATTTTAAAAGAGGAGAGAATGGTACCTGAGGAAAAAAAAATTACAAGGGTCATAAAAGGAAGTTGATTGATAGAAAGCTGAAAGTTAGAGAAATGAGAGTTTGAAATGCCTTGCATGACAATATGTTTCTGGAGGAAGAATTCAGAAGAATAGGGGGAAATCTGATTGAAGTACATAAAATACAAAAGGGGATTGATAAGGTGAATATGGAACAGAAGTCACACAATGTGGGACAATCAAGAACAAGAGGTCAGACATATAAGGTGAGAGGAAGTTGGTTGAAAACTGAGATGAGGAGAAGCTACTTCCCTCAGAGGGTTGTGAATCTGTGGGACTCATTGTCCCAGAGGATAGTGGAGGCAGAATCAATCAACAAATTCCACGCAAAAAAGATATGTTTCGAATGAAAAGTGATATTAAGGGCTATAGGAAGCAAGCAGGAAAGTGGAGTTGAGACCAGGGTAAGATCAACCATGCTGCAAATGTGTTGCTGGAAAAGCACAGCAGGTCAGGCAGCATCCAAGTAACAGGAGAATCGATGTTTCGGGCATGAGCCCTTCTTCAGGAATGACAATATGTTTTGGGCTCATGCCTGAAACGTCGATTCTCCTGTTCCTTGGATGCTGCCTGACCTGCTGTGCTTTTCCAGCAACACATTTTCAGCCCTGATCTCCAGCATCTGCAGTCCTCACTTTCTCCTCTAAGATCAACCATGATCATGTTAAATGGCAGAGCAGGCTTGAAGGATTGAATTCCCTACTCTCACTCTGAATTCCTATGTTCCTGAATGAAGTTGGGATGCCAAGGGGTTATCTGATTGAAGCCAGAAGAATAGGGTTTGTGAGATAAGAGTATCAAGGAGATGGTTATCGCTGTAGATTTATAAAGATTACATACAGAGAGTGATTAAGGGAGGAATAAACATATTAGTGTAAAATCATTGACTGCATTCAAGCTTTCCATGTTTCCAACTTGCTCACACCACTACCAGGAATTTTTTTCCTGTATCTGCACTCCTTTACCCTGCTTGGTTTTCAAGCACATATCCCAGACAAAAAAAGCTGGAGCCAGCTGTATATCCCTGCCATCCAGACAGCCTGGGGAAAATAATGAGATCTTCTTTGAAGATGTATATGTCCCAAATGTCCTGCTCCTGTTGGGTGCCCACACAAGAAAGGTTCAGCTTATCATTTTCTTATTCTTCCTGATTTTATTTTACCTTTGGGCTTTTATTTTTTTTTTCATAGCTCTGGGAATGAAAGCATTGTTGTGACATTATAAAATGGAAACCACTCATCAACTTCAAAGGTATATGAAATTCTTCATTACAAAAAAGTTAATTTACAGAATTCCACCAAATAACCCTGTTCCATCTTATTACTATTTTGGTAAATTGATGAAACCCATTTTGTGTTACCGTGTTACTTATACTCCCTGCCATTTCCACAGCTGCTATTCCTTTCCTATCCACAGTTCTCTCTTTTCGGCCCTGTAGTCTCTGCCTCCAATTCCCACATGGCCTGCCATAAGGAGGTAGTCTCCATGAAGCAGATAGTCTTCCATTATGGCAGGGACTATCTTGCCATTGAACAAGTGCCTGTGGCCTTTCGCAATAGCCCCTAGTTGGGGTTAAAATTACTCAAATCTGCTTTCAGCTTCATGGAAGCCTGCACCCTAGTTTACCAGAGGCTAGAATCTATGCGAATGACAAGATGGTGTTGGAACTACGTCCACATGCAAACCCACCCCCCCAAAACTATTTGATCAACCTCCACTTTGCTTCCATTCTCTTGCAGGCCTTTATTAGTGCAGACTATGTGACATAACACCATTATTTTGAATTTAAATTGGAAAATACTGAGTAAATTAAATGATTTGCTAGCCTAGAAAACCAACCATTAATAATAAAAGTAGAGGGCAAAATGTGAGCTGTTTATTAAGGTGGATTCATATGATATTGCATTGACATTGAGTGCAAATCGAATAATTACTACAAAACAATGATGATTTTCATCAGGGAGTAAATGTGACTCCACTCCATTCTAATGTCAGTTCAAGCTCTGCCCTGGATTCAGGCTGTATTTACTCTATCGTTATAGCATCAAGACTACCCTCAGTTAAACCTCAATGTTTGAGGATCTGCTTGTAATCTGCTATTTACTCCAACTTGCTTTTCTTTTCGGACATAATGATATTTCTTTCTTGTTTCTGTTGCTTATGCTGCAACAATAACCTGAAAACATATTGAGTGATGTTGCACCAGAATCTTAACAAGAGAATCGATTTATTTCAAAGAATAATCTATAAAACAAATCACCGTCCTCCATAAAATATTCCACAATTATGTACGGAGATCCAAGAAAAATAAAAGAAATATAGGGCTATATTTGTGAAAATTTGAATTAATTTGCAGTAAAATTGCATTCTTTGACTGCGCTAACATGATAAGTCAGTGTAAGAATGTGGTTTGAATATATAATTTAAAGTATTTTTACAGATTGTTATCATATTACTGGATTGTACCTTCAAATTGTTCAACTGCATCATCATATCAAAGCATCTTTCACACATATTTAAACATAGGCTGTTGCTCCATAGCAAAATGTTCCTTCAGACTTAATGAAATTAGATTAACACATCATAGAATCATGCAGTACAGAAGAGGCCCTTCAATCCATTGAGTCTGTACTATGCACAAGACCCATATTCCCACACTATGCCCATAGTCTTGAATGTATGATTGAATAACATTTATAATTTTAATACTGTTTATTAAGAAATATGGTTGCTGGATTCTTTTTAAAACCTAATGTAGATAAGGTGTATAGTTGCACATCTTTGTAAAAAACAATTTTTCTGTTATGTTGTGACCAGTGGAGTGCTTTCCTCTGTTCTTGGTTCTAACCATATAAATTGGAGTTAATCAAATAGGCTAAAGTCTGACCTCCATGAGAAGAAGTTCAGGAGGAACAATTATAAACATTTTATAAGATATGTTTGAAATGGATACTTAGAATATTTATGTATGAACATTGCTGATGAGAATTTTTACTGCCAACGCAACCAGTGAAATGCAAATCTTCTTGCACATCGTTTGAATTGTAAACTTATCTCTCAGTTACCTTTCATTCTGTTTAACATTTTGTTCAGAGAAAGTGGCTTGTCTTGGTATTATTTTGGTTAATCTTTGTGAATACTGGTATACCATTTCTGAAAAATGTGCCCAAATCTATGTGCAGTACTTCAAACGGGGTCTGACCATTGAACTCTATGTAAATGAATTACACGTTCCTTCACTTGTTTTTCCTCAATGAGATTGGAATACAGCCAAATTTTCAACATTACATTTTGATTATATTTTGTACATGTGTATGAGTTTTTAATGATTTGTGTACATGGACATCTAAATCTTTTTGTTCCTTACTGTTTCTGATACCTCACCTTTAAGAATATGTTGTGATTTGTTTTTCTTTCATATTAAGCCAATGATCTCAAGCTTCCACACAGTGTAATTCTGTTACCAAAGATTTGACATGTTGGTTAATGAAATAACTCCACAGAGGCTGGTATCCAATCATCAAGTCACCCTTTATTCACACAGGAACAGTCCTTGATTTTAGTACTGCCTCTTCAGAGTAAGCTCTCAGAGTATTTCTCTCAAGTTTTCCTAGCCTCTCCTTACAGTTCATACTCTCTAATCCAGGTAGTATCCTAGTAAACCTCTTCTGTACCCTCTCCACAGTCTCCACATCCTTCCTGTAATCTGGCGACCAGAATTGAACACAATATTCGAAGTATGGCCTAACCAATGTCTTATAAATTTGGAACATGGCATCCTGACTTTTGTACTCAGTGACTTAACCAATAAAAGCATGTATGCCATACACATTCTTCACCACCTTATCTACTTGCATGCCCACATTCAAGGCGCTATGGACTTAGGGTCATAGAGTCATAGAGATGTACAGCATGGAAACAGACCCTTCGGTGACTTGAACCTTAAGATCCCTCTGTGCGTTAATGCTGTTCAGGGTCCTGCCATTAACTGTGTACTTTTCTTTACATTTGATTTCCCAAAATACATCACCTCACACCTAGCCAGACTAAACTCCAGCTGCCATTTCTCCACCCATATCTGCAACCATATCTATATCCCGTTGTATCCTTTTACAACCTTCTATACTCTCCACAACTCCACGATCTTTGTATCTGCAAATTTACTAACCTACCCATCTACATTTTCACCGAAGTCATTTATATGCATCACAAACAGCAGAGGTCCCAGTACAGATCTCTGCAGAACACCACTAGTCACCCATCATCAGCCTGAAAAATACCCTTCCACCGCTACCCTCTGTACTTACAGGTATTTAATTAGAATTGCACTTAGGCAGCCATTTTCTAATTGAAAAATGTTGAGCCAGTCAAGGTGACTCTCTCACAATCAATTTCACCCAATCAAACTTGGGCCCGAGCCTTTTATCACAAGCACTGATAATTGAACCAGCAGCTTCTCATACGAGACTCTAACTGAATTTATACCGTTAATCTGTAGATGTTCCCCAGTTTAGGTTCTTAGCCTAGCCAAGGTCTTGCACAAGCTTAAGGGTTGGAGGTAAGTGAAAATTTTGTTAAAAATTGGTCCTGCCATCACTGAAACAGCAGCACCAATACTGACCTCTATTCAAACCAAGTGACCATTTAACCAGACACCTATTTTTATTGATTCTACTTTGGATATTGCATGGCAAATTAAGTTTTCCAAACCAGTTGTAGGTGGGCTTTTGAATAGCACGTCAGAATTATAGGCAGATTGGGGTCATAATATTCCTTGATGAAATTCATCAACTCTTGAAAGGTTTTAGTATGGGGTGTCTCAGGAACGTTAGGCTCCTAATAACTGAAAAAGCTGTGGTCCACAAGCTGTCAGGAGAATTACCTGTTGCTTTTCGTCTGTCCCAATAGCATTTGACCAGAAAACTTAACACAGTCTTGCTACATCTTTGACGGCAGGATCAAACAAGTCAAACTTCTTAAACAACAGCATGATGTAAGATTGTGCTTTACTCTTGTCACTGACACACACACACACACACATACTCACACGTATCTGTCAGCCAGGGCTCCCTGGTTGAGGCTGTTAATCAGATTTCATATTCTATGAGGTCTATTTGGGTGACCTCATTACAATCACTACACTTAATCCATCTTAGCTCTTTGTAATTTTCATCTTGCATTTATACACTTCACTGTGATTATAAAGAAAAAAATTATAAGGGAATGATCCACCATCCATGATTAACTAAAGAAGTTAGGGAAAACATCAAACTGAAGGAAAAAGCATATCATTCCACAAAGGTGAGTGGACAGACTATAAAATGGCACCTAGAAGGAAAAAAAACAGAAAAATGATCAAATGAGACATCTGACCTGCCTTGTATCTTTCAAAATGTAAGTCCAGTATGACCAATACATTGATTTTCAAATATTCTAAGTTTTTTTCTTAACTTATTTCTTCCTTCTGAGCAAAGAATGACTAAAAGGTTAATTAGGAGAATAAATAGGGAATATGAGAGAGTATCAGAAGCTAGCCAGAAATATAAAAACAGCAAGAATTTTTACAAGTATATGAAAAGGTGAAGAAGATGCAAGCTGTTGCTAAAAATGTTGAAGTGAACATATGAGGAAGTGAGCATCTTAATCCTTTAAATCCTTCCCCACATCCTGTCACATGATGTGCTGCAGCACAGGAATGATTCAATAGCTCGGTAATAGCTGATCAAGTTGACTGAGTCATGAATGGACTATTTTCTCGACTGTGGATCGGTATCAAAGCTCTGCAGGCAAGCGATGTTCAGTCATGTATGTACATGAACAGTACACAACTAATCTGCAGAGGAGCCTACATATCCTCATCATTGTGGAAAGGAAGCCCCTGGGCATTGGCATCAAAGGCAAGGTTGAAGCATATGCAACGTCTTCAGCCAGAGATGCTAAATGGGTGATTAATCTCTACCTCTTTCTGAAGTCCCCTCATGGATGTCAGCCTTCAGCTAATTTGATTGACTCCAATTGCTTTGGTTATAACCAAGGCTGAAGGAAAGCACCAACATTCCAGTTCCACAGTTTGGCTAATGGATTTTCTTTAAGACCCATGGATAAAGTGTAGGCTTTTCCAAATCCATAGCTCTGATGTTCTGGCACGTGAGGTCAAGTAACCAAGCATGTATGGCTGTCTCTGAAATCTTGCAGACAGTTTTCTCAGGAAATACAACCTTGAAATTTCTTTCAAATATTCTGTCAAAAGAATAAATAAGCTTCACCTTGAACCCAATTATGGTAGCCTGCTCCTAGCCAGCTATCCTTCAATTGAAAAAAAACCCTAGAAATTTCTGGAGAAACTCAGCAGGTCACCAAACATGAATCATCAATTCTGCTTTCTTCCCATTGATGCTGCATGTTTGGTGACCTGCTGAGTTTCTCCAACAATTTCTGATTTTGTTTCAAATCTCCAACACCTGCAGCTCTTTGTTATATTTCCTCCAATTGAGTTAGTTCTTAGCAGGCTTTCCACTAACTGAATCAAATAAAATAAGAGTGTCTCCAAGTTAGTTACTATTCAAAATAGCTCCAGTGGGGTATACAGTAATCAGAGCAATTATCCTTAATGATGTGATTTCTAGAAAGTCTTGTTTGATAAAAGTCATCAATATCCACACTGAACATTCAGGTAAATCTGCAAGGCTTGAAATAGATTCCCTTTTTCAAAATTGAAGTCCACCCTAAGAATATTCAGAAGTGTCTGAATGCACTGGATGTAGCTAAGCTTGCAAGGTCTGACAGAATTCCAGCAGTGGTGCTAAAGACCTTTCTTCCAAACTCAGCCGTTCCTCTCGGCAAGCTGATTCAGTGCAGAACCCACAGAAGCCAGACAAATCCACCCTGACCATTTACTATCCACTCAATCAATTAAATCATGCGATTTGTGATCTAACTCCATGTGCTCACATTTTCCAAAATCTCTTACTACCTTTAGTCACAATGAATCTGTTTCCCTCATGTCAAGGTAGAATTTGACTAATCATAGTGTTAAGCATCCCTAGCGAAAGTTAAATCAATGTTAATCAAGGTGAAACTCACCACTATCTGATTCATACCCAGCACAAAGGAAGATAGTTGGGGCCAACAGCAGTTCTCAGGGTAGTTCTTGGCCCAGCTACCTTCAACCACTTCATAAATTATTTCCCTTTCATCATAAATCCGCAACTGTTTGTCGATGATCATACAGTATTTTGTTACATTTGCAACTCCTCAGATACTGAAACAATCTAAGCCTGCATTAACAATATCTTCTCAACACTCAGACTTTGACCAATGACATCCATGCCACATAATTGCAAGACAATGAGCATCTCCCACAAAAAAGAATCTACACACTTTCATTTAATATAACAACACTAAGATTGCTGAAACCTCTATTATCAACATTTTGGAGCCATCAGTGGCCAGAAACACATACCAAAGCATAGCTATCTTGCTTTGTCCTAGGTATGACATCAGACAGAAATGAGTTTCAGGAGAAAGTGAGGACTGCAGTTGCTGGAGATCAGAGTCAACAGCATGGCGCTGGAAATGCATAGCAGGTCAGGCAGCATCCGAGGAGCAGGCAAATTGATGTTTCGAGCAGAAGCTCTTCATCAGGAAAAGCTTGATAAAGGGCTTATGCCTGAAATGTCGGCCCTCCTGCTCCTTGGATGCTGCCTGACTTGTGCTTTTCCAGCACCCCATGCTCAGAGATGAGTTTCATGCTGATTAACATTGAGTTAAATTTTACAAAGGATGGTTAACATTACGAATACTCACATTCTCCCTGGATGCGAAGGGAAGCAGATTTATTGCAGATCAAAGGTCAGATGTTCTTTGGTGAATAGCTCAACTCCTAACTACTTAAAGCCTGTCCAGTATCTACAGGGCAGGTACAATGGATTGCTTTCCAATTGCCTGAATGAGTACAGTTCCATCAACAATTGGGAATCTTGATAACACCCAGTATAAAGCCACCTCCTGGACTGGCGTACCATCCATCATCTTATCGTGTATTTTCTCCACCATCAACATGCAACTCATCAAGACTCCTTTGACAGCACCATTGAAACTGCATGCTTGGACTCTTAGATGGATCAGGTACAGCAAAGGTTTGGGATCACCACCAACTGTACAATTCCCTTCAAGGCACTCACCTGACTTGGAAAGATTTCATCATTTCTGCATTATTGAGGACTCAAAATGCTGGAGCAACCACCTTGACTGCACACGGACTCCATTAAATCAAGAAAATCACCTAGCACCACCTTCTTTAGGGACCAGCAATAAATGCTGGCCTTGTCAATGATGGCCACCACTCGTACGTGACTAAAAATAATTTGCCTGACAGTAATTTGCCTGACAGGCGGCACGGTGGCACAGTGGTTAGCACTGCTGCCTCACAGGCGCCAGAGACCCGGGTTCAATTCCCGCCTCAGGCGACTGACTGTGTGGAGTTTGCACGTTCTCCCCGTGTCTGCGTGGGTTTCCTCCGGGTGCTCCGGTTTCCTCCCACAGTCCAAAGATGTGCAGGTCAGGTGAATTGGCCATGCTAAATTGCCCGTAGTGTTAGGTAAGGGGTAAGTGTAGGGGTATGGGTGGGTTGCGCTTCGGCGGGGCGGTGTGGACTTGTTGGGCCGAAGGGCCTGTTTCCACACTGTAAGTAATCTAATCTAATCTAAATTGGTGTCACCAGACAGGATAAGAAAAGATAAAATTTTCGATAGAAAAGTTCAAAAGATAAATTAAAATGAACTTTTAAAAAGCCAATTGGGCTATATCTTATCTTTACTAGACAGGTGCTAATCATGATCAATGTTGTTTTGCTGTTTGCAACTCACATTGTAATTTTGGATGTTTAACATAAACGCCACATGAAGGAAATAGACTGTAGTCATTTTGAGGAAATTATTACAAATCCTCCAAACAAAGGACAAACCAATATGTCACGATTGTGGTAATGGTCAGCAACATCTGCAATGAGTCAATTGATTGCTAAACATTGTCATGTGCTTTGACCTTTATATCTGAATCTTCAGTGCTGTCTGTTACTGGAAACCATGTAAACATCCAGTCACATTGAAAATGAAATACAGTGGCCAACTTAGATTCATTTTGGATATTTGTGTTCATACGTATTGTATGAGGAATATGACTGAAACTCCTGTCATGGAAGTGTGTCAGAGTTTTTTTTAATATTTAAGTTTTATTGTCATGTGTACTCACGTACAAGGTATAAGAGTAGAGTGAAAAGTGTATAATGTCACCACACAAGGTGTCATCTTAAGTACAAAATGGCTAGGTCCAAAATTTTAGTTACAGAAATAGAAGAGTACAAGGATAAGCTTTTCATGGGAAAAGTGAGAACTTATGATCTTATGGCGATTAAGATCATCACAGAATGCAAGCTCAGCTGAGTTAGAAACATCATCCTCTGTATGTGAAACGCACACAGCAAGGATTACATATAAACGAGCAACAAGCCACAGACAGGGTCATCTGTTCTCAAGTTGTGCCGCGATCAGGTGATGTAGAAGGATTTGTGCTGTCAGCACAATTAGAGACTATTACTTTAAACTCAACATATTCCTTCTGTGAATAAAATAAATAAATCAAATTATTCAGTAATTTAAATTGATTCACTTCAAATAAATAGGAACAGTGAGTAGTTGGTTCAGAGATAATGAAATATTGCATGAATTGTTCTGTACAGGCAGAGGTGAAGATTTACGGGCAAATCGAATGCAAAATAACCCCTATATTCTGTCAAGTTCATGAAAGAATTGTTATAGCATTTATCTCAGATAATAACAAGGGAGCTTCCCAATAGGTTACTTTTGAAACATTTAACCATTTTGATCAACTATGACTTTTAATTTTGCACTATCCATTTCTTATAGTTTTGAATTTTTATGTTTAAAAAGTGGGCAATATTGACATTATCTGGGCTTTTTCTCTTTATTCTTTCATGGGATCTGGGTGTCACCGACAAAGCCAATATTTGTTGTTCATCTCTAATTGCCCCTGAACTTAATGGTTTGCTAGGCCATTTCTAGGGCCATTAAGAGTCAATCACATTGTTGTGGATATGAAGTCACATGTAGGATGACAGATTTCCTTCCCCAGAGGACACGGATTTACGACAGCCAATGATCATGACTCCATTGCTGAAGCTGCCTTTCAACTCCAGATTTATGAATTGACTTTAAATTTCACCACCTACTGTGGTGTGATTTGAACCCAGGTCCTCAGATGTTTAGCCTGGATCTCAGATTACTAGTCCAGTGAAATTACCATAACAATACTATCTCCCCAAGGACATTAAGGCTTTATTTTGAAAGAAAGATAAATTATCATCAGCGAAGATACAGTATGAGCACTGTGAGATCAATAAGTCAGCAATCCTTCTAGACCAATGTTCCTAATCAAGTCATCAACATTTTTGTGTTTAAATAGTGTTGTTAAAATTGTCTTGTCTGAATAGTCCAAATCACAAATTTCTAACATTGATCAACATTTGTTTTGCAAATATTTGGTTTTTAAAAGGGGTCATTCTGATAATGAAAGTACCTGATCTCACTGAGGAAATGATAAAATAGAAGTTACACTAGTCTTGTGGGCATTGCACATGCTGCTTGGATTTGTAGTTGCCTATATGATGATGACATTTCATTTTGATCCCAGCATACAACTGTGTTAAATGCAGAATTTTTCAAGAATTTCAATTCTATAATTGCAACTGTTTTGTGGTGCATTTCCTCATTATGGGGTAAGTTTAGTGAAGTCTGATTAGAAATTCTTTAATTGATTTTTTTATTGCAGCTCTAAACTTGTGGAAATTAAATAAGTGATTTGTAATATCCTGATTGGAAATTTCTGTGTGATGCTCACCTTAAGATCAAATGTGTAAAAACGTCAGTCCTTCTCTTTATTAATCAGTCATGGCTTTGTAATACCACTGCCATCCCCAGATCAGCAGGTACCTTTCAGATGATCCTGAAAAATGGAGACAAGAATATGATCAAAAAATATGGAGTTGCCTTCCAGGAAAGTCTACTATATGGGTGATGGAGTCACTGGGTCCAGTGGTGCCCTCCTTGTCAATTACATCACAAGACTGAAAGGGTTAAAATGCTCTTCAACATAAACAAAATAAAACTTCAACATCTATTAAAATTAAAAAAAATTCCGTTTTGTCCCCTTGTAAAGAAACCACAAAAATTCTATGAAAAATGTAGGGGAATTTATTTTCTTCACATTTGCTAATACAATTTTAAAAATGTATTTTACCAAAATATTAAGTTTTCCTACAGTAGTTTCTAAAAGAGACCCACTTTATCAATAAATAGTCTAAAAATACAGCAACTCCATGCACCTTGTGTGTTTGAATGGTGAACACTGGGCAAGGTAATGCTGTAGTGAAGAATTTGGGGCAACAAGGCAATTTGGACAATAACGCTTGGTTCTGGTGGCTTGACACTGTACATACAATCAATAGAACTTGGTGTCAAATTTAATCTTTCATAACCACAAGCTCTGATTACATTTGCTACAATTATGTCCTTCTACCTATTGTGGATAAATTTGTATCAAGTTATTTAATGTAATTTTACAATAATATTTATTTTGGTCAAGTTCAGATATGTAACTGGCATCTAGAATTGGATGATTTTTCTCTGTTGCTGCCACTGTCCTCATGTTGAAAGGAAGTTGGAAAATATATATAAATAGTAATGCAATCATGTATTGCAAGCTAATTCATTATTTGAATGGCTGCTGTTGCTTCTATTCATCTTCTCCTATTACATATCATGCATGATTAAAGAGCTTTTGTAAAACTGAAAAGGAAGAGTAGTTTTGGTTCTAAATTTTTCAGTTAGTGCTAATACAAGCAATCTACCCACTCCTAACTGCAGATTGAACAGCAGTGTTGTATAATTCAAGTGGGTAAACCTAACCAAAAAAAGGTGTGTACTTTCACAAAGGTGACACAATTACTTTTTTTAAAGAATTCATTCCAATGATGTGAGTGTCGCAGGCTAGGCCAGCATTTATTACCCAGAGGGCAGTTGAGAGCCAAACACATCGCTGCGGGTCTTCAGTGACATGCTGACCAGACAAGGTAAGGGCAAAAGTTTGCTTCCCTAAAGGGCACTAGTGAATCACATGGACTTTTCCTGACAATCAACAACTGTTTCATGGGTCTTCACTGGACTCTTAATTCCAGAACTTTATTGAATTAAAATTCCATCATCACCCATGGTGAGATTCAGACTTGGGACCACAGACAATCACCTGGGGAGGTGAAGGCCAAGTGGTATTATCACCGGACTGTTAATCAAGGTATTCAGGTAATGCTCTGGGGACCCGAGTTCAAATCCTGCCATGGCAAATGGTAGAATTTGAGTTCAAATTCAACTTTTAAAAATCTGGAAATAAGAGTCTAATAATAACGGTTAACCCATTGCTGATTGTCATAAAAAAACCATCTCTAGTCCACTAATGCCCTTAGGGAAAGAAGCTGCTAGCCTGGGTCTGACCAACATGTGACTCCAGACCCACAGCAGTAAGGTTAACTCTTAACTGCTTTCTGGTAAATTCGTAATGGGCACTTAACACTGGCCTAGCCAGAGACACCTGCAGCTTGCGAATGAATTAATTTTTAAAAATTACCTGGGTCTCTGGAATATCAGTCCAGTGGCAATGCCTCCCTTTTTGTATAATGAAACAAAAGCATAGTTCAGAACCAGGAGATCCGAAATAAAAACAGTAGATGTTGGAGAAACTCAACTACTATTCTTGAGAGAGAAGAGAAGTCATGTTGGACTCACAATATTTTCATTCTGTTTCTCTTTCAGTGTAGTCACCATAGGTTTTTGTTTATTCTTGTACGTGATGTGGATGTTACTGGCAAGGCCACCATTTCTTCTCCCGCTCTAATCACTCTTGATCGGAGTGGTTTGCAAGGCCGAGTTCAGAGGGTAGTAAAGACTCAGTCACATTGCTGACAGTCTATAGGCCAGCCCAAGTGAGGATGGCAGGTTTCCTTCCCAAGTGAATCAGATAGTTTATTTAAAACAAAAGACAATAAGGATTTGCACAGTTGCCTTTCGGCTAGCTTTTGTTAATTTCAGATTCTTATTGAACTCATCTGCCATGGTGGAATGATTAACCCACTTCCCCAGAGCATTACTAGACCAGAGATATTACCAATATGCCAATATCTCCTCCTATGTTGCTCCAGAACCTTCTCTTTTTAAAAACCAAAAGAGCTGTGTATGCAGTAAATCAGAAGCAAAAACAGAAATTGCTGGAAAAACTGAGCAGATCTGGCAGCATTTGTGGAGAGAAATCAGAGTTAACATTTTGGGTCAAGTGACTCTTCCTCAGAACACTATCTGCTTGTTCTAACTAACTTATCCATGCACAAATGAAGAAATAAACTCTGGTGAGGCAAATGGTGGGTTGACCCATGTGACTTTCTATTTGGACATTGTGTGCCCAGCACCATGACATCATATGCCTGTTGACTGTGCGACACATCACTTCCTGACTTTAGTGGCACTATTTGGGATGATGAAATTGAGGAAACTTCAAGAAAACCCTCTTTAATATGAGAAAGTCACTTTGAAAAACTGAGTCTACTGAAGTGGGAGATGAGTTTTAAATTGAAGTTCTTGTATTGTAAGTATTTCCAAGAAAGGCTGTCAATGATCTTTATTAGTATTCCAGACTCGAGAGGGCATCTCTGTTTAATTGAACCAATGAGCCAGTAATGGCATCTATAAATTTTCCTTCTATTTTAAGGCGATGATATAAAATGCAGCATACCTCCTGTACAGAGGATCGCATCCATCATGCCCTGGAGAGATGTCTACATGGATTGGATAGAACTGTCTCCTCTAATTGGAAGGGTGAGTCATTTTGTTTCAAATTATTTTCTTGTATAATTTATTCATACTTCTGAATCTCTGCTTTATTGCCTGTGTTATTTCAGTAAGCATCTTTAACAGCTTAGATGAAAGGTTTGAATGTGACGGTGGAGATTGTTGCCAGTAATTAGCATTTATCCTCCTTTTCAATTAAAACATCATACCCTGTGAAACTGGTATCTTTGAAACTCAGAAATCAGTTTCTCAATGGCTAAGAAGCATAGACTCATTGCACTACTGAACTTCTCAAAATCATAAACATGTACACCCCTGTGTCCCACCAGATTCAGACAGTTTTGATCTTAGATAGCAAATGCTAAGGGCCAAATGCAAGTTTAGTGTTTATAACAGGAATCAGTCTATTGGATACAACCCTTGCTACAATATATCAGACTCCAGATTTAATGCACAGAAATGATTTCATTATTGCTTCATATTGAAACTTGCTGATGAGATTTAGACGCACAGCAAAATACTGTAACATCCTGAAATGTTCCTACATCCCGTTTTGTAGTTGGCAGTGTAGCAATCATGAAGTCATTCATGAAAATTTACCATGAGGTAGTTTTTCCAAAATATTTCTAATATAGAGTCATACAACCATAAAAGGATTTCATTCAGCCTATCGTGCTTTTATCAATACTTTAGCAGCTGTCCATTATAATCTCACACTGCAGCATTTTGGCCATAACCCTGCAAATTACGAACGCAAAAGATTAAGATTTATACCCTTAAACTCCCGTACTTAGCTCAAGTTCCAGAGTTTCACTCTCTGCAGCTTGCACACCATGCTGGGAGCACCGAAGGCCTTATTTTTATACATTAGGCCTACCTTGCTTCAAGAACCTATCCAATAGCGTTTGGGGAGTTCCTGTGGAATCTACTTTTACCACCCTTTTGAGTAGTGCATTTCAGATCTCATCTCCTGTATGAAAAGAAAATCTCTCTATATCCCCTTTAGCTCTTTTGTCAATTATGTTAAATCTTAGACCTCAGGTTGTCAACCCACTTGCCAAAGAAAAGCATTTGCCCTGATGTGCTTGATTAGAGCCCTTCTTAATTTTAAATACATCTTCTCAATCTTTTAATTTCCCTTTAATGAGGAGGACAATTCCACCTTTGTCCACCTCTCTTGATAACCAAAGTTCATTATATCATGTGTCATTCTTCTTAAACCTCCCCAATACATGCTCCAATGCTTAAATATCTTTCTTAACATGTAGTACCCAAGATTCTGCACAACACCTGAGCTGAGGCTTAACTAGTTATTTGTAAGGTTAAACTTGGCTTATGTTCTCTTTGCATTTACTGTCCCTCTTTGTAAGGTCAAGTGTCCTGAACACACCTTTCCAGTTCCTCAACTCCAAATGGTTAGGTTCAATATTTGAACCCTTGAGTTATATGCTTTGATTGGCCAGTGAATACATTTTGTGTTATTGCGAAATAGGGAACTTCAAAATAATATGATAAAAATTATTGTTAAGAGGAGAATGCTGATGTTACTAGTGCTTGCTATCCATTCCTGAACAGGTGGCCAATGTACTATTCAAAACATTTTTATTTGCATATATAAGTTTGGAGAACAATAACATCATCCTGTATCAATACTGCCTCACACCCTTCCTTGTCTCCCATTTTCCTATTCCTCATGAATATACATTGTAGCCAGAAACATTTAATCCCGATCCTCGTTCATGTTTACACAAAATCTCTGTTATCTGCTTGAGCCCTTCGAATAGGTTTGAAACCACAAACTACTAACTCAAGTATGAGTGTGACCACTGAGTCAAGGTTGATTTCTGGCAAACTTTTAAAATTTGAATGTTCAGATTTTGGTCTTGAGTGGCATGTGGTAAGCACACTTGCTGTTTTTAGTAAAGTTTAAAAAAAGTTTGATTGGTCCATAAGCATATCGGGCTCTTGTGCAAATGAATTTGAAAAATTTTACGATATAAAAACACTAATAATGGCAAGTTATTGCAAATAGGAATCACTGCATACGATTTTTACAATGACTTTGCATTTTTTCATTGATAAATGGGCTAATATATCATTCTTTAAACTGGCCTAAAGGGAATTTGTAAAAAATAATACTTGTCATATTATAATTAATAATGTTTTAACAATCATAATCTATATAGGCTTCAGCATTACCCCTTCTCTGAATTTTTGCACATGCAAATTTACGTATGCAAATAATATGTTTGTTTTTAGTCATTTGTATGGGAAAGCATAGTGAATACAAGTAATGGCAGCACTGTAACTCAGTGGTTAACACAGTTGCCTCATAGTGTCAGGGACCCAGGTTTAATTCCAGCCCCGGGTGATCTGGCTTCCCCCCAAAGTCCAAGGATGTGCAGGTTAGGTATATTGGCTGCGCTAAATTGCTCCAGAGTGTCCAGGATAGTGTAGGTTAGAAGGATTAGCCATGGTAAGTGCAATGTTATTGTGTAGGGCTAGGTCTGGATGGGATGCTCTTCAAAGGGTTGGTACAGACTTGATGGATCAAATGACCTTTTTCCACACTGTATGGATTCTATGATTCAAGACAGTAATTTCCATAATAATATTTTGAAATACCCCATTTCACGCAGTTATAAGAAATACCTACTGGCTTTTCAAAGATGTATATTTCTCTTAACGATTAAAATTTGTTTGCGATTTCTCTAAAATTGAAGAAACCCACACTTTAACATAATTTTAATTTGGATGTTGGGAATCTGAAGAAATTGCTGGAAATGTTCAATGCCTTTGATGTATCTGTGGAGGAGAAAGCAAAGATATAAGTCTGATGAAAGGCCATTGTTTAGGATAAGTTACAGTTATTGATTTCCAAATGAGCTTCACCCTTTTTGTCTCAAAGCGAGGTTTAAATATAAACCTTTAACAAAGCCACATTACCATTGTCCACATTTAATTCACATCCGAGAGCAGCTATACTGTGACACCAATAATGGCAGGAAGGAAATGGGTTCACAACTTATCTGACCATATGAGTCTGAAGAGCTTCAATCTCGTTTCAGCTTGTAAAAGTTTAAACAAATACAATTTGAGCTGTTTATCATAGGTTAAGTTTTAAGAAATGAAAGTAGACAATACTCTCAGTTATGATTCTGTTTTTATTGTCAATCTCACTACAGTGGCCTAGAATTGAATTACTCTGAGAACATTTTTCATTTAGATTTGGAGTATTTCAAATACCAAGCATGGTGTAAAGGAATTTTGCTTACCCTCCTTTTACCTTGATCAAATAATTATGAGATGAAAGTTGGATTTGGATTAAAATTCATTTGTACCGTGTTCTGTTGAAAGCATTATCCAATGTAGGAATGCAGGAACATGAAGCTTTCTTTACATAGATTAATGTGAATAAAACCGAGTATTGTGTCCAAGTTTTAGAAATTTAGTTGAATCATTGATTTGGATTCGACTTCTTGATTTCACAGCAATCAATATGTTGTAAAAATCTTGTACAATAGTCTTGAAGTCTTAATTTGAATCCCCATATGCTGAGGGTTGGATCTTGTGCTTAACTTCATGAGTAAGTAAGAAAAACTTGCGTTTAAGTAATATATTTCTGGATATCAGGATGATCCAGTGCTTTACAATCAATGAAATCATTTCAAATCATCGTGCTGAACTTTACCAGGAAACGGCTATATAATTTTTGCTGAGTTTCATGGGTTTCCTCAGTGAGCGTAATCGGGTTTTCTTATGCTTTGCCCAAAAATCTGCACATCACCTATGCAAAATGCCTTTAGAGTGCCTTGTTGGCCCTATCTTCCCTTCCACCAAAGGCAGAAGTATTCACCACTGCCAGGATCATCCAGGATTCCCCAGTGCTGGCACTATTTTTAAAGCCCAGCCATATACCAGGTCAGTCAGGAACTGCCCTTCACCGTGCACATAACTAAAATTAAATACTGCTCTGGACACCATGGGCTAATTTAACATAATCAATTCCCCTAACCTGCACATCCCTGGCCACCATGGGCTAATTTAGCATGATCAATCAACCTAGCCTTCACATCCCTGGACACCATGGACTAATTTAACATGATCAATTCCCCTAGCCTGCAAATCCCTGGACACCATGGGCTAATTTAACATGATCAATTCCCCTAGCCTGCACATCCCTGGACACCATGGGCTGATTTCGCATGATCAATTCCCGTAGCCTGCACATACATGGATACCATGGGCTAATTTAGCATGATCAATCCACCTAGCCTGCACATCCCTGGACACCATGGGCTAATTTAACATGATCAATTCCCCTAGCCTGCACATCCCTGGACACCATGGGCTAATTTAGCATGATCAATTCCCGTAGCCTGCACACCCCTGGACACCATGGGCTAATTTAACATGATCAATCCACCTAACCTGCACATCCCTGGACAACATGGGCTAATTTAGCATGATCAATTTCCTTAGCCCGCACATCCCTGGGCACCACGGGCAAATTTAACATGATCAATCCACCTAACCTGCACATCCCTGGACACCATGGGCTAATTTAACATGATCAATCCACGTAACCTGCATATCCCTGGACAGCATGGGCTAATTTAGCATGATCAATCCACCTAACCTGCACATCCCTGGACACCATGGGCTAATTTAACATGATCAATCCACGTAACCTGCATATCCCTGGACAGCATGGGCTAATTTAGCATGTTCAATTCCCCTTACCTGCACATCCCTGGACAGCATGGTCGAATTTAGCATGATCAATCCACCTAGCCTGCACATCCCTGGACACCATGGGCTAATTTAACATGATCAATCCACCTAACCTGCACATCCCTGGAAACCATGGGCAAATTTAACATGATCAATCCACCTAGCCTGCACATCCCTGGACACCATGGGCTAATTTAACATGATCAATCCACCTAACCTGCACATCCCTGGACAGCAAGGGCTAATTTAGCATGATCAATTCCCCTAGCCTACACATCCCTGGACACCATGGGCTAATTTAGCATGATCAATTCCCCTAGCCTGCACAAACCTGGATACCATGGGCTAATTTAGCATGATCAATTCCCCGAACCTGCACATCCCTGGACAGCATGGTCTAATTTAGCATGATCAATCCACCTAGCCTGCACATCCCTGGACACCATGGGCTAATTTACCATGATCAATCCACCAAACCTGCACATCCCTGGACACCATGGGCTAATTTAGCATGATCAATTCCCCTAACCTGCACATCCCTTGACAGCATGGGCTAACTTAGCATGATCAATTCCCGTAGCCTGCATATCCCTGGACACCATGGGCTAATTTAGCATGATGAATCCACCTAGCCTGCACATACCTGGACACCATGGGCTAAATTAACATGATCAATTCCCCTAGCCTACACAACACTGCACACCATGGGCTAATTTAACATGATCAATCCACCTAACCTGCATATCCCTGGACACCATGGACTAATTTAGCTTGATCAATTCTCCTAGCCTGCACATCAGAACATGTAGGTGTCATGGCTGACACTTCATTGCAAATACAAGTGCACATTTGTAAATGTATGACATGTTAGGGACCGAGCTACACAGAATACCCATCCTTAGTGTCATCCTGTCTTAGAATTCTGTCTGAGGGAGTGCTACCCTTTCCTCAATGCCCAGTGTAACCCAAAATCTTCTCATTGATCAATGTGGGGCCACCACACACCAGAAAGCCTTCAAATGGTTGGAATTATTCACTTTTATACAACACCAACCAAACCAAGGAATAAACAAATAAAGCAAAGGTGTATTTGTCTGTGAGAGCAGGCTGGGACTGATTATCTTCTGAGTACCAACAAATTTATAGTCAATGAGTGATCATTGTATCTTGTACAATTTCTGTTGGAAATGAGAGGTGATTAACTCCAGTGTAGCTTGTTTTGCTGAATGCTGCAGTGCTCATAGCCCTCATCTTTCTCTTATAAGCACTTGCCCCCACATTCCCCCAACCCCCATACTGGCCTAAACATTGAACCTCATCTTCAGCAAGCCCTTCAGCTCAATGAGACGGCCTAGTGAAAGGATATCTCAATGCTCACCCTCAGTCAAGAGGTTGCACAGTAGTATCATCAGCCAGCCTTTATCTCTCAGTGATATCCTTAAAAGGTATCCAGAAATGGATCAGCAAACTGAGAATTCTCATGGAAGTTCCCAGGGCTGTTGGGACAGACTTCTAAATTGTGGTAATCTGTGATGATCACAGATGGCTTCTACATTGTTGGAATAGAAACCCCTTTCTATGGATGCACTCTGCCAGGTTATGAAATGATGCTCTCAACACAATGTCTGTATCCAGCCTGTAGTGCCCTGTACTAGGCAGAACCCAGTTATATTGGCACAGCCCACTGCCCGGGCTGAAATGCTGACCTTATCAGATGATGTGATGTAATCTCACACCAAGGCCTTTGGAAACAGGCTAGATCCATTTGTGGTTTAAGGATTGTGAGATCCCACACAATTCCCAGAGGATCCTCAGAAGCAACTGGTGATATAAAAGTGTCTTGTAGTTGTCGCTTTGACAATAATTGGGATAAGATGGCTACCCTCCCCATCATATCGCATGTCCTACTCCAGCATCAGCTTAGTTCTATGACAGTGTTCCAGGACATTGTCAATCCATGGTGACACTGTGCCTCACTTATCTGGAAGAAAAAGTGTCAAGGAGTCTAAAGTCTGGGCCTTCTGTACTTCCAGCACATCCTGAGATGAGGCCTCATCATATCGAGGTTGTTTCACTTCCGCTGAAACTGGCTGCTAGTCCTAGGCTTACTGGGACATCTGTTTTTCCTCAATTTCCCTGCATTTCATAGCACCGCAACAAGAATGATAATAACCCCTATAGTGGCTGGCTCCACCAATCATGTTTCCAACGAGCCTGTGTGGTAAATAGCAGAAACTGAAAATGTCCTTAGTAATGTCAGCAGTCAGCATTCGCAAGACAGACAGATGTCATTCTAGTATAGCCTTCCATTCAGTGAGACATTCGATTCACTTCATACGATGTCAAGAAACATTTTGAGGCAGTTGATATTGCAAAGGCTCCAACCCCTGGCAACATTCCAGCAATAGAACTGAAGGTTTATGCTCCAGAACTCTCCTCATCAAATTCTTCCAGTACAGTTACAACACTGGCATCTAACCAGCAGTGTGGAAAATTGCCCAGGCATGTTCTACATAGAGCGGGTGGTAGACTGCTCACCTTAAATCGCAAATTAGGATGTTTTTCACTTGGCTCAAAGAATTTGCTGAATAAATAAACAACGTTTGATACATTACCAGCATAGAGTGTGTACTTCAACAGGCAGCTGTACAGGACATTGGTGAGGCCACTTTTGGTGTACTGCATACAGTTCTGGCTGCTTTGCTATAGGAAGGATGTTATTAAATTGGAAAGGGTGAAGAAAGGACGTTGCTAGGACTAGAGGGTTTGAGTTATGGAGGGAGTCTGGATAGACTGGGACTTTTTATTCTTAAGCGTAGGAGGTTGAGGTTTATAAAATCACGAGGGTCATAGGTATAGCGAATAGAAAAGGTCTTTTCCTGAGGCTAGGGGAATTCAAACCATTTCCGGTGAGATGGGAAAGAGTTAAAAGGGGCCTGAAGGGCAACATGGTCACACAGAGGGTGGTGCATTTATGGAATGAACCGCCAGAGGAAGTTTGAGACACAGGTATAGTTACAGCTTCTAAAAGATAGTTGCACAGCTACATTAATAGGAAAGTTTACAGGGATATGGGCCAAATGTAGGCAAATGGGACTAGTTTACTTTGGGAAATTTGGTGTGCATGAATGTGTTGGACCGAAGGGTCTGTTTCCATGCTGTATATCTATGACTCTAGGAGCTTAGAAAAATTACAGGGAAAACTATGTATAATGGGTATTGAAGGCTGTATTGGTAGAAGCATAAGTCAATCAAAAGAAAAGGAAGGGACATTGGAACAGTCATAGGTCTTTGCACCTGTTGCAATGTTCAATTCATTCATAGTTTATCTTCATTTACTTGCTTATATTTGGTGACTGTTAAAACTGTTGCCTACTGCAAATGCAAAATTATATGTTTTGAAATGTCACCAGTTACTTGGGGGAGAGAGTTCAGATTCTCAGGAACCTTTACGTGAAGAAATGTTTCCTGGCATTAGCTTTGAATGACCTGGCTCCAATTTTACATATTGCCATTCGGCCCATGTTCCTGGCACCCTCAGTAGAGGAATAATTTATCCCAACTCAGCTCCATCAATTTTCTGATAAATTATCTAAAAAAGGGCAGCACAGTGGCTCAGTGGTTAGGATTGCTGCCTCACAGCGCCAGGGACCTGGGTTTGATTCCAACCTTGGGTAACTGTCTGTCTGGGGTTTGCACGTTCTCCCTGTGTCTGTGTGGGTTTCCTCTGGGTGCTCCAGTTTCCTCCCACAATTCAAAGTTGTGCAAGTTAGGTGAATTGATCATGCTAACTTGCCCATAGTGTTCAGGGATGGGTACGTTAAGTGCATTAGTCAGGGGTAAATGTTAGATAATAGAGAAGGGGAATGGGTCTGAGTGGATACTCTTCAGAGGGTCAGTATGGACTTGTGGGGCCAAAGGGCCTGTTTCCATACTGTAGGGATTCTATGAAACCTGTGAAATATTCTGCACTCAAGGGGTTCGGTGAAACCATAAGCAAAATGTATGAGGCCCTAGTTTACTTATGCCTCACTTTGGAGAAATACCTAGTCTTTGTTTGTCATGTTCATATAGCCAAGTCAAAACTGGGAAGTTATCATGTAAAAATAATCTTAAATGCAAATCTGTATCCTGCCACACCATTGCATGATATGAATGGATTACTGTTCTGTGGAATCAATGGAAAGGCAAGTTCAACTACAGTTGTAATAAATATGGACTTAAATTAAACAGATGTTACCAAAGGTAAAGTCAGAAATACAGGAAATGAACAACAGCTCATTTAGCAGCTGAAAGAGAAAGATGGCTGGAATATTATTCTTGTCCCTCTCCAGTATGGTCTTCTTGCTTCGAGAATGTGCTTCTAGAATGATTTGCTAAAGTTTCCATTGTCTGTACATCTGCTATTTTTTTCTGGACTGGAATCTGAATGATTATTCTACTACGAGCTTCCTGTATGTGTACAAAGTGTTGGTGCCAGAGAAAAAGACATTCATTTCTGAATTGAGGTAACATACGTGATTTGCCTGAACACATCCTGTTATTATTTGGATACTTGCCCCACCTACTTCATTCATATAGTCCGTCCTTTGTTCTTTGTATCCCTTGTAATGGGCTCACTTAGAAACTGAGAAGAAATAAAAATAAAACTTCTGCATCATTTGATCATTCATACTTGAAACAGGATTGGGTTCATCAAAAATACAGCTAAGAAAGAACAAAAGCCCAAATTTTCTGGTGGCTCAGCAATCACTGTGGGTGGCATGGTGGCACAGTGGTTAGCACTGCTGCCTCACAGTGCCAGAGACCCGGGTTCAATTCCCGCCTCAGGCGACTGACTGTGTGGAGTTTGCACATTCTCCCCGTGTCTGCGTGGGTTTCCTCCCACAGTCCAAAAATGTGCAGGTTAGGTGAATTGGCTATGCTAAATTGCCCGTAGTGTTGGGTGTGGGTGGTGGGACTTGTTGGGCCGAAAGGTCTGTTTCCACACTGTAAGTTATTTCAGTGTGGATGAGAGTTGAATGGGGATCCATACTCCAAAGGAATTGACCAGGAAATTTCTTTTTCTCTTTTACTCCTGGAACTCTCTGATAGTTAAATCAGAGTCTTTGGGAGATTCCAATAAATTTAAGCAAAATGGTTATTCAGGATAAAGTTAGACTCTTAAATACATAGTGTAACTCCCTGAGCAAGGTAAACTTCCATCACACCCTGACCTCACCTGTCACCCACCAACCCAAAATCTGACCCCCTTATTATGCACCCCTTCCCCCAACCCCACTTATTCCAACCCCATATCACCCCTAACCAAACTTGAACTAAGCTCTCCACTACCAGACCTGAAACCCCTGGACCCAGCAACTATCTTCCCCATCCCCTGTCAGACCTGATTTCTCCCAACCACCCCAAACTACCCTATAAGTACATCACTCACATGGCTCAATTGCCAAGTTGCATCCTGACACCTTATCCAATCAGCTTTCCACTTGAAATCGTAATCCCAGTACCCGTCTCCTTACTCACCTGGCACCCTAACTCAGCTAGCTTTATAGTTACCTCACAACCTGGCATCTGACTTACCTGGCAATGGTCATCCATACTCATCTGGTACCCTACCTTTGAAGCACACTATGGTTATACTTGCACCTGTCAGAGCATCTATCATAACCTTTACATTTCAGAATACAGTAGCTGACTGCTGTGAAAAGGGGACATGGTTCACCTTCCTCTGACAGTGGTATGCTATGAAAGGACTGTCAGAAAGGAAATAGAGCTCCCCATTTCTGTGGGAGACCTCATCAGAATCTCCTGTTAGAAATGTGAAGCTCTCTCCTTTTGTAAAAGAAAGAGAGGCTGGGGTGGCAATATGTATGCCACTCCTTAGAAACTCTGGCCGAATGCTTCTTCAGACAGATGGGTGAAAAATGTTTCCTATAAATTTCATACAGATTAATCTCAACTGTTGGTTCGACCAGAGGTAAGAATTTCTAAGGAAAAGCATTGCAATAGTTTACGTACTTGACCTCTGTAAAAAATCAAATTGGGAAACCTAAGGAAAATAATGCAAAAATAATAATCTTTTGGGAGTACAGACTTGAGTATTGGTGAAAAAAGAAATATTTTGATAAAACTTGTACTCATCAGGGTAATTTACAAAAATCCCAAATCGAAAGGAAAGCCAGCAATTTTATTGCATGAAAAGAAACTGCTGATTGGGTTGCAATTTGACTTAGATTGATAGTGGCATATCCATGGCGAATGCACTGATTAATGATGATTGACTGTTAAATGCCGGCTTCATTGAAATTTTAAACCAAGCAGGTTGACTCTGATTGCATTGGACATTCCCTAAGAGATGAACCACTGAATGCCTGTTTTGTTGTGTTGTAACAGACATAATGCATGCAGATGTTCTTTCTGTCTGCAAAGACCAGGGCCCCATATATTAATGTATCTACCTTCTAGTAGTTGTGTATATTTCTGTGTACTGGAAGCTACATATATTAATATACAGAGCCCTGTTTTATCAGTCCAATCAACAATCCCCTCTAGTACAGTATAAATCTTACGCTTTTGCCTTGAATTGTATGCAATTCGCAGCTTAAAAGAGAATTGTCCTTGAAAGGTCTCAAGTATTACAATCAGACAGAATCACGGAATCAGCCAGTGGAAGTGGTGGATGCTGGGGCCAAACAAAGGCAAATGAGATTAATTTAGTTTGGGAAACCTGGTTGGCGAGGACAAGTTGGACTGAAAGATCTGTTTCCATGTTGTATGACTGTGTGATTCTACAGCATGACATTATGACTCTACAGATAGAGGCCACTCAGCTCATCAAGTCTCCATCGACCCTCCAAAGAGCATCCCTCACATAACCCATCCTGCAGAGTTCCACCTTCCCGCCCCAAAGCATCCCTACTGACTAATTCCTCGAGTCTACACATCCCTGGACACCATGGCCTAATTTAACATCATCAATTCCCCTAGCCTGCACACCTGGACACCATGGACTAATTTAGAATGATCAATTCCTTTAACCTGCACATCCCTGGACACCATGGGCTAATTTAGAATATTCAATTCCCATAGCCTGCACATCCCTGGACACCATGGGCTAATTTAACATGATCAATTCCCCTAGCCTGCACATCCCTGGACACCATGGGCTAATTTAACATGATCAATTCCCCTAGCCTGCACATCCCTGGACACCATGGGCTAAGTTACCATGATCAATTCCCCTAACCTGCACATCTCTGGACACTATGGGTAACCTGCACATCTCTGGACACTATGGGCTAATTTCACATGAGCAATTCCCCTAGCCTGCACATCCCTGGACACCATGGTCAAATTTAACATGATCAATCCACCTAACCTGCATAGCTCAGGACACCATGGGCTAATTTAGGATAATCAAGTCCCCTAGCCTGCACATCCCTGGACACCATGGGCTAATTTAACATGATCAATTCCCCTAGCCTGCACATCACTGGACAACATGGGCTAATTTAACATGATCAATTCCCCGGGCCTGCACATACCTGGGCACCATGAACTAATTTATATGATCACTTCCCCTGACCTGCACATCCCTGGACATCATCGTTTAATTTAACATGATCAATCCACCTAACCTGCACATCCCAGGACAACATGGGCTAATTTAGCATGATCAATTTCCTTAGCCCGCACATCCCAGGGCACCACGGGCAAATTTAACATGATCAATCCACCTAACCTGCACATCCCTGGACACCATGGGCTAATTTAACATGATCAATCCACGTAACCTGCACATCCCTGGACAGCATGGGCTAATTTAACATGATCAATCCACCTAACCTGCACATCCCTGGAAACCATGGGCAAATTTAACATGATCAATCCACCTAGCCTGCACATCCCTGGACACCATGGGCTAATTTAACATGATCAATCCACCTAACCTGCACATCCCTGGACAGCAAGGTCTAATTTAGCATGATCAATTCCCCTAGCCTGCACATCCCTGGACACCATGGGCTAATTTGGAATGATATATTCCCCTAACCTGCACATCCCTGGACACCATGGGCTAATTTAGCATGATCAATCAACCGAGCCTTCACATCCCTGGAAACCATGGACTAATTTAACATGATCAATTCCCCTAGCCTGCCCATCCCTGGACACCATGGGCTAATTTAGCATGATCAATCCACCTAACCTGCACATCCCTGGACACCATGGGCTAATTTAACATGATCAATTCCCCTAGCGTGCAGATCCCTGGACACCGTTGACTAGTGTAGCATGATCAATTCCCTTAGCCTGCACATCCCTGGACACCATTGGCTAATTTAGCATGATCAACTCCCCTAACCTGCACATCCCTGGACACCATGGGCTAATTTAGCACGATCAATTCCCGTAGCCTGCACATACATGGATACCATGGGCTAATTTACCAGGATCAACTCTCCAAGCCTGCACATCCCTGGACAGCAAGGGTTAATTTATCATGATCAATTCCCCTAGACTGCACATCCCTGGACACCATGGGCTAATTTGGAATGATATATTCCCCTAGCCTGCACATCCCTGGACACCATGGGCTAATTTAACATAATCAATTCCCCTAACCTGCACATCCCTGGCCACCATGGGCTAATTTAGCATGATCAATCAACCTAGTCTGCACATCCCTGGACACCATGGACTAATTTAACATGATCAATTCCCCTAGCCTGCAAATCCCTGGACACCATGGGCTAATTTAACATGATCAATTCCCCTAGCCTGCACATCCCTGGACACCATGGGCTGATTTCGCATGATCAATTCCCGTAGCCTGCACATACATGGATACCATGGGCTAATTTAGCATGATCAATCCACCTAGCCTACACATCCCTGGACACCATGGGCTAATTTAACATGATCAATTCCCCTAGCCTGCACATCCCTGGACACCATGGGCTAATTTAGCATGATCAATTCCCGTAGCCTGCACACCCCTGGACACCATGGGCTAATTTAACATGATCAATCCACCTAACCTGCACATCCCTGGACACCATGGGCTAATTTAACATGATCAATCCACGTAACCTGCATATCCCTGGACAGCATGGGCTAATTTAGCATGATCAATCCACCTAACCTGCACATCCCTGGACACCATGGGCTAATTTAACATGATCAATCCACGTAACCTGCATATCCCTGGACAGCATGGGCTAATTTAGCATGTTCAATTCCCCTTACCTGCACATCCCTGGACAGCATGGTCGAATTTAGCATGATCAATCCACCTAGCCTGCACATCCCTGGACACCATGGGCTAATTTAACATGATCAATCCACCTAACCTGCACATCCCTGGAAACCATGGGCAAATTTAACATGATCAATCCACCTAGCCTGCACATCCCTGGACACCATGGGCTAATTTAACATGATCAATCCACCTAACCTGCACATCCCTGGACAGCAAGGGCTAATTTAGCATGATCAATTCCCCTAGCCTACACATCCCTGGACACCATGGGCTAATTTAGCATGATCAATTCCCCTAGCCTGCACAAACCTGGATACCATGGGCTAATTTAGCATGATCAATTCCCCGAACCTGCACATCCCTGGACAGCATGGTCTAATTTAGCATGATCAATCCACCTAGCCTGCACATCCCTGGACACCATGGGCTAATTTACCATGATCAATCCACCAAACCTGCACATCCCTGGACACCATGGGCTAATTTAGCATGATCAATTCCCCTAACCTGCACATCCCTTGACAGCATGGGCTAACTTAGCATGATCAATTCCCGTAGCCTGCATATCCCTGGACACCATGGGCTAATTTAGCATGATGAATCCACCTAGCCTGCACATACCTGGACACCATGGGCTAAATTAACATGATCAATTCCCCTAGCCTACACAACACTGCACACCATGGGCTAATTTAACATGATCAATCCACCTAACCTGCATATCCCTGGACACCATGGACTAATTTAGCTTGATCAATTCTCCTAGCCTGCACATCACTGGCACCATGGGTGAATTTAACATGATCAATTCCCCTAGCCTCCACATACCAGGGCACCATGGACTAATTTAGCATGATCAATCCACCTAACCTGCACATCCCTGGACACGATGGGCTAATTTAGCATGATCAATTCCCCTAGCCTGCACAGACCTGGAGACCATGGGCTAATTTAGCATGATCAATTCCCCTAACCTGCACATCCCTGGACAGCATGGTCTAATTTAGCATGATCAATTCCCCTAGCCTGCACATCCCTGGACACCATGGGCTAATTTAACATGATCAATCCACCTAACCTGCACATCCCTGGACAGCATGTGCTAATTTAGCTTGAACAATTCCCCTAACCTGCACATCCCTGGACAGCATGGGCTAATTTAGCATGATCAATCCACCTAACCTGCACTTCCCTGGACAACATGGGCTAATTTAGCATGATCAATTTCCTTAGCCGCACATCCCTGGACACCATGGGCTAATTTAACATGATCAATTCCCCTAGCCTGCATATCACTGGACACCATGGGCTAATTTAACATGATCAATTCCCATAGCCTGCACATCCCTGGACACCATGGGCTAATTTAACATGATCAATTCCCCTAACCTGCACATCTCTGGACACTATGGGTAACCTGCACATCTCTGGACACTATGGGCTAATTTCACATGAGCAATTCCCCTAGCCTGCACATCCCTGGACACCATGGTCAAATTTAACATGATCAATCCACCTAACCTGCATAGCTCTGGACACCATGGGCTAATTTAACATGATCAATCCACCTAACCTGCACATCCCTGGAAACCATGGGCAAATTTAACATGATCAATCCACCTAGCCTGCACATCCCTGGACACCATGGGCTAATTTAACATGATCAATCCACCTAACCTGCACATCCCTGGACAGCAAGGGCTAATTTAGAATATTCAATTCCCATAGCCTGCACACCTGGACACCATGGACTAATTTAGAATGATCAATTCCTTTAACCTGCACATCCCTGGACACCATGGGCTAATTTAGAATATTCAATTCCCATAGCCTGCACATCCCTGGACACCATGGGCTAATTTAACATGATCAATTCCCCTAGCCTGCATATCACTGGACACCATGGGCTAATTTAACATGATCAATTCCCATAGCCTGCACATCCCTGGACACCATGGGCTAAGTTAACATGATCAATTCCCCTAACCTGCATATCACTGGACACCATGGGCTAATTTAACATGATCAATTCCCCTAGCCTGCACATCCCTGGACACCATGGGCTAAGTTAACATGATCAATTCCCCTAACCTGCACATCCCTGGACACCATGGGCTAATTTAGCATGATCAATTCCCCTAGCCTCCACATACCAGGGCAACCATGGACTAATTTAGCATGATCAATCCACCTAACCTGCACATCCCTGGACACGATGGGCTAATTTAGCATGATCAATCCACCTAACCTGCACATCCCTGGACACGATGGGCTAATTTAGCATGATCAATCCACCTAGCCTGCACATACCTGGACACCATGGGCTAAATTAACATGATCAATTCCCCTAGCCTACACAACGCCGCACACCATGGGCTAATTTAACATGATCAATCCACCTAGCCTGCACATCCCTGGACGCCATGGTCTAATTTCATTGATCAATTCCCCGAACCTGCACATCCCTGGAACCATGGTCTAATTTCATTGATCAATTCCCCGAACCTGCACATCCCTGGACACCATGGGATAATTTACCTTGATCAATTCCCGTGGCCTGCACATCCCCTGGACAGCATGGTTTAATTTAGCACGATCAATCCACCTCGCCTGCACATCCCTGGACACCACAGGCTAATTTAGCATGAGCAATTGCTCTAGCCTGCACATCCCTGCACACCATGGGCTAATTTAACATGATCAATCCACCTAACCTGCACATCCCTGGACACCATGGCTAATTTAACATGATCAATTCCCCAAGCCTGCACATCCCAGGACACCATGGACTAATTTAGCATGATCAATTCCTCTAGCCAGAACATCTCTGCACACCATGGGTAATTTAACATGATCAATCCACCTAACCTGCATATCCCTGGACAGCATGGGCTAATTTTGCTTAATCAATTCCCCTAGCCTGCACATCCCTGGACACCATGGGCTAATTTACCATGATCAATTCCCCGAGACTGCATATCCCTGGACACCATGGGCTAATTTAGCATGTTCAATTCCCCTAACCTGCACATCCCTGGACAGCATGGTCGAATCTAGCATGATCAATCCACCTAGTCTGCACATCCCTGGACACCATGGGCTAATTTAGCATGATCAATTCCTCTAGCCTGCACATCCCTGCACACCATGGGCTAATTTAACATGAACAATTCCACTAACCTGCACATCCCTGGACAACATGGGCTAATTTAACATGATCAATTCCCCTAACCTGCACATCCCTGCACACCATGGGCTAATTTGGAATGATAAATTCCCCTAGCCTGCACATCTCTGGACAACATGGGCTAATTTAACATGGTCATTTCCCCTAACCTGCACATCCCTGGACACCATGTTCTAATTTAGCCTGATCAATCCACCTAACCTGCACATCCCTGGACAGCATGGGCTAATTTAACATGATCAATTCCCCTAGCCTGCACATCACTGGACACCATGGGCTAATTTAACATGATCAATTCTCCTAGCCTGCACATCACTGGGCACCACAGGCGACTTTAACATGATCAATTCCCCTAGCCTGCACATACCAGGGCACCATGGACTAATTTAACATGATCAATGCCCCTAGCCTGCACATCACTGGACACCATGGGCTAATTTAACATGATCAATTCTCCTAGCCTGCACATCACTGGGCACCACAGGCGACTTTAACATGATCAATTCCCCTAGCCTGCACATACCAGGGCACCATGGACTAATTTAACATGATCAATCCACCTAACCTGCATATCCCTGGACACCATGGACTAATTTAGCATGATCAATTCTCCTAGCCTGCACATCTCTGCACACCATGGGTAATTTAACATGATCAATCCACCTAACCTGCATATCCCTGGATAGCATGGGCTAATTTAGCTTGATCAATTCCCCTAGCCTGCACATCCCTGGACACCATGGGCGAATTTAGCATGATCAATTCCCCTAACCTGCACATCCCTGGACAGCATGGTCTAATTTAGCATGATCAATTCCTCTAGCCTGCACATCCCTGGACACCATGGGCTAATTTGGAATGATATATTCCCCTAGCCTGCACATCTCTGGACACCATGGGCTAATTTAACATGGTCAATTCCCCTAGCCTGCCAGACCTGGACACCATGGACTAATTTAGCTTGATCAATTCCCCTAGCCTGCACATCCCTGGACACCGTGGGCTAATTTAGCATGATCAATTCCCCTAACCTGCACATCCCTGGACACCATGTTCTAATTTAGCCTGATCAATCCACCTAGCCTGCACATCCCTAGAGACCATGGGCTAATTTAGCATGATCAATTCCCCTAACCTGCATATCCCTGGACAGCATGGGCTAACTTAGCATGATCAATTCCCCTAGCCTGCATATCACTGGACACCATGGACTAATTTAGCATGATCAATCCACCTAGCCTGCACATACCTGGACACCATGGGCTAAATTAACATGATCAATTCCCCTAGCCTGCACATCCCTGCACACCATGGGCTAATTTAACATGATCAATCCACCTAACCTGCATATCCCCGGACACCATGGGCTAATTTAGCTTGATCAATTCCCCTAACCTGCATATCCCTGGACACCATGGACTAATTTAGCATGATCAATTCTCCTAGCCTGCACATCACTGGACACCATGGGCTAATTTAACATGATCAATTCTCCTAGCCTGCACATCACTGGACACCATGGGCTAATTTAACATGAAGAATTCTCCTAGCCTGCACATCACTGGGCACCACAGGCGACTTTAACATGATCAATTCCCCTAGCCTGCACATACCAGGGCACCATGGACTAATTTAACATGATCAATCCACCTAACCTGCATATCCCTGGACACCATGGACTAATTTAGCATGATCAATTCTCCTAGCCTGCACATCACTGGACACCATGGGCTAATTTAGCATGATCAATTCCCCAAGTCTGCACATCACTGGGCACCACAGGCGACTTTAACATGATCAATTCCCCTAGCCTGCACATACCAGGGCACCATGGACTAATTTAACATGATCAATCCACCTAACCTGCATATCCCTGGACACCATGGACTAATTTAGCATGATCAATTCTCCTAGCCTGCACATCACTGGACACCATGGGCTAATTTAGCATGATCAATTCCCCAAGTCTGCACATCACTGGGCACCACAGGCGAATTTAACATGATCAATTGCCCTAGCCTGCACATACCAGGGCACCATGGACTAATTTAGCATGATCAATCCACCTAACCTGCACATCCCGGGACACGATGGGCTAATTTAGCATGATCAATTCCTCTAGCCTGCACATCTCTGCACACCATGGGTAATTTAACATGATCAATCCACCTAACCTGCATATCCCTGGATAGCATGGGCTAATTTAGCTTGATCAATTCCCCTAGCCTGCACATCCCTGGACACCATGGGCGAATTTAGCATGATCAATTCCCCTAACCTGCACATCCCTGGACAGCATGGTCTAATTTAGCATGATCAATTCCCCTAGCCTGCACATCCCTGGACACCGTGGGCTAATTTATCATGATCAATTCCCCTAGCCTGCATATCACTGGACACCATGGACTAATTTAGCATGATCAATCCACCTAGCCTGCACATACCTGGACACCATGGGCTAAATTAACATGATCAATTCCCCTAGCGTGCACATCCCTGCACACCATGGGCTAATTTAACATGATCAATCCACCTAACCTGCATATCCCCGGACACCATGGGCTAACTTAGCTTGATCAATTCCCCTAACCTGCATATCCCTGGACACCATGGACTAATTTAGCATGATCAATTCTCCTAGCCTGCACATCACTGGACACCATGGGCTAATTTAGCATGATCAATTCTCCTAGCCTGCACATCACTGGACACCATGGGCTAATTTAGCATGATCAATTCCCCAAGTCTGCACATCACTGGGCACCACAGGCGAATTTAACATGATCAATTCCCCTAGCCTGCACATACCAGGGCACCATGGACTAATTTAGCATGATCAATCCACCTAACCTGCACATCCCGGGACACGATGGGCTAATTTAGCATGATCAATTCCTCTAGCCTGCACATCTCTGCACACCATGGGTAATTTAACATGATCAATCCACCTAACCTGCATATCCCTGGATAGCATGGGCTAATTTAGCTTGATCAATTCCCCTAGCCTGCACATCCCTGGACACCATGGGCGAATTTAGCATGATCAATTCCCCTAACCTGCACATCCCTGGACAGCATGGTCTAATTTAGCATGATCAATTCCCCTAGCCTGCACATCCCTGGACACCGTGGGCTAATTTAACATGATCAATTCCCCTAGCCTGCACATCCCTGGACACCATGGTCTAATTTTGCATGATCAATTCCTCTAGCCTGCACATCCCTGGACAACATGGGCTAATTTAACATGATCAATCCACCTAACCTGCACATCCCTGGACACCGTGGGCTAATTTAACATGATCAATTCCCCTAGCCTGCACATCCCTGGACACCATGGGCTAATTTAACATGATCAATTCCCCTAACCTGCACATCCCTGGACAGCATGGGCTAACTTTGCATGATCAATTCCCCTAGTCTACACATCCCTGGACACGATGGCCTAATTTAGCATGATCAATTCCCCGGGCCTGCACAGACCTGGACACCAGGAGCTAATTTAGCTTGATCAATTCCCCTAACTGCACATCCCTGGACAGCATGGTCTAATTTAGCATGATCAATTCCCCTAGCCTGCACATCCCTGGACACCGTGGGCTAATTTAACATGATCAATTCCCCTAGCCTGCACATCCCTGGACAGCATGGTCTAATTTAGCATGATCAATCCACCTAACCTGCATATCCCTGGACACCATGGACTAATTTAGCTTGATCAATTCCCCTAGCCTGCACATCACTGGACACCATGGGCTAATTTAGCATGATCAATTCTCCTAGCCTGCACATCCCTGGACACCACGGGCAAATTTAGCATGATCAATTCCACTAGCCTCCACATCCCTGGACACCGTGGGCTAATTTAACATGAAGAATTCTCCTAGCCTGCACAGACCTGGACACCATGGACTAATTTAGCATGTTCAATTCCTCTAGCCTGCACATTCCTGGACACCATGGGCTAATTTAGCATGTTCAATTCCCCTAACCTGCACATCCCTGGACAGCATGGTCGAATTTAGCATGATCAATCCACTTAGTCTGCACATCCCTGGACACCATGGGCTAATTTACCATGAACAATTCCCCTAGACTGCACATCCCTGGACATCATGGTTTAATTTAACATGATCAATTCCCCTAACCTGCACATCCCTGGACAGCATGGGCTAATTTAACTTGATCAATTTCCCTAGCCTGCACACCCCTGGACACCATGGGCTAATTTAGCATGGTCAATCCACCTAGCCTGCACATTCCTGGACACCATGGGCTAAATTAACATGATCAATTTCCCTAGCCTGCACATCCCTGGACACCATGGGCTAATTTAGCATGATCAATTCCCCTAGCCTGCACATCCCTGGGCACCATGGGCTAATTTAACATGATCAATCCACCTAACCTGCACATCCCTGGACACCATGGGCTAATTTAACATGATCAATTCCCATAGCCTGCACATCCCTGGACACCATGGGCTAATTTAACATGATCAATTCCCCTAGCCTGCACATCCCTGGACACCATGGGCTAATTTAACATGATCAATTCCCCTAACCTGCACATCCCTGGACACCATGGGCTAATTTAGCATGATCAATTCCCCTAGCCTCCACATACCAGGGCAACCATGGACTAATTTAGCATGATCAATCCACCTAACCTGCACATCCCTGGACACGATGGGCTAATTTAGCATGATCAATCCACCTAACCTGCACATCCCTGGACACGATGGGCTAATTTAGCATGATCAATCCACCTAGCCTGCACATACCTGGACACCATGGGCTAAATTAACATGATCAATTCCCCTAGCCTACACAACGCCGCACACCATGGGCTAATTTAACATGATCAATCCACCTAGCCTGCACATCCCTGGACGCCATGGTCTAATTTCATTGATCAATTCCCCGAACCTGCACATCCCTGGAACCATGGTCTAAATTCATTGATCAATTCCCCGAACCTGCACATCCCTGGACACCATGGGATAATTTACCTTGATCAATTCCCGTGGCCTGCACATCCCCTGGACAGCATGGTTTAATTTAGCACGATCAATCCACCTCGCCTGCACATCCCTGGACACCACAGGCTAATTTAGCATGAGCAATTGCTCTAGCCTGCACATCCCTGCACACCATGGGCTAATTTAACATGATCAATCCACCTAACCTGCACATCCCTGGACACCATGGCTAATTTAACATGATCAATTCCCCAAGCCTGCACATCCCAGGACACCATGGACTAATTTAGCATGATCAATTCCTCTAGCCAGAACATCTCTGCACACCATGGGTAATTTAACATGATCAATCCACCTAACCTGCATATCCCTGGACAGCATGGGCTAATTTTGCTTAATCAATTCCCCTAGCCTGCACATCCCTGGACACCATGGGCTAATTTACCATGATCAATTCCCCGAGACTGCATATCCCTGGACACCATGGGCTAATTTAGCATGTTCAATTCCCCTAACCTGCACATCCCTGGACAGCATGGTCGAATCTAGCATGATCAATCCACCTAGTCTGCACATCCCTGGACACCATGGGCTAATTTAGCATGATCAATTCCTCTAGCCTGCACATCCCTGCACACCATGGGCTAATTTAACATGAACAATTCCACTAACCTGCACATCCCTGGACAACATGGGCTAATTTAACATGATCAATTCCCCTAACCTGCACATCCCTGCACACCATGGGCTAATTTGGAATGATAAATTCCCCTAGCCTGCACATCTCTGGACAACATGGGCTAATTTAACATGGTCAATTCCCCTAACCTGCACATCCCTGGACACCATGTTCTAATTTAGCCTGATCAATCCACCTAACCTGCACATCCCTGGACAGCATGGGCTAATTTAACATGATCAATTCCCCTAGCCTGCACATCACTGGACACCATGGGCTAATTTAACATGATCAATTCCCCTAGCCTGCACATACCAGGGCACCATGGACTAATTTAACATGATCAATCCACCTAACCTGCATATCCCTGGACACCATGGACTAATTTAGCATGATCAATTCTCCTAGCCTGCACATCTCTGCACACCATGGGTAATTTAACATGATCAATCCACCTAACCTGCATATCCCTGGATAGCATGGGCTAATTTAGCTTGATCAATTCCCCTAGCCTGCACATCCCTGGACACCATGGGCGAATTTAGCATGATCAATTCCCCTAACCTGCACATCCCTGGACAGCATGGTCTAATTTAGCATGATCAATTCCTCTAGCCTGCACATCCCTGGACACCATGGGCTAATTTGGAATGATATATTCCCCTAGCCTGCACATCTCTGGACACCATGGGCTAATTTAACATGGTCAATTCCCCTAGCCTGCCAGACCTGGACACCATGGACTAATTTAGCTTGATCAATTCCCCTAGCCTGCACATCCCTGGACACCGTGGGCTAATTTAGCATGATCAATTCCCCTAACCTGCACATCCCTGGACACCATGTTCTAATTTAGCCTGATCAATCCACCTAGCCTGCACATCCCTAGAGACCATGGGCTAATTTAGCATGATCAATTCCCCTAACCTGCATATCCCTGGACAGCATGGGCTAACTTAGCATGATCAATTCCCCTAGCCTGCATATCACTGGACACCATGGACTAATTTAGCATGATCAATCCACCTAGCCTGCACATACCTGGACACCATGGGCTAAATTAACATGATCAATTCCCCTAGCCTGCACATCCCTGCACACCATGGGCTAATTTAACATGATCAATCCACCTAACCTGCATATCCCCGGACACCATGGGCTAATTTAGCTTGATCAATTCCCCTAACCTGCATATCCCTGGACACCATGGACTAATTTAGCATGATCAATTCTCCTAGCCTGCACATCACTGGACACCATGGGCTAATTTAACATGATCAATTCTCCTAGCCTGCACATCACTGGACACCATGGGCTAATTTAACATGAAGAATTCTCCTAGCCTGCACATCACTGGGCACCACAGGCGACTTTAACATGATCAATTCCCCTAGCCTGCACATACCAGGGCACCATGGACTAATTTAACATGATCAATCCACCTAACCTGCATATCCCTGGACACCATGGACTAATTTAGCATGATCAATTCTCCTAGCCTGCACATCACTGGACACCATGGGCTAATTTAGCATGATCAATTCCCCAAGTCTGCACATCACTGGGCACCACAGGCGAATTTAACATGATCAATTGCCCTAGCCTGCACATACCAGGGCACCATGGACTAATTTAGCATGATCAATCCACCTAACCTGCACATCCCGGGACACGATGGGCTAATTTAGCATGATCAATTCCTCTAGCCTGCACATCTCTGCACACCATGGGTAATTTAACATGATCAATCCACCTAACCTGCATATCCCTGGATAGCATGGGCTAATTTAGCTTGATCAATTCCCCTAGCCTGCACATCCCTGGACACCATGGGCGAATTTAGCATGATCAATTCCCCTAACCTGCACATCCCTGGACAGCATGGTCTAATTTAGCATGATCAATTCCCCTAGCCTGCACATCCCTGGACACCGTGGGCTAATTTAACATGATCAATTCCCCTAGCCTGCATATCACTGGACACCATGGACTAATTTAGCATGATCAATCCACCTAGCCTGCACATACCTGGACACCATGGGCTAAATTAACATGATCAATTCCCCTAGCGTGCACATCCCTGCACACCATGGGCTAATTTAACATGATCAATCCACCTAACCTGCATATCCCCGGACACCATGGGCTAACTTAGCTTGATCAATTCCCCTAACCTGCATATCCCTGGACACCATGGACTAATTTAGCATGATCAATTCTCCTAGCCTGCACATCACTGGACACCATGGGCTAATTTAACATGATCAATTCTCCTAGCCTGCACATCACTGGACACCATGGGCTAATTTAACATGATCAATTCTCCTAGCCTGCACATCACTGGGCACCACAGGCGACTTTAACATGATCAATTCCCCTAGCCTGCACATACCAGGGCACCATGGACTAATTTAACATGATCAATCCACCTAACCTGCATATCCCTGGACACCATGGACTAATTTAGCATGATCAATTCTCCTAGCCTGCACATCACTGGACACCATGGGCTAATTTAACATGATCAATTCCCCTAGCCTGCACATACCAGGGCACCATGGACTAATTTAGCATGATCAATCCACCTAACCTGCACATCCCGGGACACGATGGGCTAATTTAGCATGATCAATTCCTCTAGCCTGCACATCTCTGCACACCATGGGTAATTTAACATGATCAATCCACCTAACCTGCATATCCCTGGATAGCATGGGCTAATTTAGCTTGATCAATTCCCCTAGCCTGCACATCCCTGGACACCATGGGCGAATTTAGCATGATCAATTCCCCTAACCTGCACATCCCTGGACAGCATGGTCTAATTTAGCATGATCAATTCCCCTAGCCTGCACATCCCTGGACACCGTGGGCTAATTTAACATGATCAATTCCCCTAGCCTGCACATCCCTGGACACCATGGTCTAATTTTGCATGATCAATTCCTCTAGCCTGCACATCCCTGGACAACATGGGCTAATTTAACATGATCAATCCACCTAACCTGCACATCCCTGGACACCGTGGGCTAATTTAACATGATCAATTCCCCTAGCCTGCACATCCCTGGACACCATGGGCTAATTTAACATGATCAATTCCCCTAACCTGCACATCCCTGGACAGCATGGGCTAACTTTGCATGATCAATTCCCCTAGTCTACACATCCCTGGACACGATGGCCTAATTTAGCATGATCAATTCCCCGGGCCTGCACAGACCTGGACACCAGGAGCTAATTTAGCTTGATCAATTCCCCTAACTGCACATCCCTGGACAGCATGGTCTAATTTAGCATGATCAATTCCCCTAGCCTGCACATCCCTGGACACCGTGGGCTAATTTAACATGATCAATTCCCCTAGCCTGCACATCCCTGGACAGCATGGTCTAATTTAGCATGATCAATCCACCTAACCTGCATATCCCTGGACACCATGGACTAATTTAGCTTGATCAATTCCCCTAGCCTGCACATCACTGGACACCATGGGCTAATTTAGCATGATCAATTCTCCTAGCCTGCACATCCCTGGACACCACGGGCAAATTTAGCATGATCAATTCCACTAGCCTCCACATCCCTGGACACCGTGGGCTAATTTAACATGAAGAATTCTCCTAGCCTGCACAGACCTGGACACCATGGACTAATTTAGCATGTTCAATTCCTCTAGCCTGCACATTCCTGGACACCATGGGCTAATTTAGCATGTTCAATTCCCCTAACCTGCACATCCCTGGACAGCATGGTCGAATTTAGCATGATCAATCCACTTAGTCTGCACATCCCTGGACACCATGGGCTAATTTACCATGAACAATTCCCCTAGCCTGCACATCCCTGGACATCATGGTTTAATTTAACATGATCAATTCCCCTAACCTGCACATCCCTGGACAGCATGGGCTAATTTAACTTGATCAATTTCCCTAGCCTGCACACCCCTGGACACCATGGGCTAATTTAGCATGGTCAATCCACCTAGCCTGCACATTCCTGGACACCATGGGCTAAATTAACATGATCAATTTCCCTAGCCTGCACATCCCTGGACACCATGGGCTAATTTAGCATGATCAATCCACCTAACCTGCACATCCCTGGACACCATGGACTAATTTAGCTTGATCAATTCCCCTAGCCTGCACAGACCTGGACACCATGGACTAATTTAGCATGATCAATTCCCCTAACCTGCACATCACTGGACACCATGGTCTAATTTAGCATGATCAATCCACCTAGCCTGCACATCCCTGGAATCCATGGACTAATTTAACATGATCAATTCCCCTAGACTGCACATCCCTGGACACCATGGGCTAATTTGGAATGATATATTTCCCTAGCCTGCATATCTTTGGACTTGGGAGGAAACCAGTGCACCCGGGGGAAACCCACATAAACACCAGGAGAATGAAGGAAGTTAGAATTTGATAGTGCACATTTACTACTATTTTAACAATTACAACTCAATAAGTTTCAAGAAGTTCTGGGAAGTGCAGATTGACCGTGACACAGAAAAAGTTTTGACCTGATTAGCATGGACTCTGTGTACTCCACTAGATTCAGCAAAAATGCTGTAAAGCTCAAACACCCAGTCAGAGAAGGGTAAAATCAAATTGTTTATTATTTTAACTTGGGGGTGTAGTCATTTAGTTACTGTTTAATATGTTACTGTATGAAAAGGCAAGACTAACATTTATATAAACTTTTATAACCTCAGAATATCTGAAGAGCCTTGCAACCAATGAAGTATTTCTGAAGTGAAAGCATTGTTGAAATGCAGCAAATACAACTGACAATTCTGTGCACAGCAAGATCCCAAAATAGTAACACCATATTGAGCGGATTCCTATTTCTGTGATGTTGACCGAGGGGTAAATATTGACCAAACCACCAGATACCTCTCCTGCAAGTCTTTTAAATAGTGCTTTTGGGATACTTTATATCTACCTGAGAGAGTAGCTGGGGACTTAGTTTAATGTTTCATTTGTAAGACAGCACCAACAATAAAGTAGCATTCCCTCGATACTGCATTGGAGTGTCACTTCAAATTTCTGTGCTCAAGTCCTTTGAGTGAAATTTGCACTCTCGACCTTCTGACTCAGGTTAGAATGCTACCATCTGAGCCCCTGATTTCATTAGGTTTATTCCCTTCCACTTGGTATCTTAAATACCTCTGAAAAGTTCTTTCCTCTTATTTCTGCCAAGGTGAAGCGCAAGGTTTTTCCAACCCTTGTTCATAAACCAATTCCCCTGGCAACATTGATATCCCATTGTTGTACTATTTTCATTTGAAGGAGAGTTCTGGCCCAGATGCAAGGACCACTCACCTTTTGTTCCATGAGATCTTTACATCCACCTGGGATGGCAAAGGTGTCAGTGACTGTTGTCATTACAGTGTTCCCTTGGTTTTACATTTAGGTGCCAGTTCAGATCATGTGTTCAAATGTGGTCAATTTATAATTGAATAATCCTCTTGTATTTCAGTAAGCATTTAACCAAGTGCATCATTCAAGATGTAATCTGATCAGAGCATTTTGTTATTCTCAAGACATCCATTTTGCTGATTTGGGAGTATCATTTAGTGTACAGTTTGTTTCTGAATTCTTGCTCTGAAATGGTTGAAAATGACCAATGTTTAAACAATTCTCACCGCAGTTCTTTTTTTAATCTCTCCTTTAACTTGTCTGGCCTTGTGGTTAAGCATATTTTATCTTTCCTTGATTGACTCTACTTACATTAGAGAAGTCTTGTATATGCTTGATCACAAAGCAGAGAACTGAATTTAGCAGAGAACTCAGCCATCTCCAGCTCAGCACCATTGATGCAGACAGGGGCATGCCTTTCCCTCCATTTCTGGAAGTGAAAGACCAGCTCCTTTGTTTTGGTATCATTGATGGAGAGATGTTGTCTATGATTGATTAATGTGGATAAAGAGTGAAGCTGGAAAAATCAGAGCAGGTCAAGCTGTATCAGAGGTGGGGGAGAGTCAATGTTTCCAATTGTAACCTTTCATCAGGATTAGTTGTCTATGATTGATTAATGTGGATAAAGAGTGAAGCTGGAAAAATCAGAGCAGGTCAAGCTGTATCAGAGGTGGGGGAGAGTCAATGTTTCCAATTGTAACCTTTCATCAGGATTAATTGATGTTTATTATTGAAGTGAATTAAAGTTACAGTAGCAGTATAAATCTATTATTTTTAAAAGTCCCTTTGCAGATAAGATAAATTAACCATAACTTTATGTTCCATTTCATTAGAATGAATTCCTGGTAAGCTGATACATTCCAGATCGTGAATAACATTTTTTATAATGCTAAGCATTTAGTGATCACACATTCATGATATTCTGATCAAACCACAGTAGCAGTGGGTGTAAGATCTGGAGTTTGTTAAGTGGATGACATGCACACACTTTAGCAACTCATACTGAACAGATAAGTATATTACTTCTCATCATTTTTGCCAAATGTTACACACATTGTTTACAAAAACTGCTATTTAAAGTGAGCATCCTCCCCACTTCTAAGAACACATATGGCCTGGCTTAGTATCTTTCACTATCTTCACTTCCACCTCCTCCTTGGTACACATAAATAAATGAATATGAGAATGTGCTGAAGACATAAATTCGACTAGAGGGCAAGAACATCTTCTGGAACATGATTTCTTTGCTTTATTTGCAAAAGTATTTGATTTACCTGCAAACTAAATGTTGTTGGGACTAACATAACGATTTACTAATGTTAGCATTTCATCCAATAATTGTTTAAAAAGATTCTTCCAAGCTGTCATTGATTCAACTTATACATTATTTCTTTTTTGAAATCTTTTAAATATAGCCATTTTACTGGTGTTATTCAGATATTTTCTTCTTATCAGAATAGCATAAATTCATAGGTGTCTAATTTGGCTTGGTAGTAGGCTGGGTCAGAAGGTTATGGGTTCGAGGCCAGTTTCAGCAACTGGAATACTAATTGGAACAATCAAGATATCTAAATTTTAAAGCAAGAGAGCATTGGTGATGACTGAAATTGGCACCTCTGTTTTCCCGAGTGGATGTTAAAGATCCCAAGGAAGTGTTCCTAGTGTCTGAGCCAGTTCTGATCCCTGAAATTATATTATTCAGTTCCTATCTCATTGCTGTTTGTGGATTCTTTCAGTCCAAAGTAACTAATAATTTTCACCACATTCCAATAGCAAATTTTTTTGAAAATATTTAATTGACTGTAAAGTTCTTTTGTGAGGATGTCAGACTCAACATAACTGCACTTTTTTTTTCAAGACACTGATTTAGGTACCCAAGTGCACAGATAGAAATGTTAAATCGTACTTTTTTGTTCCTTACATACGTTCATTCAGATAATCAATTCTATATTCAATGGGGTAATTCACTGGAAAAAGTCCCAGCCTCTGAGTATGATGCCCTTTACATTTTCAGGCTTATAAAGGGAAATGATCAACACAAATGACTTACTTCATTGTGTAAAAGAAAAACTGCTTTCTGAAGGACAAATTTGTGTAAAATTAGTTCTGAATTGACAGTAATAGATTCTGTAAATAGTGCCTTGACAGTACACAAGACTGTTCTGAAACTGCAATAATTACTCAGCACAAGAAAGATTGGTTTAGATTCATACATCTGGGTAGAAAAGGGAACTAACTTGAAATGCAACGATTTTCAACAACTAATATTCTAAAATATTCATAGAGTATTACTTCTATACAACATTGCAGAGAGTTCCAGCTTTCACTTATTCTGCCATGCCAAAAACATAGAATTAATCTGTACTGAACCCATGGCATTTAAAAACAGGAGTTCCCCTAACTTTTATGAATCATTCTCAAAGTTAAAGCATTTCAAAAAATTTCTACTTCATGTTCAAACTTCTATTGCTTCCTATTCATTTCCTATTTCCTAATAGAATCCAACAGGAGCATCATAGATAATATTTGTAAAAAGCACTTTACATTCAGACATCATCTTTAATTTCATTTTTAAAAATGCCAAGGTATTTCACAGGAGCAGTATTAATCAAAGTTTGACACAAGAGTGCCTAAAGAAGTATTCTAGAATCCCGCATTAAGGATGAGGTTTCTAAATTCTTGGAAGAGCAGGGTCGGATTAGAACAAGTCAACATGGATTTAGTAAGGGGAGGTCGTGCCTGACAAACCTGTTGGAGTTCTTTGAAGAGGTGACAAGTAGGTTAGACCGGGGAAATCCAGTGGATGTGGTCTACCTAGACTTCCAAAAGGCCTTTGATAAGGTGCCACACGGGAGGCTGCTGAGCAAGGTGAGGGCCCATGGTGTTCGAGGTGAGCTACTGGTATGGATTGAGGATTGGCTGTCTGATAGAAGGCAGAGAGTTGGGATAAAAGGTTCTTTTTTGGAATGGCAGCCGGTGATAAGCGGTGTCCCGCAGGGTTCAATGTTGGGGCCGCAGCTGTTCACATTATATATTAATGATCTGGATGAAGGGACTGGGGGCATTCTAGAGAAGTTTGCAGATGATACGAAGTTAGGTGGACAGGCAGGTAGTACTGAGGAAGTGGGGAGGCTGCAGAAGGATCTAGACAGTTTGAAAGAGTGGTCCAGGAAATGGCTGATGGAATTCAATGTGATCAAATGCGAGGTCTTGCACTTTGGAAAAAAGAATACAAGCATGGACTACTTTCTAAACGGTGAGAAAGTTCGTAAAGCCAAAGTACAGAGGGATCTGGGAGTGCTAGTTGAGGATTCTCTAAAGGTAAACATGCAGGTTGAGTCCGTGATTAAGAAAGCAAATGCAATGTTGTCAATTATCTCAAGAGGGTTGGAATATAAAAGCACCATTGTGCTACTGAGACTTTATAAAGCTCTGGTTAGGCCCCATTTGGAGTACTGTGTCCAGTTTTGGTCCCCACACCTCAGGAAGGACATACTGGCATTGAAGCGTGTCCAGCGGAGATTCACACGGATGATCCCTGGAATGGTAGATCTAACATATGAGGAACGGCTGAGGATCCTGGGATTATATTCATTGGAGTTTAGAAGATTAAGGGGAGATGTAATAGAAACTTACAAGATGATACATGGCTTGGAGAGGGTGGACGCAAAGAAATTGTTTCCGTTAGGTGAGGAGACTAGGACCCGTGGACACAGCCTTAGAAATTCAGAACAGAACAGAAATGTGGAGACATTTCTTCAGCCAGAGAGTGGTGGGCCTGTGGAATTCATTGCCGCAGAGTGCAGTGGAGGCTGGGACGCTAAATGTCTTCAAGGCAGAAATTGATAAATTCTTGATGTCACAAGGAATTAAGGGCTACGGGGAGAATGCGGGTAAGTGGAGTTGAAATGCCCATCAGCCATGATTGAATGGCCTTACTTCCGCTCCTACGTCTTATGGTCTTATGGTCTCATGAGGACAGATGACAGAAATCCTGGTCTTCAAGGATAAAAGAGAGGCAAAGAGTTTAGGGAAGATATTACAGAGCTAAAGATGCTTGGTGGCTGAATACATGACTACTATTGGTGCTGTAATAATGATCAAAAATGTACTAGATGCTAGAATTGGAATCATGCTTTCTCTGCTAATTGCTATCCAGTGACTGTTACCTTGAAAGTCTATGTGTAGATGTCGCGTAGATAGTTTGGCAATTCTGCTCATCTTATTGAACAAGTGGCACAATGTAGTCAATGGAATATTGAATCAGACGATGTGCAAACAGGCTGATAACTGGTCTGCTGTCAATCACTTCCCATCTGGCAGGGAAAATCTTGCATTCAATCCCATTACATAAATATATTGAGTCCTTGCTGCTGTTAGTTTGTCAACCGATCCTGGCTTTCTTTTTCAGCTGGGCTCTGTGTGAACCGTTGGAGTTTGGAAGAACTCGTGAGCAGAGATCCCCACAGCTTTTTGATCCTCATTGAGAAGATACTGCTCAAAACTCAGGAGGTAAGGGACATCTCAGCGGAGTTTACAGACACTTTCTTCTGTTTGAAATTGGTTTGGTTTGTGAAAGGTATAATGCATGTTTTAGTAAAAAAAAGTAACTGCCATAATAAGGAAAACTTTGTGAATGTATGATAGACCATATTTTTCAGATTACTTTCAGAATCAGAAGCATTTTTAGACATACTGAACTGCTTAGTTTCGTAACTCGTGAGTATGAGATTGAATAGTTCACAAGTGCATTTTTAGATTAATCAGAATACATGCGTTTGATTCAGACTACAATAATTTGGAGATTCCCCCAATGTGAAGATGTTGAGAAAATAGTGGAACAGCTTCTCCTAAGAACAGGTGGAAATGAGTCCTGCAGATGCTGGAGATTAGAGTCAAGAGTGTGGCGCTGGAAAAGCACAGCAGATCAGGCAGCATCCAAGGAACAGGAAAATTGAAGTTTTGGACAAACTCCCTTCATCAGGAATGAGACTTCTCCTAAGAACTGCCCACACTTGCCTCTGATTGATCAGCAGCTCATTCATGGCAGCAGAGTCTCTGTCCCTGGGGCCTTAAGTTCCTTCAAGAGGCTACAAACTGACTGGCAATGGATTCAGTGGGAGAAAGTGAGGACTGCAGATGCTGGAGATCAGAATTGAAAAGTGTGATGCTGGAAAAGCACAGCAGATCAGGCAGCATCCGAGGAGCAGGAGAGTTGATATTTCGGACATAAACCTTCATATAGACCTTGCCTTGAGGAGTCCAGTATTGGCTGGCTCTCCCAACTGTTGTGAAACACTTGTCACCACAAGCTTCTGGTCCTTTGGAACTGGGTTGAGCTGCCATTGTTTTCCTGGACTGGTTGCTTCATTGCTTTTGGCCTTTGGCTTTAAACATCCTTTCTTCAAATTCTTCCCATTTTCCCTATTTTGCTTCTTACTTTGCAGCTGCTTACTCCATCTTTTCTTTGGTTACCTAGAGCTACTGTTTAAGTCTTTGTTCTTATTATTTAATTCCTGGTGCTTCAGGGAAATTTCCTCTTCACTCCCTTATTGGACATTTTTTTTCTCTCCTGTCAATCTCTTTCCGAGTTCAGAGACAAAGGGGAGAAAATCAACCTGGACTGGTCTGCAGAAGCAGAGAGCTGAGAAGTGGCAGATGGAGTTTAATTTAGATAAATGCGATGTGCTGCATTTTGGGAAAGCAAATCTTAGCAGGACTTATACACTTAATGATAAGGTCCTAGGGAGTGTTGCTGAACAAAGAGACCTTGGAGTGCAGATTCTTGGCTCCTTGAAAGTGGAGTCGCAGGTAGATAGGATAGTGAAGAAGGCATTTGGTATGCTTTCCTTTATTGGTCAGAGTACTGAGTACAGGAGTTGGGAGGTCATGTTGCGGCTGTACAGGACATTGGTTAGGCCACTGTTGGAATATTGCATGCAATTCTGGTCTCCTTCCTATCAGAAAGATGTTGTGAAACTTGAAAGGGTTCAGAAAAAATTTGCAAGGATGGTGCCAAGGTTGGAGGATTTGAGTATAGGGAAAGGTTGAACAGGCTGGGACTGTTTTTCCTGGAGCATTGAAGGCTGAGAGGTGACCTTATAGAGGTTTATAAAATCATGAGGGGCATGGATAGGCTAAATAAGTAAAGTCTTTTCCCTGGGGTGGGGGAATCCAGAAGTACAGGACATAGGTTTAGAGTGAGAGGGGAAACATATAAAAGAGACCTAAAGAGCAACCTTTTCACTCAGAGGGTGGTACATGTGTGGAATGAGCTGCCAGAGGAAGTAGTGGAGGCTGGTACACTTGCAACATTTAAAAGGCATTTGGATGGGCATATGAATAGGAAGGGTTTGGAGAGATATGGGCTAGGTGCTGGCAGGTGGGACTAGATTGGGTTGGGATATCTGGTTGGCATGGACGAGTTGGACCGAAGGGTCTGTTTCCATCCTGTGTATCTCTATGACTCTACGACCACATATTGAAAGGACCCAGGAACCAGGAGCATTAAAAACTCCTGACCTGAATAATTAGATTGAACTGAATGTGCTTTCAGACAGACCCTCCCCTGACTAGGGGATGTCTTTTCATGTCCTTCTCAGTGAAATGAAACCCACAAGAGGAAGGTGATCACATGGAGTCAAGGGAGCATTCCTCCTTCTCCTGAATCCACAGCAAAGCCTTATAAAATATCCTTGACATTAACTTTGGTTCATAGCTGTTGAAGTATCTAGGAAGGAACAAGCCCACAAATTGAGAACTTATTGAGAACTAAGGGACAGTTAAGACGAGGGTAGACACATTCAAGGAGCTTAACCCTTGAGGAGCAAAATGCATCAACAAAATTATCATTGAAAACTAAAATGGCCAATATGAACTACCTGCTTCAAAACACAACTGAAACTAACAATTTTCATTTCGATGCCCGACTAGATGAACTGTTCTTGTACTGGAGTTTATTCTTATTCAGTGTTTGGTTTGAATTCTATTTGTCAAATCAAATCCAAACTAAGAAATAATACAATTTAACATACTTTGTGCAGTCCATGTCACAAAAAGCATACTCTGTTTAAGCTGTTACAGATTCTAACGTATGGAGTTTGATTTAAAGCCTGACTCTGTGCTGATTGCTCTGTGCACGTTGTAGGGCAGATTCGACACATGCAACTTTTATCTAAGAATGCAAACTAGTTGCAGATTTGCAGCCCTGATATAAAGATCACCATGAACACAAATGTGCCTCCCTGTGAGGTTAGTGTGCGATTCTTGGTAAAGCTATCACCACAGAATACTAATTTTATATGGCGTGTTATTGAGATCATAACCACAACAGGGAAAACAATACATTTCATAAATGCCTGCGGAATTTTGACTATAGGTCCCTTGCTGTTTTATCTAAGTTTAATGTTGAGAATAAGACAATGAGAATGTACATTCCAATAAATTGGCCATAGTATTGGATATGTTTTTCTGACCATTCAGGAATGATGCTGATTGTCCATTTGAGTGGATGGTAGCGATGACGAAATATGGAGGGGCAAAATCCCTCCTGTAAGCCATTTACTTATTTGTTCAATGTTTGAAGGTGGAGTATTGCTCAAAAAAAAATTAGTAACCAAGCATTTGTGGTTGATACCAGTCTGATAAACAATGTTGAATTCACTACTTTCCCAAAAGTTAGCAAATTGCCACAAAACCTCCAATTATAGCTCTCTGCTGATTTCAGTCAGGGGCAGTATTCAGAACATTAAAAGATTGAGGCTCCTCTCTCTAGAAGAGAGAAGCTGAAGGGTGACCCAGTATAAGTCTAAAATTATGAGGTAGGTTGATAGAGTAGATGTAGAGGAGTTCAAGATAAATGTTCCTCGGCATGGGATCGTCACCAATAAATCCAACAAATTTTATTGAAGCAGAGTGGTGTGAATATGGAAATTGCGACCACACAGTGTAGTTGAAATGAATACACTTACGGAAAAGTTAGATAAAAGAGAGAGAAAGGTAATGTGGATAGGTTTAGGTAAAGTAGGATGGGAAGAGTCTCATATGGATCATAAGTACTTATTGAGACCAATTGGGCTACATGGCCTGTTCCTGTTCTGAAAAGTCAACAGCATTCTTTGTGACACAGATGCTAAGCCACCAATTAAGGTCTCAAGTACCTTGCTTGTTTATCAAATGTTATCAATGTTTTACTACCTTAGAAAATGAATCATTACCGGCTCTCGGTAAGCCCCAACTAAAAACAATGTTTGTGTGGATGATGAGGTTGGAGGACACCATTACGTTGGACTGTGATGCTTCTCAACTTAAAATAGTCACCCAGCTCTCACACAAACCACTTGCATGAGATATCAGAGAGTTGGTGTCTTTGGTAAAACCATCTTCATGGACTTCCACCTTCAAAAGAAAGGTTGAAATTTTCCTGAGGAAAGTAGCCAGAAATCAAATCAATTCATTTAGTTTAAGGAACAAGAAGGATGAAAAGTATTAATTTTTCAAACTAATTGAAGCTGTTAAAATTACAATTGCATAGAATTTACAGGAGGAGAACAGGCCTTTCTGCTGGTGATATGCCATTCACGAGCTCCTTCTCTTTAATCATCCCCCACTCACAAGCATGAGAGTAAACGGGCACCCTCCTTCCCAGCCTTTATAATTGGTTACTTAATCTTTTTAATGGAAGCTGCATGAGCAAAGTTCCAAGATTTATTTGTATTGTTTCTGCTTTTGTGGATTATTGACCTTTGGGAAATTTTCCTCTGTTCACTATCATATTCAAAACCCTGGATATATTTTTCTTTACAATGAAGCAAGGAAGTCCCCCTCCCATTCTGTGGTAAATTGCACACATTGAACCTGCATCCTGTGGCTTTGACGTGACTGTATCAAAGTACCAATACACAAACTCTGTTTTAGTGTTTTCTTATTTCCAAAAAAATTATAATTTGCATTGATCAGCTGAAACAAAAATAGATACCAAGTTACCTGAAACATTTTATCCTGGTGTAACATTGAAAATCAATTTGAACACATATGTTACTGATCCATTTGCTTTTATAATGTTGTATGAACAAATGATAAATCACCTTTGAGGATACTGTGATGTCTGACATATGTGAATTATGTTTTGCAGGTGCAGGAAATGTGTCAGTATGACTTACTGGTGCCACTGGCTTTAATGTTTTATTCTACTACTCTACGTGTAAGTAAAAGTAATCATATAATAGAAAAATATATTTGTTCAAATAGTGTGATATTATAACATCACATTTAGAATGTAGGAGTGATTTTTAAAAGAAACCTTCCAGAGTCATTGTGAAGTTTTAACTTTTGCTTGAGTAAGCACCTTAATGGGAAAAAATGCAGCTCTTTTCACTGTGCAGTGTGTTTCTTTATGTACAAAATCAAGGAGGTCATTTGAAACAATTGGTTAGGGTCCAATTGGAGAATTTTTCCAATTCTGAACACTACACTTTACAAATGATCTCAAGGTAAGTGAAGTTCTCCATCCTCTCAAAAGTACAAATCTCCTTGTATTTAAATCCCTAGTGCACCATTTTCTCCTTTCGCTAAGCTTCCCACGCCTTCCCAGCCCCTTTATCTTGAATTCTCTGTTTCATTGCTTTTGGACCCATCCTTTGGTCATTTCTCCACATCATTTCTGATTGTTCACTCAGTTGTTTAGATTCCATTCTCTCCTTTTCCTGTCTATGACCATCCTTAAGTCTCACTAATTGACCAAAACTAGCCTAGCTTCTTTGCCTCAGCTTCTTTTTCCTTTTTCCTATTCTGTGCTTTTGACATTTTCCCCATGTTAAAGTGCTTTATTAATGCAATGCATTTTACATAATGATCCCTAATAGGATGATCCTCAATTGGAAAGATTGTCTTCTGAGCAAAGGCTAAACAGATTAGGACTCTGCTCACTGAAGCTTAAAAGAATGAAAGGTGATCTCATTGAAACGTATTGAAACATTTCTAAGGTACTTGTCATGGTAAATGTTGAGAGAATTTGGGAGATCAAGGGAGAGTCTAGGACCAAAGAACATTGCCTCAGAATAAAGGGAGCCAATTTAAGACTGAGCTGATGAGGAATTTCTTCTCTCAGAGGTTTATGAGTCCTTTGAACTCCTTGCCACAGAGGTAGAGTCCAAGTGCATATCTGGGGCTGAGATAGATAGATTCTTGATCAGTAAGGGAATCAAAGAATAGAAAAGTGGACATGAGGAATATCAGATCAGCCATGATCCTGTTGAATGGCAGAGCAGGCTTGAGGGGCCAAATGGCCAACTCTTGTTCCTATTTCCTTTGGTCTTTTGGAAATATTCTCATCTTTCAAAGCAGGAGTGGATAGATGCTATCTCAGTATCACTCTTGAATATTTAGTTATTGACAGGCACGTGATGACACCTAAGAATAGATCTTTAAAACAAAAACTATGAAATATTCAGAAAATTAAGATAATTTTCTATTAATTGAAGTTCCTTTAAAGTATTATTCTTATGATATGGTAGTTTAGTCTTTGCCCATTTACTTAATCTGTTCTGTTATGATTTGTAGACTCCGTATTTTCCGCCTGAATGTAACCTACTCAAGAATGCATACAATATCTACCATGGTCTTCTGACGTGGCCTATACCTTATTGTAATATTTGCAAGGACCTTCTAACATTCATCCAAGATGAAATGAAGGCACCAGGTGGGAGTATTTTACAAATTACAGTCCTGTAATTACGTTCTTTGAGGACTATACCTAGAAAAGGTTTTACACCTGTCAAATGCCTCTTCAATAAGCATAAAATTATTTTCTTTGCAAGACTTAACTGATTAAATGTTAACTGATATATTAGTCAAGTAAAGTAAGTCATATTGTTTTCAGGTTTTATATGGTGACATTTGGTGCTAAAAAGTCCAGATAAATTCTGTTTTTAGCTTTGCCTTCATAATTTCCTGAAATGTGGAAAATGTAAAACTATTCAAGAAAGTTTGAGGGCTTGAATTCCATGAAGAAGTCTGGGATTTTCCATTTGCTTTACAATCTCCTCATATAATGTCCAATTGCACGGAAAATCAAAAGTGTCCTTGTGTTGTTCCACTAAACGTGGACTTTGAAAATCAAGCCAAGTGTCTTCACATTTTATTGTTCACACTTGTTGTTGACACAGAGTGGTTCACCTGTTCTCGTAACTTGGATATCCCCTTCTTGAATATTTACATGACCTCATTTAAATGTCTGCGTCTGTCAATTCAGAAGTCTGTGGTCTTATGGTTTGAATTTTGTCAGTGTGTTCTACTGAAGACATTCATTCGGTATAAATATAGTAAATGCTCGTGGTTAGTTTTTATGCTAATGCTGTGTTGGCCAAACTGCGATGTAACGAATATTTTTTAATTCCGCCCATTTTTCCCAAGAGGCTTTACCAATGTTAGTGCTGAAGAAAGTGTGATTCATTGGAATGAGTAAAAGACATTCAGTCTTTACTTTGATTAATAGACCATGCTGTGCCTTTTGTATTCGCATAGATTCAAATTCAATTTATTCAACTCTCCTGAATAAGAGCATCAATTTCCAAGAATTGTTTAATCACATGTTGGCATGATACAAAGGGACCTATGATTCAAGGTGTCTCTCCTGAATTTTGGAAAAAACTGTCCAATGACTGCCACATCTCTGCTCTTGGCACTGAGCCCTGCATTTCTTTCCATTTCAAATGTTTATCCAATACCCTTTTGTTAATTACTGTTGAATATATGTTTGCTACCTTTTCTGATAGAACATTCCAGATCATCATAATTTGTTGCATAAAATAATGGTCTTGTATTTAGAACAAAGATAATAAAACATAGAACAGTACAGCACAGTATAGGCCCTTCAGCCCTCAATGTTGTGCTGCCCTTTTATCCTACTCTAAGATCAGACTAACCTACACACTCTTCATTGTACTGTTTTCCATGTGCCTATCCAAGAGTTGTTTAAATGTCCCTAATGTATCTGAATCTACTATCACTGCTGGCAATGCATTCCACATACCCACCACCCTCTGTGTAAACAATCTATCTCTGACATCTCCCCAATACCTTCCGCCAATTACCTTAAAATTATGTCCCCTCGTGATCGACAATTCCTCCATGGCTATCTTCAACCTATGACTCTCAATATCTTGTACACCTCTATCAAGTCACCTCTCATTCTTCTTCACACCAATGAGAAAAGCCCTTGCTCCCTCAACCTTTCCTTATAAGACATGCCCTCCAGTCCAGGGAACATTATGGTAAATCTCCTCTGTACCCTCTCTAAAGCTTCCACATCTTCCCGAAAATGAGGCGACCAGAACTGAACACAACATTCCAAGTGTGGTTTAACCAGGATTCCATGGAGCTGCAGCATAACTTCACAGCTTTAAACTCAATCCCTCTGCTAATGAAAGTCAACACACTGTATGCCTTCTTGACAACTCTACCAACTTGGGTGGCAACTTTGAGAGATCTATGGACATGGACCCCAAGATCCCTCTGATCCTCCACACTGTCAAGAATCCTGCCTTTACCCCTGTATTCTGCAATCAACTTCAACCTTCCAAAGTGAATCACTTCACACTTTTCTAGGTTGAACTCCATCTGCCACTTAAAAGCCCAGCCCTGCATCCTGTCAGAGTTCTGTTGCAAGCTATAACAGCCCTCCACACTATCCAAAACTCCACCAACCATCATGCCATCGACAAGCTTACAATCCACCCTTCCACATCCAAGTCATTTATAAAAATCAGAAAGAGCAAAGGTACCAGAATAGATCCCTGCGGACCACCACTGGTCACTGAGCTCCAGGCTAAATACTTTCTATTTCCCACCACCCTCAGTCTTCTATGGGCCAGCTAGCCAGATTTGCCTGTATCCCATGCCTCTTTACTTTCTGAATGAGCCTACCATTGGAAACCTTATCAAACACCTTGTTAAAATTCATGTACACTGCTGCTCTACCTTCATCAGTGTGTTTTGTCACATCCTCAAAGAATTCAATAAGATTTGTGAGGCATAACATGCCCCTCAGAAGGCCATGCTGACTATCTCAAATCAACCTATGGTTTTCCAAGTAATTTAAAATCCTGTCTCTCAGAATTTTCTCCAGTAATTTTCTCACCACTGGCGTAACACTGACTGGCCTGTAATTCCGAGGGTTATCCCTGTTCCCTTTCTTGAACAAGGCAATAATATTTGCCACCTTCCAATCATCTGGCAGTACTCCAGTGGACAGTGTGGATGCAAAGATCATAGCCAAAGGCACAGCAATCTCTTCCCTCACTTCCTGCAGCAACCTACGGTATATCCCATCTGGCCCAGAGGGTTTATCTATCCTTATGTTCTTCAAATTTTTCACCACGCCTTCCTTCCTAACATCAACCTGTTCTAGCATATCAGTCTGTTTCACGTTGTCCTCAGAAACGTCAACGTCCCACTCAGTAGTAAATACTGAAGCAAAGTATTCATTGAGGACCTCCCCTACTTGCCCTACAGGGTTGTTGTCAATGGGTGACTTTAACTTCTCTCATATTGATTGGAACCTACTTTGTTCAAATAGTGTGGATGGAGCAGTTATTGTCAGGTGTGTCCACCAAGGATTCCTGATGCAGTATATAGATCAGCCAACTAAAAGGGAGGCCATATTTGATGTGGTGCTTGGCAACAAACCATGCCAGGTGTTAGATCTCTCAGTGGGAGAGCATTTCAGTGATCGTGGTCATAACTCCTTGACCTTTACTATACACATGGAGAAAGATAAGAGCGGATGGTATGGGAAAGTATTTAACTGGGGAGGGGTGGGGGGGGGGGCAGAATTACAATGCTATTAGGCAGGAACTGGAGTGCCTAAATTGCGAACAGATATTCACAGGGAAATGCACAGCAGAAATGTGAAGGTTGTTCAGGAAGCACTTGCTGATAGTGCTGGATAGGTTTGTCCCACTGAGGCAAGGAAGGGATGGTAGGTTGAAAGAACTGTGGATGACAAGTGATGTGGAAGAAGTAAAGAGGAGGAAGGAAGCTTACTTAAGGTTGAGGAGGCAAGGTTATCTGGACTTCAGAGGGTTACAAGGTAACCAGGAAGGAGAGCTCAAGAGAGCTAGAGTCGAGAGTGTTCTCATTCGAGATGAAGGGCTTATGCTCGAAACATCGATTCTTCTGCTCCTCAGATGCTGTCTGCCCTGCTGTGTTTTTCCAGCACTGCACTCTCGACTCTGATCTCCAGCATCTGCAGTCCTCACTTCCTCCTCAGGACAACTAGAAAAGGGCATGAAAAAGCTTCAGCGGGTAGGATTAAGGAAAATCCTAAGGCATTCTACACTTAAGTGAGGAACAAGAGGAATGCCACAGTGAGGGTAGGGCTGATCAGAGATAGTGGAGGGAACATGTGCCTGGAGTTGGAGGTAGGGGAGATATTTGTTCTCCTTGATAAACTCAAACCTTTCCATATGCATATTATTTTGTTTACCTGTTAAAAATTTACAAACTGTTGCCTAACATTGATGCTTAACTAATTGTCCTGTACTAGTGATCTCTTGACACCCTTTTTTGAATGATTCTCTTACTGACATTTCATCTGCCACATATCTCCCATTTAACCAGTCTGTGACCCCTTGATATCTGTTACTATTCTCCTAGTTTCGAAATTTGCAGGTTTCATTTCATCTCCAGGCTTTGAGATTATGTCCTGTACACTCAGTTCGATGTCAAAAAGAGAAGTGATCCCAACCCCTGATCCCATGAGGACCTTCATAATACTTCTCTTCAGTCTGAAAAACAATCATTCATCTACTCTCTGCTTTCTGCCCCTTGGCTAATTTCATATCTACATTGCCACAGTCTCCTGGATCCCCCTTTAGGTTTCAATTTTGCTAAAGACTCTATTGATGAAATACCTTTTGAAAATTCACATACACCTCATCAACCGTCATCCAGCCACTGTTACTTTACCAAATAACCCAGTCACATTCGTCAAACGTAATCTGTCTTTAACAAATCTGCTCTAACTTTCATTTGGTATCACTTCTTTTCCAAATTCCAATCGATTTTGGCCTTAATTATTTTCTCTAAAAGTTTTCTACTACTGACGGCAAACTGTTTGGTCAAGTTAATCATTCCATTTGATCAAGATTGTAATACTTTACAATTCTCCTCTCCTGTGGTATTAATCCCACATTTGAGAAGGATTGGAAGATTTGTTTATTCATTCACAGTAAGGATATAGCTGATAAGTCGAGTGTTTGTTATCCATTCGGAATTGCTCTTGTGTAGTGTTCTGGAGCTACCTTCTCAATGTCAGCTGTGGAGCTTGTTCATTAATTTCAGAAGTCAACTTAGAGTCAGCAAAATTGCTGTGGACCTGAAGTCACATATAGACCCGAATGTGAGTGAACAGCAGATTTGCTTCTGTTGATGTTAACAGACGAGTTGTGCTTTTATGACAATCCATTAGTTTCATGGTCACCATTACCAAGAGTGGCTTTTTATCCTGAAACAGAAACCAAAATTGCTGGAGAAACTCATTCAGTCTGGCAGCATCTGTGGGAAGAAAGTAGAGTTAATGTTTCATGTCCAGTGACTGTTCATCCAAACTGTTAGTAACTAGAAAATCTGGTGTTTATAATGAAGCCAAAGTGAGAGAGGGTTGGTGGGCTGGGGAGGGGAGGGGAGGGATGAGTTGATAGGAAGAGACAGAGCCTGGAGGGACAGAGATATGCAAGGAGTGGGCAAACAAGGAAATTAGTTTTTAGTGTGGAAACAGGCACTTCGGCCCAACAAGTCCACACTGACCCACCGAAGCGTAACCCACCCATTCCCCTACATTTACCTAACACTACGGGCAATTTAGCATGGCCAATTCACCTAACCTGCACATCTTTGGACTGTGGGAGGAAACCAGAGCACCCGGAGGAAACCCATGCAGACACGGGGAGAATGTGCAAACTCCACACAGTCAGTCGCCTGAGTCAGGAATTGAACCTGGGTCTCTGGTGTTGTGAGGCAGCAGTGCTAACCACTGTGCCACCGTGCCGCCCAAATAATGGACAGCAAGACAGAAGTAAAGCTGATTAAGAGATAATAAGAGGTAAGGGTGAGAAAATGGGTAAGCTGTACTGAATGCAACCCATATAATGTGATAATGAGCCTACAGGTAAGTGAGAATGGGTGACCATGCTAAAAGCAGTCCAACAAGTGAGTCAGTTCTTTGTCTACCAATTCAGAGTGTGGGTTAATACAGTGTAGGAGATATAGAGACACCAATCCGGGATTGGCCATCCTCATCTCACCATGTCATTCAGGGGTGTGGGTCATGTTCAGTCCATTGGGTCTGTAAACAGGAACTAGAGAGAAAGATGGAGGAGTGGGGGAGGGGAAAGGGTGGTTTTGCTGTGGGACTGAGCTTCACAGCTTACCCTCTGGCACTAAGGCCTTCAGCTCAGGAGAACAGAGATTGGGGACAGCAGTAGTTGCCAAATGAAGGATATGGTAAAGGCACAATGCAGGAAGAGGGAAAGTGGTGATCCACATTCAGAACTCTTGGCCTCAAGGTGCCTTCAAAATGGTTTCTTCTGCTCCTCCCTCCCACTACATTTTGGTGCATTCCCTTGTCCTGCAGCTGAAGTGGGAGGAGCCAGTTTGACTGTGCAGATGTTTGGTGGGATGACCTGGATGGGGTGGAGGGGCTTGTATCTGGACATACCCACATATGCTCAGTGCCGTTCTGTCAGAGGCAAGTTCCTGTGCTCAAATGTCCAAGGTCGGGGAGGGAGTGGGGTCAGGATGGAAGTGGAGTGTCCTGATGGGAGACTTCTGAGGGGCCTGTGTGTGTGGTTCCTCCTCCAGATGGCTGCCTATTAGCATCGGCCCATCTCCTGGTGAGGGAGGGCCACCTGGAGAGCACACTTGGATCCTTGTGCCTCTGTCACTGTGCCTTTGGTCCTGAGGACAAGTAGATTGGAAATGGAAGGTAAGTGCATGTGAATATTTGGCAGCCCCTGAGGGTTAATGGGCGAGTGTCAATGGAATAAAGAGCAGTACTTACTCTTTTGGAGGATGTTGTTGCATCCTTGCAGGAGTGCTCTGGGCCTATTCCTGTGGGAGCCTGGATTCTCTCCTTGTGGGATATGAGCATCTGAATGGCAGGAATACTCCCCATGTGTGATCTCTGGGTCTCCCCTTCTGGACTGTAGGGGGGGATATAATGAGAGGACTGTGGGCACCATGACTGTTAGTACTGGAACATGTTGAGGTAAGATGGTGAGGCATCCTGAGGGACTGAGGAGGCAGCACAGAGGCCAGACAAGGTTACTGCTGTAGGAGTGCAGGGGTATCGGGGTGAAGGTGAGTGAGGGAAGGTGTTGCAGAGCGATAGAGCATGTAGCAGAGATAGAGTGAGTGTGAGGCATCAGAGAAAGGAGTGTGACACTTACCCTGGCCAAGCAAAAGAAAAGAAGCTGCCTTGTGGCATTGCTTACAATTCTGCTGTACCATGGAGATGGCACTGACCTGGGTGGACCAGGCTGGCAGAGTCTGGTATTGCTGCCTCTTCTGGACCAGCCCATCCTCCAGAACCTCCAGGTCCCTATTGGAGGAGAGTCAGAGTGTCACCATCCCCTTCTCCCTCACATACGGACCCTGGCCACCTTTGGAATGTCAGGGGCCTTCTGGGTGCAAAATCACTTTTATTGTTGCTGGAGACACACGGGATGCCTGTGTTTCAGTGGATACACAAACAGTGGCACATTGTTCCAGGAACAGTGTGAGGTAGGTAGGGTGGAAATTGGATGTGAGACCACTATGGTAAATAATTAATAGGGCCAATATGGTGAATGGGTCTTATGGTGTAAACTCCTCAAACACTCGATACAACTTTGACTTTGCCAAAATAAAAGTAAGATTCAGCCCATTGGTTCTGAATTATCAGTCTGGTGACTTTATTTTTCATCTGTGCGATGTGGGCGCAGCTGGCGGGCCAGCATTTCTTGCCCATCCCCAGTTGCCCTTGAGAAGATGGTGGTGAGCTGCCTTCTTGAAACGCTGCAGTCCACCTGCTGTGGTTTGACCCTCAATGCCATAACCTATATGCTACCACATCCTCAGTAATGACCATGTTCAGAGCCTCCACAATTTTCAGCTTAGCAACTGAGTATGCAGCTTATATCATCTGGGTGCCTGTTTTGCTTTGAGTATTTCCAATCATTTAGTCAGCTCTTTTTCATTATCTTATCCAATCAAAATTTCATGACCACCTCTGCCCTTCCTGTAGCATTGACAATAACACTCTATTTTCATGAAAACAGAAGTAAAGTCCTTATTTATTATCTCAGTAATTTATCCACTTCCACAAGAAGATTAATTTTGGATCTGTAACCCTTTCTTTGATTCCCCTTTCACAGAAGGAGTTTTAGGTTCCCTTTTATGTCACCCACTAATCTATTTTAATATTTTCCCCTCATGTTTCTTTTTTTAAGCACCTGCCACGTTGTGTTTTTTGTATTTAACATGATTTTCTACTGAATAATGAATTTGGCATTAATATAAGCTTCCTCTTTCTGTTTCATTTTAATAATTAAATCTTTATTTACCCAAGGAGCTTTAGCTCTAGGTTTGCTTTACATATGGGAATGCCTTAAGTCTGCACCCTAACTAAAAATAATTACTATCATTTTCCCAGGCCAGAGAGTTGCTCTCCTATTAGAAGGAGATGATTGGTGGTGATTTAACCCGAGGGTCACTGTGCCTCAGGCAAATAGAAAGATTGAGATGCAGGTTTTTCCACGGTAACCTCAGCCAGTGCAGGAATTGAACCTACATTGTTGGCATCACTCTGCATGGCAAACCAGCCATCCAGCCAACCAAACATTCATTTACTGATTTATCTACCAATCTATGATTCTAACTTGCCTGAATCAGCTTCCCTCTTAACTCCCTAAAGCCTGATATCTTCCTGATGAATATGTTTCACAACTATGTTTGTACTTGTCCTTCACTCATTGTCCTTCACTCTGAACCAATTGGTGTTGTGATCACTGTATCCCAAATGCTTCTGCTTGAGTTCTCTGTGTGAAGGGCAGATCCTGATTCATAGCACCACATTCTCCACCATGCGGAGGGAAAGGAGTGCAGGACATTAATCCAGCCCAACCAGAACTGGGATCGAACCCTGTGTTGTTGGAACCAATCAGATTTACACTGTCCATCATCCAACAGCTGCTCCATGACCCTGAGCTGATGTAGCAGTATGTATGTTTAGAGGCATATTACCACGGATTATGATGATAGAAACTCAAATGTCTTTCTATCATACGGCTGATGAGGAATCTGCTGTTCTTTCTGCCTGCTGTAGGTTCAGGTCAGCAGCATTTAACAAGCTAAGACTCAACCTATTTGTCCACGTTATGATTATACACCCATTGGCCGTCAAGTCCCGGCGTGGGACTTGAACCAAGAACTTCCAGTTTAGAGGCAGGAATTCTACCAACTGTGCTTTGAGATAGAATTCTGAGTGGTATAGAGCAAACAAACAGCTTGGATCATGATTATGCTGAGTGAAAAATGCATTGTTTAAATCTCGTTGTGGATCAACTAAAGTTTTATTATCAAATTATTTGATTAAATGGGAACAGAAACAGAATTTGATTGAGAATATCAAGTTCTTATGTGGATTTGGCTGTGGATCTTATTTCATTGTGTAATTGTGAACAGATCGAAAGCTGAAGCTCAGGCTCACGCTTCACTATGCAGCTGGTTTCTCAAAAATACTATTTGATCTCTAATTTAAATATTTAAAATGGGAAGCAGAAGTGAAAATTTCCAAGCAATTGAACTCAGAAGATGTAGACAATCTCAGTTGGTGAATAAACAAAAACGTAAGGGGAATTTGGAGTCCGTATTTTTGCAATTCCGGCAACAGAAAATTTGCTTCTGTTTTGTTCCTTTTAGTGTCTGGGTAACTTCTTGCCTGAGTATGTTCTAAATACACTTAATAATTTTGTTGAAATTTATGGAATTCTCAATCCAGCTAGGAACCTGGTAATATTATCTGAGACATGCAACGCATCAGGATTCAGGAATGTACATTGTAAATGTCAGCCCAAATCCAGGACTATTTTGCTTGGTTACCTTCAAAACAAGAGAAAGGCTTGAGAGAGGTTTATTTGCCTTGACAGTTCAAAAGAACCTTACAACAAAAAAGGGGACTATTCAGCTTATCCTGACCTTACTGGTCTTCGTACAACCCCGCAAATATTTTTGTTTCAATATATATTCAGTTTCCTTTGGAAAGTTACATTAATTCAGGGGGATTGACCATCTCGGACTTTCCAGTCCTTTCCTGAAATCTCACTTCCTGGGCCAGCCCTTCCTGGGACGTGTGTTGTCCCAGATTTCTTCTGTCTTTTCAGGCCTTATTTCTAAGTCTCTAGCAGCTGCTTGATGGTCCAGGAGTGGAATCCGGGTTAAAGCATTAGGATCCATTGGATCATCTGGCTATGGGTCACTTCCACACCCTGATGCCTGACCTCTACACCCCTACCTGACCCCTGACATCCACACCCTACCCCACCCTTGACCTCCACTCCCTACACCAACCCCTGACCTCCACTTCTTAACCCACCCCTGACCTTCACACCCTACCCAACCCCTGACCTTCACCACCTAGCCCACCCTGACCTTCACTCCCTACCCTATCACTGACCTCCACTCCCCTACCCACCCCTGACCTTCACTTCCCTACCCGACCCCTGACCTCCACTCCCTACCCCACCCCTGACCTCCACTCCCCTAACCCACCCCTGACATTCACTCCCTGCCCTATCGCTGACCTCCACTCCCTGACCCCTGACCTCCACCCATTACCCCACCCCTGACCTTCACTCCCAACCCTATCGCTGACCTCCACTCCCCTACCTGACCCCTACCTGACCCCTAACATTCAATTCCTACCCTACCCCTGAACTTCACTCCATACCCTATCACTGACCTCCACTCCCCTACCCAACTCCTGACCTTCACTCCCTACCCGACCCCTGACCTTCACTCCCTACCCGACCCCTGACCTCCACTCCATACCCCACCCCTGACCTTCACTCCCTAACCCACCCCTGACCTTCACTCTCTACCCTATTGCTGGCTTCCACTCCCCTACCTGACCCCTGACCTCCACTCCCTACCCGACCCCTGACCTCCACTCCCTACCCGACCCCTGACCTTCACTCCCTACCCCACCCCTGACCTTCACTTCCTACTCTATCACTGAACTTCACTCCCTACCCCTCTCCTAGCCTTCACAGTCATCAGCAATCCCTACCACATCCCAGCCCCCACCTCTTTGTCTGACACCAACCTGCATAGTAAAAGCTATGGAACACCCACCTCACCCTGCTGCTGTTAAAATAGCAGCAGGAGCTGGAATTCAGCACTTAATTGTCAATTGGCCTCTTGAGATCTCCACCAGACCCAAGGTGTGGGCACCTCCACATGGGATGCAGGTTCAGAGTGAGGCAGGAAGGCACAAGGCAGTCTGTCTCTGCCATATCCCATGGAGGGACTGGGGTACATTCTCATTTTCTGGAGTTCTCACTTTGATGCTGTTTCCACTAGACTAATCATTGTACACACTTAAAGGGAATATCCAGTTCAGTTAAATGATGCAAACCTGATTGTACGAACACAGACAACCTGTCATCATATCTGAAACAGGTAAAAAGTGGGCAAAGTAGCATTATTTCTCATGTCTGGTTTAAGTTGAATCAAATCCAGAAAGATTGCTTTAAAATTCATGACTATTATAGCAATGTATTTGATTTGTTTAATTTGGACTATTTTATGTAGTTATAACTTACTATAAACAATGATATAAAGCCTTTAACTGTTCATCTATAAGTGTGCATCAAGAATTGATCTGTCTGAATTTATACTGCAGAATTAATTACAGCATGTAAGCTTTGAATTGTTATTATTACGAAAGAAATTTTAATTTCTAATTGACAACTTTTGCTGTTTGATGGATAAATTGACATAAAGAATGTAATTCATGCTAACAAATTGTTTCACCTTGTAGGAATCTCATTCCAGAGGTTGGTGAGAGCAGAACAAGGGTTAACAACCAAAAACCTTCAAAACAAAACAATGTAAGGACCAGATAATTAGAGAAATGTTCACATTGTCTATGGATCTTTAACCATTTCACCCAAAGTGTAAACAGACCAATCATATCTCATTCTCAACCCTGTCAATTGAAAGTAGTTTGAAGAAGATGTTTGATTTGCTGATCGTAAAAATGAGTAAAGCCATCTGAACCTCTTGACACCAAAAGCAAAGCTGTTGCAATAGCATTTCACCATGATGTAAATTTCAAAAATAATGCAAGAAACTTCTAATGGTATTTCTTTACACATCACTGTTCCTGTGTCTGAAGCTCACACCAGTTGTTGGTTGATGTGCTATCTCCTCGTTCTTGAGGATGGACTAGAGTTTCTAAACTACAATAGAACTGTTGAAACATGTAGACTACTGGAATCCTTTGACTGACCTCCACTGCTGACCTCAGGCGAGCCAGTGTGTATTGGTGCCAGTGCCCAGCCTGGATAATTGGGAAAAGTTAGACACAGGAAAGTCATCCAGCTGTAAAACCACCACCTAATACAAAAAGAATGATAATTGCTCTGAAACAGCATTGTGATGATCCCAAGCAATGTGTGTACAGCTAAAAAACAAAGGATTAATTAATGGTATTATAATGTCAAACAACGTACAGAGACAGTTAAATACAAAATAAAATCCGAAAGAACTGCAGTTACTGTAAAGCATGCCTGGAAGAAATGTGGCAGAGGGAGCACTTGGTATGATACCATTGCCAGCATAGCTGGATAACATTTGCTTTTTTTCAGAAAAAGCTACTTTGCATGCAAATAAGTGTTCCCATTTTGCCATTAATTCCACGCACCAGAGCTCATCCATATATTAAATTATATGACATGACATCGTAAAATATCTTGCCAGTATCTACTTATTGATTCAATCTGTGTAAAAGTGTGCAAAAACAGTTCCCGAAGAATGCGTGTTCATTATGACTAGATTTGATTGATAATTAATCACTTTCACCATTTGTATTGCATCTGTTTAGAAAGAAACTAAATTAATACAATAGGATGTCTCTCGAATGCACTTCGCATGTATTAATTTAAAATGAATTTCAGTCTTTGTTCGTAGGTAGACGTAGGTGGATAAGCAATGTCATAAACAGAAATGAAATGAATGACTAGTTTACCTATTTTTTCAAGTTACAAGTGAGGACAATGAGAAACATCTAAAACAGTATCTAAACTACCAAAATAATTACGCAAACATTTTCATCAACAGTATATTAAAAGGACACCTATGTTATATAATGAACATTCATTTTGTTATTTTATTTGGAAGTAAGACATTAATTTCTGTTAAATAGATAGCAGTGGGTCTGTCATTCTTTGCATCCTGATACAGTTAGTCACATGCAGTTCATATCCAATGACGTCCCTCAGTGCTGAACCTGCTGAAATTTGCTTTACAAGTCTTCACTTTTGGACCGACCCCTTACTAATCATTGCATAGAAGAAAAACACTCAGTAGAAACTACTTTCACATTCCAGCCATAGTTGTCTGTTTTCACCTGGCTGCTCATACACCCAGCTTTAATCACCCTCAGTGACATGGTTCACTTTTAAAGTGTTTCAGGACTGACCAAGGCCTCTATGCAGCCATTCAGCTTCAGTGGTGTCTCCAAAACCATCTGGGCTACATCTGTGCTGTAGTCTAAACAATAACATCCCTGAGCAGGTTGATGAGAAAATCAGGGCACTTTTATGGTGCAGAGCTAATACTCTTACCCCCTCGACCAGGAGGTGTGGGTTCAAGTCTCACCTGCTCCGGAGATGTGTAATAGTAACCTTGAACAGTTGAGTTAAAAATACTTTTTTCCTAAACAATGGCTCAAGTTGTCAGAGAGTATCTTCTGACTTTGGGCGGCACGGTGGCATGGTAGTTAGCACTGCTGCCTCACAGCACCAGAGACCTGGGTTCAATTCCCACCTCAGGCGACTGACTGTGTGGAGTTTGCACGTTCTCCCTGTGTCGGTGTGGGTTTCCTCCGGTTTCCTCCCACAGTCCAAAGATGTGTAGGTCAGGTAAATTGGCCACGCTAAATTGCCCGTAGTGTTAGGTAAGGGGTAAATGTGTGGGTGGGGTGGTGTGGACTTGTTGGCCCAAAGGGCCTGTTTCCACACTGTAAGTAATCTAATCTAATCCTGAAGGACAGCCTAAAAAGCCTCATCTAATTTCTGACAAGATGACTGCTTGGTCTGTGACTGCGAGCACGCTCAATAAAGAAATAAATGTGGCACTTGAAGAGGTGAATGGAAGTTCTAGGCCTTACAAAGCAGTAAGCTTTTCTAAACATAGCTGTTCCATTTCTCTGGGGTTTTCATGGACAGACTGGTGAAAATCACACACTTTCAGGGTCCATACATTGTTTGTCTCAATCCTGACACCTACTGGCAATAAACTGCATTTTTTTCTCGAAGTACTCAGTAAGTCTGGTAACAACTATGGTAAAAACAATGACTGCAGATGCTGGAAACCAGATTCTGGATTAGTGGTGCTGGAAGAGTACAGCAGTTCAGGCAGCATCCAAGGAGCAGCGAAATTGACATTTCGGGCAAAAGCCCTTCATCAGGAATAAAGGCAGTGAGCCACGCTTCAGGCTCACTGCCTTTATTCCTGATGAAGGGCTTTTGCCCGAAACGTCAATTTCGCTGCTCCTTGGATGCTGCCTGAACTGCTGTGCTCTTCCAGCACCATTAATCCAGAATCTGGTAACAACTATGACAACAGAAACCAAGGAATTTATAGCCTGAAGTAGATGGACATATAATTTAACACTGTTGGCCTGCGTGTTGACTTCCCACTCCTTCCCAACTCTGAGCCATTTTCCTGAAAGCGGGTAGAGGGAGACTTACTGGGATTTTCCAGTCAGCCTCTAGCTCCATGGGAGTCTCAGAAACAGTTTCACTGGCTCCTGGTGGCCATAAGGGGAAGGGGCAAACATCACTCTGCAGCAACTCAGCCACCCAGTCCTCTCTCTCTCTCTCACACACACACACAGACAGACACATGAGCACATACAGACAGACACTGAGACACAAACACACAGGCATACAGATGCACAGGCACTCTTCACTCAATCTCTCTCATGCTCTCTCTCTCTCTCAGAGGCTCCAAAGGCCATTTTTTAAATCTGAGATTTATAAAGTTAAAGAGTGGATGTTTCCACTTTAGGATTCCCTTTCTCCCCCTAACATGCAGCACAATCCTGCTCATAGCTCCAAGCTGGACTGTCTGCAGTTGACTCTGACTTTAAGAGGCTGCCGGCCTGCTTTCCTTGGTTCGTCTTTCCACATCAGGCCTGTCCTCTGCTCTTTACGTGGCCCAACTGGGGGAACTGACAGTGAATGGCTGATACCCAAACAGGGTGGGTTTCTGGCAATGGGCCCACTCGTAGCTGGGTTCATCTCAATAGCCAGGACACTGAAACCATTGTTAAGTTGCTACTTTAGGGCCTCACTTAGCAATGGGTTGGGAAAGCCTTCCTGTTCTGGCCTTAATCCAGGCAGAAGGCAGTGTACTCCTCCACCCTGCCTTCAAACTCACCACCTTCTGGAGCAGAGGTTTGGTGAAAAGACAGACTGTTGGCCCACAATGGGACCGAGTCTATATGAGATCCAGTTTGTCGATTACCCCTTCCTTGAGAAAACAGATCATGGAATCAAATGTTTTTCCAGAATAAAGGAAGTCTGGCTGAATTTATTCCTCAAAGGTTTGACTGTAGCAGTGTTTGAGTTTGTACCTTTGAGTTTACACTTCTTATTTTTCTCACTCTTCAGAACGGTACTCCTACTGAATCCAGCCGAAGTATCCAGTGAGTTTCTGTCAGTGGCTGAGAAAATCAGCAACAACAAACAGTCTCTGGGAACCTCTTACATCACCCTGGTTAAGCACATGTACCAGGCCATTTTTGGTGTCAAGTATAGTTTGAATGACATTCAAAATGCACTTGAGGTAAGGAAACTCCAAGTTGATATTAATGAGCATGCTCTGATTCACAGTTGAAGCTCATGGAATTAAAGGGACAGTGTCCAAATAGATATGAAGCTGGCTGAGTGACAGGAAACCAAGAGTGGTGCCAGGCTGTTTACTGTTTGGGTACCTACAGATCCAGACTTGGACTACTGTTTGATCTCTGTAACTGACACAGAGTTGGATTCGCAGAGCACAATTTCAGAATTTGAAGATGGGGCAAAACTTGAAAGGAGGATCATTTTAGCATTACAAAGACTGGTGGAATAGGTAGACAAGTAGCAGACAAAATTTAATGCAAGGAAGTATGAAGGAATACATTTTGCTTGGAAGAATAAGGTGAAGCAATATAAATTGAAGGGTAGCATTTAATGCTCTCCCCTGAGGTAGTGGGTGAGGGCACAGAGGGTGAGTTTAATCGTGTGGGAGGGTGCTGGGGGAAGACCTCACCACCTTCCTGCCTTTGCCCTGGTTAAATCTGGGCAGGAAGGATGTGGATAGCCTTCCCACCCATTGCTGATTGAGGCTTACTTTAGGGGCTTATCCTTCTGCCCTGTCCTGTCAGCTTATTGGGTCACCAGATTTCCTCGTTGTCAGGTCCTCAGTGCCAAATCAAGGGAGCTTGAGTCAGAAAGGTGGGGAAACCATCAGCCTACCCCCACCTCTGACTCTCTCCTGCATCCTTTCACAACCTCCAGCTCATAATTTGGGAGAGAGTGAAGACTGCAGATGCTGGAGATCAGAGCTAAAAACGTGTTGCTGGAAAAGCACAGCAGGTCAGGCAGCATCCAAAGGAACAGGAGAATCGACGTTTTGGGCATGAGCCCTTCTTCAGGCTCATGCCCGAAACGTCGATTCTCCTGTTCCTTTGGATGCTGCCTGACCTGCTGTGCTTTTCCAGCAACACGTTTTCAGCTCCAGCTCATAATTCCCAACATGCTATTGCACATGTGGCCTGGAACCTTCACTGATCCCTGGCCTCTATTGGGTGCAATACCAACAGCCAACACCAATCCTCCTAGTGGCGCTGTCTGCAATGACTATATTCTGGCTTCTAACTGGCCAGCAGGGGGTAGGATTCCCAATCCCAAGAGTCTAAATTGTGGGGAGGCTCAACAGTGACCCATTAAATGCCTGACTGGCACTTAATATGGTGGGACCTTCTGCATAGGAGATAATACATGGTTCTCATTCACTTGGATTAATTCTAAAGGAATTGTAGGGACAAATCATATGCAGTACAGTAAAAAGGTAAAGTTGCAAAAGTCTAACCACACCGTGGGCTGCTGTTTCATTAGGGAAAGAAACATACAAGTGGTGGTGGTGGTTCAACCTGAGTGTCACCGTGCCTCGGGTGAGGGGAGAGATTGAGTAGGAGAGTTTTTCGTGGTAACCTCAGTTAGTGCAGGAATTGAATCCATGCTGTATACATCACAAATGAGCCATTCAGCCAAATGAGATGCCTATGATTAATAAGTCACATGGAATCCTACTGTGGAAGGTAAGTTGAGAATGTTACGGTAAAAAACCATAAAACACTGGTTCAGCCTCTCCAGGTGTACAGTGTCCAATTCTAGGGACCATGATTGTTGTGTACGCTTTAGAGATGGTGCAGAGTGGATTGTTGACTGTAAGGGGTTCATGATCACAGTAACCTAATATAGACAGTCAGCAATTTATAACAGTTTTTTTGATAGTCTATTGAGAAATAGCAATCTAGATATGGTACTTAACTTTATTACATAAAGAAAGGAAATACACACCTTGTGACAGATAAGATTCTTCATTGATCCTGAATCTGTTCTAAAATGGAGGAGTAGAGACAGCCCACTCCCATATCCCTAAGGTCTTGCAGTTTTTTTGTGGTAGTCTTTGTCAGTCACAGTACCAACAGCTTTGTGCTTCTATCAGGCTGATGTAGGGGAACTGCTGATTTTCCTTCAGGACGATGGTGTTCCCCTCCCTGGATCTCCTTGCCCCGTCCTTCCTTCCTGTCCTTATTTTGGGGGCTGACCATCTTTGGCCTTGACAGAGCTCCTCATGGCACAGGTGACTGTTGTCCCTTTGCCCACCTTCATTTGAAGATTAGTTTTCATTCCTTCTAAGAACAGAACCTTCTTATTTTTCATCACACCACATAGAGTAGGGTGGAATCTGATAAATCTTTGATTTGAATCATAACCACATTAATTCTTAGAAACCTGTCCTCTGGTTTCATAAACTGTGATCTGTTAATACATGCAGAAGCCTAGTTACTAATTGGACACTGTTACTTATGGTCTCATTGCTGTACAGAAAATAGCAAATATGGGAAATGTGAAATGAACGAAGGTTTAAGGAGGACTCCAGTTTCCCTCCGGGTCCGTAAGAATAGTCCTGGAGATGACAGACTCCAGTAACCGGGAGTTTCTTTCTATGGTAGGATTCCATGTGCATTATTAATCATATATAGCTCAGTTGGCTGGATGGCTGGTTTGCAATGCAGACTGAAAGCGGATTTGGTTGAGGTGCTCAAAATCATGAGGGGTCTGAACAGAGTACACGGAGAAACTGTTTCGCAAGTAAAAGTTATAACAAATGGCACTATCAGACTTTATTCAGGTTTGAATCCTTGTCAAGTGCTGGGGTAGAAGTCCTCATTCATTAAAATGTGGCAATAAGGATTTGGCAGTTGGTTTCACTCACCCCAGGACTAAGGCGGGAAAGCCAGAATTCCCAATCCCAATCCAAATTTGGAATTTTGAAATTTGACGGAGGATCAAGAATCAAGAGACAGTGATTGTTCTTGAATGGCAAAATAATCAAAGATGTCATGAGGAAAAGGTTTGTTTTTAAGGCAGTGAATAGTTAGGATCCAGAACATTCTGTCTGAGAATTGCATAATTTTCTGAAGAGAAACAAAATGCAGGGCTGCAAGGAAAGAGTGAGGGAATGTTTGGTTTAGCCAATTTGGTTTGAATATTGAGAGCCAGCACCGGCACATCAGGCTGCATGGTCTTCTGATGTCTTGTCGCCATTCTGTGATTCCTTGATGATAAAACTATGGTGCTTTTTTTAAAGACATCAACCCTTGTTGTTTTATTCAACAAATAATTTAATCACAACTCCTCAATTAACAGACCATTGAGTCAGTTTAACATTTGCCGCACCTCATGTTAATACCATAAATACCAACAATCACACCAAGAACAGAACTCATTCATTTGTGTTAGCCACAATTCCAGGGCACTGTTTCTTGTCTTGATGTGAGTGAGTCTCTGGCTGTTTAAAGGTCATAAGCGCACAGACTTTGCAGCAAGTCTGACAGAAAAATCTGTAAATTTTGAAGGAATGAAATAAGACGTATTTATATAGCATCTTCCATTTCCTCAAGGCCAATCGTTATTCTTACCAGTGTATTCTTTATACATATTGTGACCAATCAGGCAACCAATCGACACAAGTTAGGAGAAATGTTAGCTTGCTCACTTTCCATGGAGGCTGCCCTACCCACTGTGATCTCCAGCTTTGTTGTTTTCAGTACAGATTCCAGCATCTGCAGTAATTTGTTCCAGGCAAAAGTGAGGACTGCAGATGCTGGAAACCAGGATTCGTGATGAAGGGCTTTTGCCCGAAACATTGATTTTCCTACTCCTCGGATGCTGCCTGGCCTCTGTGCTCTTCCAGCACCATTCTGATCTAAACATTAACTTGTTCCAGTCAAGTGCAGTATGATAGATGACCAGGTAATCTGTTTCACTGTAGCCAACTGAAGGATAAACTGTGGCCAACACTTTGAGAGTAATCTCCTGCTTCTTTTTGGACGGTGTCAGAGCAAAATTCTCAGATGAATTTTGTCCTGACATTAAATGATATTAAATTCTACTGCTGCTTAAAATGACAAATACTGGTTAGAGGTCTACAATAACATGTCCTCGGCAGAGTTGGAGGGGGAGTTGAAATGTTGGGCCACGGGGCGGTTTGGTTGATTGGTGCGGGTGTCTCGGAGATCTTCCCTAAAGCGCTCTGCTAGGAGGCGCCCAGTCTCCCCAATGTAGAGGAGACCACATCGGGAGCAACGGATACAATAAATGATATTAGTATTAGATATTAGATGATAGTAGATTTTAGAGGTCTACAATAAACCTGTTCTGCTTTTTATTAGACCAAAGCTGCAGATGAACTTTTGGATATTTTCTCGAATTGTTCTGATGTTATGGAGATTGCAGCAACTATGGAGGATCCTGCTAAAGCCAAGGAATATTTAGTGAACAAGTTAGAGGAGATAAAGGAGAGATTTGGAGTGCTCCCAGAAACAGGTATGATTTGTTTGTTGTTTGTTTGCATGGAACATTGATGCTCCAAACCTTCTGCAGAACAGAGATCAGCAAGGAATGCAGTATGGCAACGCCCTGAATATAAAACCTCGGCTGCAATGACCCAATTGGTTCACTCCTCCCAGGACCGAGAAGGGAAAGCCAGAATTCCGAATTCCAATTCAAACTTGTATTTTGAAATTTGGAAAGTGCTCGTTGTACAATAGTATGGCCAGAAACAAGGTCAGGGATTGCTGGAGAAACTTCGCAGCTGTGGCAACATCTGTTCGGAGATAAAGCAAAGTTTAATGTTTCAAGTCGGATGAGCTTTCTTCAGAAGTACTTCTTCTGAAGGACCACTGGGCTTGAAAGGTTACCTCAGCTTTCTCTCTCCCCAGACGGTGCCCCACCTACTGAGTTACTTCAGCAATTTCTGTTTTTGTTTTAGATTTCAGCAACCACAGTTTTATGTTTTACTTTAGAGGATATAGCCAGGTATGGATGTAATGCCACCCCCCTCCTCCCCCCCCCCCCCTCCTCTCCCCCCCCCCCCCCCCCCCACAGTTGAACAGCTTGCTAACATCCAACTGCCTCGATTCAGACCTTGCGGATTGCTACTTGGGAGGTCAGCTTGGCAGAGGTGGGAACAGCAAGGACTTATTGACTTCAGGAGAGAAGGGTTTGGAGCAGCACTCTTGCTTAGAAAGTGGAACAGACATTCGCTGTAGCTTTAGGGGTCGTGCAAATGCGTTGTGATTATTTTTTGAGTTGAGGATTGAATATTAAACAACATCCTGAAGAAGAGCTTATGCCCAAAACATCGATTCTCCTGTTCCTTGGATACTGCCTGACCTGCTGCGCTTTTCCAGCAACACATTTTCAGCTGCTATTAAACAACATCACCAGGTTGTAATGCACATGTTTAGATGTTGTCCACTGTGTTGGTTACCAGCTGTGTTACTGTGTTAAGACTGTCTTAGTTCACCATATGACAGTATTCTCTAAGCTAAAGTTTTGATTTCACTGTAGTCATACAGTAATGTTGTTGATATACATAGCGAAGCTATTTCTGACTCTCTGCATTGAGTCCACATTGATTTGTTTGAACATCTGAGAATGCCATTTACAACACACTCCACTTCTCATATTTTGTGTGGATTTGATGTGCTAAGCATTCCTGCATTCAGCAATAACAAGTCAGAGTAAGTGTGTGAAGTTATTTAATAATTATTTGAAATTCCCAATCGTGTGCAAACAAATTAGGACTTAGAAATAGATTGTGGATCATTAGTAATTGACTGTTCAAAATGGCAATTAAAAGGTTTTTAATTCAATTTAGTGGAACAGGTAATTAATTTATTTTAACTCTCTGGAACAGTGTCAAAGCTCCAGCCCTTGATATTACCCCGAGCAGCCACAAAAGGGTGCTGGTGTACTATGTCCTTGACTTGCTCATTAATTAGGCAGCTGGGAAACAGACTAGGTTCTCTCTCAGGTTCAAAACCAGTTTTAGTAGAGTTCAGAATCAGAAAGTGTCAGAAACTGGTTGTAATTCCAATGTGGACTGGGTATGTCAGAGTGACTGTTGAGTACCATACACAGTTCACTTCTTGGTCTGCATCAGTTTTGGCCAGCACCCTCAGTCCTCAGATATACCTGGGAATGACCAGGAAATGGGAGCTGGGGGTAAAGGCAGCTGCATTTGTACTGTTTGGACAGCAGCTCCTGTTCCATGTCTGTTTCCACACAAAAATAAACTAAATATCACAAAGATTTGAGGCTCTGGTTTTGGAATGATGTGGATGAAGGAACCGAGGGCATTGTTGCTACATTGGCAGACGACACAAAGATAGGGAGCGGAGCAGGTTGTGCTGAGGAAGCAGGGAGGCTGTAGAAGGACACACAGAGGCTGGAAGAGTGGATGAAGAAGTGACAGATGTAATGCAATGTGGGAAAGTGTGAGATTCTGAACTTTAGTAGAAAGAATAGAAGTATAGACTATTTTCTAAATGGAGGAAGGCTTCGGAAATCTGAAGCATAAAGGGATTTAGGAATGCAAGTTCAGGGTTTTCTTAAGGTTAACATGCAGGTTCAGTTGGCAGTTAGGAAGGCAAATGCAATGTTAGCATTTTCTTCGAGGTGGCTGGAATACAAGGGCAGGGATGTATTGCTGAGGCTATTTAAGACTTCAGTATTTGGAATATCAAGAGCAGTTTTGGGCCCTGGGTCTAAGGAAGGATGTGCAGGCACTGGGGGGGAGCAAAGGAGATTTATAAGAATGATTCTGGGATGAAGGGCTTCTCATTAGAGGAGGGTGGATGAGGACCCTGGGTTGTACTCTGTGGAGTTTAAAAGGATGGGGAGGGGGTGGGGTCTGACTGAAACTTATAAAATATTGAGAGGCCTGGATAGAGTGGATGTGGAGAAGATGTTTCCATTAATAGAAGAGAGTAGGACCTGAGGGCACTGCCTCAGAATGAGAAGATGGCCCTTTAGAACGAAGGTGAGGAGGAATTGTTTCAGCCAGAAAGTGATGAATCGATGGAATGCATTGCTGCAGAAGGCTGTGGAGACCAAGTTATTGAGTCTTAAACATAAGCTCCACCTTATGGACTTAGAACAACAGATTTTCATCTCTTTGACAACTCTTACCGATTATAAAGTAATAACTTCCTTGCAGACAGAGATAGATAGGTTCTTGGTTGGTAAGTGGATCAAGGGTTACGGAGAGGAAGTAGGAGAATAGAATTGAGAAACATATGAGCCATGGTCAAATGGTGAAGCAGACCCAATAGGCTGAATGGCCAAATTCTGCTCCTAGATCCTTTTCATGACTTTGAAGTACTGGGTGAATCTTGCACAGTGTATGTTCCTACAATCTAACTGAATATGGGGGGGGTGGGGGGGCAGAGTTGGAAATAGGTGCAGGAACCTCATTTCTATACAAAAATGAGGCATTTGCCTATCCTTGGAACTCAGTGAAGGTCAGTACTCATACAGATCACAAATCCCAACTGAACTGGTTTTGGGGTCCATGTTAGTGAGTGCAACAAAGTTGAATTTTGCCTCCAGTGAAAGACAGCCACACCATGAGATTCTTATGCCGCTGTCATCCACTGGGCCATAAATCTGTAGTAGGGGAGGCAACCTTCTTCAAGCAGAATTGAAGGGGAGCTGGATTCCCCTCTTGGCGAGGACAAGCTGATTACAGCATTAGCCAGCCTTGGTTCCAGGAGGCCTGACCAATCAGAAGCTGCTGATCCTGTGGGATCAAAAGTCCAGATGTCTTTTGGGAACAGCTACATCCCTATAAGACAGTGGGATCTCTGGGATTTAAGGCTGGACCTGCTGCCACTAACCCTCTCCCACCCATGTAGGCATCCCGATCAGCTGGTACACCACATGACTGAGCATCCCGATCAGCTGGTTACACCAAGTGGCTGAACATAGAACCCAGTGGCCCATAGGTTAGTGATGCCACCCTCTTCCACACGCATCTGCTTCCAGGTGCTCCTTCACCTCCTGACTCCAGGAGGTGCTAGGGAGGCAGAGGGCCAGTGAACTGTCCCAGAATGGATCATCACAGGATGCACTGCTGCTCCAGTTCCCCTCTGCTATTGACCTCAGTTCCCCAGCCATATAAAATGTGCCAGGTTTGTAAATGCACTGCTATCAGGAGCTATGATCCACAGTTAATCCTCCACCAACTGATTCGCTCGTCTTCATGTTGCTGTTGAGATTTCACTTCTCACAGAATTCCTGCACAGTGAAGTGCCACCATCACCTTCTGCCCCTTCCCAGGAGGGAGCTTGGCTGGATTCTGCCATCCGATTCCCACCATCTTCACTATTATCTATCCTTAAGTTAACTTTGGACTGAATTTGAACCATGTAAATCATTTTAGCAAGATTAACTTTAAAGGAAGTTATTACTTCATAATCGGTAAGAGTTGCCAAAGAGATGAAAATCTGTTGTTCTCAGTCCACAAGGTGGAGCTTTAAGTTCCAGTCTTGAGGAGAAAATCCGTGGATGTATTTGATTTGACATTAGGCTGAATGTTTTATCACCATCAAGACCTCTTCTCTGCAAGTGACTGATAGGAAGCTTAAACCTGGCCATCTTCAATGAATTCTGCTTTTAGACAGCCCTTCCTAATATCTGCATTCATAGCTCAGAGGTAATTTCTGTCTGATATTTGCCCGCGAATCATCTAAAACATTTTTCTCAATCAATGGCCCTTATAATGTTGCTGCTGTTGTTTTGTTTTTAATACATTTTGAATACACATTGTACCCGCAAGCTTTCAAGTGTGTCAGCTGCTGTATGTTGGGCCCCATCAGTGGCTGGGGTTTCACAAAGTTCCACTTGATGGTTCCATTTTACTTCCAGTGACACTGTCATTGTGGGAAAAGAAGCATTTCGAAAGAGTGTTGTTTTTGGAACCTGAATTACTTTACAGCTTAGCGTTTAATTGTCACTTTTAATGATGTGAAAGAAAATGACCATTGCCTTCTTGTAATCTTGAATAGGGCAGAATGCTAAACTGCAAACAATTCCATTGCCAGTTGCCAGTTGCTATAGCTACCACTGGGACAAGGATAATTTTGGTAAGCAAACAGCAAAGAGATGGTCTTGAATCAGATACATCAATAAGTGCGTCAGTGTGTCTGCCTCTGACTGGATGTTGTTACTTTATTTTAGATGTTTTACGTGATGTTCTTCTGAAAGAATGCGAGATTCCTGACACGGCATTACTTCCCTTGACTGACAATAATAACGATGAAGAGGAGTTTGAGAAGGAGGGGGAGGAGGATGCAATTGAAAATGAGCGAGATTCCGTGATATCTACAATATCTGTGACATCTAGAGATTACATGAAATCATTTGTCTCCAATCTCTCAGACTGTATGGACAGTGGTTATATAGAAGATGGGGATGAAAGTTCACCTGAAACAACAAGTGTGTCCGACCAGAAAGAGGAAAAGCACAGTAGAGTGGGAAAGAAACTAACAGAAAAAATATCTAACTTCTTCAGAGCCAGGAACAGCCTTACAAACAAAGCAGATCCGAGATACTGTTTAAACAAGTCCTCTACAAACCTGAGTAAAAGCAGCTACATCTTATCATCGAGTAGTTTACCACTTCGCCGGGCAGAAAGCTTGGGCTGCACCGAGATCAAATATAAACTTCCAATGAAGTCCAGGCGCTCCAACTCCCTGCCGCAGCATGCAACCTTTAATCATTGTTCTGAACGACATTTACAACAAAGCACGTGCTTCAAAAGGAGACCATACCTCAGCTTCGAGGATGAGTGTAAAGCCATGACACTGCGAATTGTTATTTTTGGTACTGACAAAGTTCTTGGAAAAGTCGCAAGAGCCTACAGCCGTCTCAGGTAAGAGGTCTTTACAGAATCCAGTCTGGTCAATAGTTGAAAGACAATTGAGTGAAGCCAACACCCTAAGTCAGAGTTACAGCTAAACATGTCATGGTCAGTTTGGTTCTTGGACTCTGGGCTTCTGAGAAATCCGTAACAAAATATCCCAATTGGTTCAGAAGTACTAAATATTCTTACTTTTCAATGAGGTACGTACAGCAGCCAGCAATCCAGAGTTTGTCAATTACTATTTGGTACATTACATCCCCTCACCATTGCGTTGAACACCATTTTAGTTACTATAACACAACAAGGAAGAAAGTGCAGAAAAAGGCACAAACATTATTTAAAAATGCAGTGGGGTACCAATCAGTGCAGACGTCTGAATTAGGAGAAGAGTAGACCATTCAGCCCCTTGAGGCTTCTCTGCCGTTCAATAGTTTGTTCAATGAACAAATGGATTCAATAATGATTTGTTTGTGTTTTGAATTCCATATTCCCCTCTACCCCAGAAAGCTTTTGATAAAGTTCATTACATCCCACTCCATAAGCTTTAATTTGTAATGTAATGTGATAGACCAATGTTTAGCTAATGGCCAGAAAACAAAGAGTAGGAATAATTGGATCATTCCTGCATTAGCAAGTTGTGACTACTGGGGCATTGCAAGGATTAGTACTTTACCCGAGCTGTTCACAATATGTATCCATGGTTTGTAGGTAAAGACCAAATATACTATATCCCAATCTGCAGATGGTACAAGGCTAAGTGAAGATATAAAGTGGCTTCACAATGATTTGAATAGGTCTCGTGAATGCACAAGAGTGTGTCAACTGGAAAATAATATGGGAAGATGTTAGGTTATCCACTTTGGAAGGAGGAATAGATGTTCAGAATAAATCTTAAATAGGAGGAGATTGGAAAATGTGGATGTACATGTCCTCATTGATAAATTTACTGAAGGCTGTGTAACTTTGATTAATCCACATATTAATATAGTTAATAGAATATACGTGTTAATAGAATATACATGTTAATAGAATGTATATAGTTTTATACATGTGATGCACCATATTCCCTAGACATGAGAAAAAAGCACATACAAAACAAACAATAAGTACCATGTGATTTTATTCACAAACAGGACATGAAGTATAAAGGAAAGTGACAATGGGGGTGATATCTCAGATGAGGCTTTGACCTGTTAAAATGTTGTGGGTATAACGCTGGCAATTAGCGTCAATGGTGGATGTTATCCCATATTCATTTTGATGGGAAAACCTACCAAACAGTTACAGTGAGAGCTAACATTGAGTTGCAGAGAGAGGGATTCCAGCTTCAAGATATCCAGGAACATTCTATTGGTCATCCAATTCTCCACAAAACGGTCAATTTGAGGGAAATCACAATCTCAAGTGACGCACATAAACCAAATTTTGTCATTAATTTTCCGTTATTGTAGTTTATTCAGGATTATGCTGTAAATTGCTTTTAATTGCTTATGTTTGTAGTATCATACTTATCAACAATCCACCTTTCTCTTGTAAAACTCCAATTTTTTGGAGCCTATTTTTTTTTTCTTGGAAATTTTTATGTTTTTGTCTGAGACCGATCAATTTACACGGTGTAAAAGCAGGACTATATTATTGATCACATTGATTCTTTAATTTAGAAATGAGTCTCTTGCTCCCTCAATGATGACAAATCCAGAATAGTTCCATCGCAGTTAGGATTACAGCATGTTCACATCAAAGTACAAACAGAAAATGTGTCTGAGCAAATATGTTGGACACAATGCATACCTGAGAAAATAAAACTCTGTTTTAGCATAAAGGTCATGGTAGTTAATTAACAAACTAATGTCACAAACTAAACTAGAATTGTTACACGTCACAAATTAATAATAATCATTTCTTCTTTCAGATTACAAGAGAGTAAATGTCCCTTTCTCACAAAATACTTCAGGATGCAATTTTTTTATATTCCTCTACAAAGAGACTCACTAAGAAGTGCATTACAGTTTACAAACCTCTCCCCAGATATCCAGCAGAGACCGCCAACACAACTGGTAACAATTTCCTTTTTTGAATGCGATTAAATGTAATAAATCTTTGACTTTAGAGTAACTGATGCAGCAGTTAATGATGATTGATTGTTAGCTGCCAGGCTTTGTGTAGATTTCAAATCAGGTATTGCCCTCTCCGTTCAAACGGTATGAATGTTAGCTTTTCTTCCAGTTCGTATTCTTGTGAGCTATCCTGATGAGTGCAAAATGAAAATCTTTGATCAAAAGAATACTTAATTAAAAATGAAAAGTACTTCTTAATTTTTCAGTGTTAATGATTTAAAAGGAATCTAAAGGGCAACTTTTTCACACAGTGGGTGGTGCATGTATGGAATGAACTGTCAGAGGAAGTGGTGGAGGACGGTAAAATTAAAACTTTTTAAAAGCATCTGGATGGGTATATGAATAAGAAGGATTTAGAGGTAAATGGGGCTGCATTAATTTGGGATATCTGGATGGCTTGGACTGAAGGGTCTGTTTCCATGCTGTACATCTCTCTGACTTTATGACTCGACATGTTCATCATGAGGTTGTCATTATTTTAGGACTTCAGTTCAGTCGAGACAGCAGACAAAGATAGTACCAATAATATTGCGCGCTATATTGGAATGTTGGATTCCTGGTACGAACGAAATGTTCTAGACTTATTGACCTTACCAACAACTCTGCTTTGCCAGGTAAGTGCAAATATCCTAGATATATGTACTTAATAGCGGAATTACTTCCTGTATCATTCTTAGGATTTCTTTGTTCCTTCCTTCTCCCTTATGTTCCTTTACTCTGAATCTGGCTTCTTCTGCAGTGAGGCAGCCTGCAAAAAAGAACTACTTTCTTTCATATATTTTCTCAAGAGTTGCTTTTACTAATATGTTGCTTGCTGTTTTTAAACTATCCTTGTTTGTACATGGTTTCTGTGGCAATCAATGAGAGATTGAGGTTCGAAAGAGTTTATCTACAGTAGCATGGCAATAGCTCATAAACCAAATGTGCTGCAAATCTAGTAGCCAGTGGAAGGAACATACAGCTACCTCTAATATCTTCTCATAATTATCTCTGTACAAATGTGTCCCTTGTAATTACTTTACAATAATCTGATGCTTTATTTTATTTCTCTTTGTTAAGTCATATTTTCTTTTCCAAGGTGCCCTTCTAAGATCGTGGGTCTAGTTGGATTGTACCTTTCTTGAAAATTGTCCTCAGACCTGAAAATATATCAATTTGTTTGTCTATTACACAACAATAGCAACAAGCCTTTGACTAAGCCTTTGTTTTTAACCGTTGCCTAACAAGCTTTAGAAAAAGCACATTGCATCTATGAATGTATAGAATCTTACAATCTCTAAGTGCAGAAAGAGGCCACTTGGCCCATCGAGTCTGCACTAACCTTGCAAAGAGCATCCCGCCCTCCTACTCCCATCTCTGTAACCCTCATGGGTTTTTACCATGGCTAATTCAGGTCCCTGCTCACAAAGTGGGGCATCAACCTCCTCTGTCTGCCATGTCTGTGGTAAATATCAGCAACTGGATAGGGAAGCTCTGGACTAACAGTTCTTGGCCTGGTGCACCGTAGGCTTTTAAAGGTGGGGCAGGCACAAGTGACTCCCAGGTGACTGAGTAGTAAGTTGTTCCAGGAATGGTAAATGGTAAGAAGGGGTGGAAATTGAACCTAAGAGACACCATAGGGGTTAATTAATGGTGGGTAATTAATGCTGCGAGTTTGGTCAGACCAGGCCTTGCAACAAGAAACCCGCCAAAAAAAATTGACACAACTTGCCAAAAGCCTCCGATTCATTCCTCCATTATGTTAAGCCACATGCTTCTTCCCATTGAGACTCACCCATGCAAGGATTGTAAAACATTTCTTTCTTTGATGAGATCTGCCTCAGATAAATGAAAAATGTCACAATTTAGTAAAATACGTGTGGGAAAAATATAAATTGATAAGGGTATATGTTTAGTTACTCCAATTGACTTACAAAAATATATGTTTAAAATGAAAGAAAATTGGTCTTTATTTCAATGTGAAACTTTACACTGCAGGCTGCCTATAAGTGCAGTGTAACCTGGTGTGTCTGTCCAGAGTCGGGGTTAAAGTGAACATTTCATCTAATGCTGCTGCTAAGAACTGCAATTGGCACAACTTCTTGCTTCATGTTTGCAACATTAGATATTCCTGATGAAGGGCTTTTGCCCGAAACATCGATTTTCCTGCTCCTCAGATGCTGTGCTTTTCCAGCACCACTCTAATCTAGACTCTGATCTCCAGCATCCGCAGTCCTCACTTTTGCCTAAAATTTTAATAAGCTGAGTATGAAAGAGATTTTTATTGCCCTGATGTAGCACACCATTCAGCTTCCTGGTCATATGACCTGAATTCTGTAATCTTATTGGTTATATTTGCAAATAATTAATGTGAGCCTTTTGGGAGATGGGAAGTTACCAGTCACTCATAACCGATGTGTGGGTGACCTCTGCATCACTGCAACCAAGGAAACTTCTTCAACCCAATGTAGAAAGGTCGATCAGTAGCAGCACTGTACCCTAAACCTGAGCTGGTTCTGGTTATTAGATAGCACATGGAGCAGATAACCTCCTTATTGACAAGGAGGGTGGAAAAAAGGAGTAATAAATGTTTCAATTCAGAGACAAGTAGGAGCACAATTACAGGTAGAAATGAAGTTATCAATAATTCAGAAAATATTAGGAGGCACATTTCTTATGAATCTCACTGTTACCATTTAAAACCTTTTGTAATGGGTTACTGATATATTATTTGGCTTACTTTGTAGGAACCTTCTAAGTCTGAGAATGAGCCTGCTGAAAGAGTGCAAGAGAAGCTTTCCATCCTGGGTGACCTGATCCTTTATTATTGCCGGAATGCTGCCTATCCAGTGTTGGTCCAGCTTTACCAAGCAGAGGTATGTCTACATTTTAGAGTCATAGCATTTGCGGAGTTTTACTGTTATGACGTTATCAGGACAGTGAGGTTGACTTCAGAGGTCGTGAGCTGATTTTTTGTTTTGGTGATGTGTAAATGGAAACAAACCACGTGGCTATTTTAATCAATTCATCTGCATTGTTGTGATATTTCCTCAGTGATTTACTTATTTTCTGTGCCTTTGTATAGGATTTGTGAGTTGCTTTGAGGTTCATTATGACTTTTCCCAAAAAAACATCTTAGACTGTTAGGAATTCCTGGGATGATCACATTAAGCAGTTTCTGTGGCATTTCCTGAATTGCTTAAATTGAAAGTTCGTTGAGTGTCTCGAGTGGTGTGTTATGTGAATAATCAATCCAATTTATTTGTGGATAAAGCAAACATTGCATTAGAAGGTGATTGTGATGTGGTCATAGGACCCAGAAGTCCTGACTAGAAATCCTATCACTGATTAATCAACCTGACAACACTTTCTAATCTGTTTCTAGTCTTGTCCCCACTTGATTGAAGATGACTTTCTTCCACTTTGGTGTGTGATCCCTGAGTCCAATTTTGAGTCTGCACAACCTACCACAAGTGGGAGAAGTGGTGTTTTGTGAAATGAGGCATTGCAATGTTCATGTTTTCAAACATCCCTTTCTGCTGCTTGCAATTGTTCTTCTTCTGGGCTGGTTTGAGAAGCTTGAAATTGTTAATTCCTTCACAGATGTAGTCTTGTGAAAGAGATTCCCAGGGGTTAGTGGGGGGATTATTTTGGGGAAGATTTGAGGATATTCTTGAGGCATTTCCTCTGCCCTCTTGGTAACTGCTGGCTCAGAGTAGAGACTTGATTTGGAAGTCTGGTGTCAGGCATGGCCCTCCCAGAGCACCAGTCTGATTGGGATCAGTGTGTCAATACTGGGGATGTTGGCCTGTGAATGGATGTTAGTATTGGAACACTAATTTTACCAGTAAATTTGTAGGATGTTTAGCAGATAATACTTCTCAAGTGATTTGAGGAGTCTGCTGTGCCTTGTCCACATCTCCAAATAATTCAGGAGGGCTGGTAACACTGCTGCCTGTAATCCATGAACCTAATGTTAGCTTTGAAGCAAACACTCTGCTTGTTTCTCAGTCTGCACTAACAAAGTAATCCCACTGTGAAGTGACCTATTCTACATGGCCTAGTGATCTGTTCAATTGTGTAACTAGTCTCAATGCATCAAAACCTCCCACTTTCCCAGCATAAATATGGATGAGCAATAAATTGAGGTGATGTTGAATTTCATTGGTGATGCCTGCACTCACTGACAAGAAGTTCTCAAATTGATCCACATTGTCTAGTGGCTCACTCTGGATCTCAATAGTCAGGAGACAGTGTTGTCCGGCAGGATGAGCTGAATGAGGATGGTTGTCTTCTAGATGTTGTTTAGCTTAAAACCCATTCCCTCATATATCTCTGACAACTGTTCTTTCCAGTAATGGCTCATTGTTACTCTGTGTACTCACAAGTGCCATTTATGATTGTGCTTAAGGTCAAATGAGGTGCCATGGACATTCTACTCAATGAGTGTTGTCAGCTTGGCCAGGAGGCACTGACTGAGTAGGTCATTCATTCCATTGATCTTTGATTTACTATCAGAGTGCAACATGCTGATGCTGGTTTTGGGCCAAACTAATAGAGATGGTAGACTAGATTAGTTGATGGTCAGTCTAACTGTCATTGACTGCTGTCATGGCATGGATAATGCCAACCTCTTTGTCATTCTTTTCTCGAATGGTGACTTAGTCAAATAAGTGCCAATGTCTAGTGTGAAAGAGTTGCCTGAGGCCTTGCATTTATATGTCTGTTAAAACAGGGTGTTTGTATAACCAGACTTTGTTTAGGAATTTAGTCAAGAGGTTAACTCTGTTGCTGTTTGTTTTCCCTACACCATCCTTGCCAATCCCACTTTCCAGAGGTTTGCATTAGACCCAACTCTGGCATTGAAATCTCTGAAGAGATTCTGCTTGGTTCTCTTTGGTCGAGAGTGTGGTGCTGGGAAAGCACAACAGTTCAGACAGCATCTGAGGAGCAGGAAAATCAACGTTTTGGGCATAAACTGAAGGGCTTATGCCCTAAACGTCAATTCTTCTGCTCCTCGGATGCTGTCTGAACTGTTGTGCTTTCTGAGCAACACATTCTCTGCAGTCCTCTCTTTCTCTTCCTTGGTTCTCTTTGGGACAGGAGACAATTATCAATCAAGGCTGAAATAAAATTCCCTTTTGACCTCAACGTTTGCTTCTAATGTTCCTAAGATTTAGGGTTCACAGATTGTTTCAAACAGAGTAGTTGTCTGTCTCTGAGCTGCCTTTTGGGATAATGGAAGCCTCATCACCCTTTGGCTCACCCTAATCCAGAAGCAGTGCATATGACCCCCACCAAGTAATCCCACTGTGAAGTTGATCTATTCTGGAAGGCCTAGTGATCTATTCAATCATGTACGTAGTCACAATACATCAAAGGCTCACCACTACTTTCCCAACTAGGGATGAGCAATAAATGAATCCAATAGGCCACAAACAAAAATAATCAAAATAAATAATGATTGAAGAGTCAGTCTTTTAATTCTACTTGCCCAGACAGTGGAGGCTGGGTCAATGAATGTTTTCAAGGCTGAGTTAGATTAACTTTTCAATGATGGGGAAGCAAGGGTTTGGGAAAACAGACAGGAAAGTGGAATCAATAGCCAGGTCAGCTGTGACCTCTTTGCATGACACACGCCTGAGTAGCCTATTCCTGCTCATAATTCCTTTTTCCCACATTACTCCCATCTGAGCCACAGGATTGTGAATTCAACAGAACTCTAGATACAGGAGCACATGTTCCATTCTGTCTCATCAATGCAAAGCGAAAGGAGTATTGCATTGTCAACCGTGCTGTAGTTTGAATGATAGTTCACACCCATGTCCCCAGTTGACTTCTCAGGTGGACATAAAAGATTTTTTCACAATATTTGAAGTTTAGCAAAAAGTTTGTCTAAGCCAACGTTTATTACTGAACTTGGTGTTTGCTATTCTGCAAAGTATGCCATTTATCAAGTTAAATGCTGCAGCTGCTGACCAGCTATGAAAGTTGAATACTTCCTTTATTCTTCATACAGGGTGAGTTCTTTAGATAAATGAACTCATAGTCTGATGTAACTTCCCCATCCTACATATTAGAAATGATTAGTCACTTTATTTTAGTTCACGATAGTGACAGAAACTTTGTTTCAGCAGTGGTGCCAAAATAAATAGTTGCTCGATTAGTCCACAGTGAGCTTCTCATTAATGTGTACAATGTGTTTAACTGTAATCAATGACTCACAGTACTGCCATATTCTTGGTGGTTTGCATGGCAAGTGGAGAGTATACAAGAAAAACTTGTTTGCATGCACAAAGCAGAGAAATAAATCTGACAAATTGCACATTCTTTTAACAGCTAACCCTTGCAGGGGGTGAAAGGAGATCTGAGGTCTTTGTTTATTCACTCGAACTGGGACAATCTGCTGCTACAAGAGCAATTAAAGCTTCAGGTTTGCTTTACTTTATGTGGATCTGATAAAAATGATTTTCCTATCTACCTACAAAGTTTGTTATGGTCCTATCTTAAAAGATGTTGGCATCCAATTAACATTTTTTTGGCACATTAACCAAGGAGGAGTTCCTGCAATTAACAACTTCAGGCTAATCTAAGGGTTTGAAGAGGCAAGGAATGTCTATCCTCAACCTCAGCTGAACATGACACAACAAACACAAATGTCGTAGGATATTTGTTTTTAAGGCAACGATAACTTTTCACTTAAATGCAAAATAGTTATCTGGGCATGTGCTGCTTTAAAATTCTGATTTGTAAAAGCAAAGATATGTATTTGGAAACATCGGCCAAGTTTAAATTCTTTTAAGCAGTATTGTAATAAATATTACAAATTGAATGTTAAATTAAGCAGAATTTTGATTGACATGCAGTCAGTTTGCTGAGACATGTTTGTTTCTGTACTCAAGGGAAAAAGATGTGTTAAAACAGCACAGCTGTTGGTGTTGCTGGGTGTAACTGTAGATCTTATGGAAACTCAGAAGAAGTTTATTTAGCTCATGAGCTAACACCGCATTATTTTCTGATGTCTTTGCCAATTGTGACAATCCATCACAGTAACTCCCTGAATGTTGCAAAACAAGCTTCATCATAGTCTTAGATCACAATATTACTAGACCGACACACAGAAAAGTTTATTAAAAGGAGTTACATTTTAATAAAGGCTAAAGAGTGAATAAATAAGTTTACTTCCTATTAGATTTGTGGATTCTAAAATTTGTACTTAATGTTTTTTTTAATTCTAAAACAATGTAGGACCTGGGAGTAAAAGGCTTGGCATTGATGGGGACAGAGAAGCAGTTCCATTAGCGCTGCAGATTGCCTACTGCAAGGTAGGATTCAATGTGTACTGCACTGCTACATTACATGGATAATGCTGCTGTAAGCAGATTTGTGTTACAGTTTAATAAATGGATATAGAACATTACACAAACAGCATAGTATGAGTCACATTACACTGGAAGCAATTTTTTATTCACTTGTGGGATGTGGGCGTTGCTTGCTGGCCAGCATTTATTGTCTGTCCTGAGTTGCCCATGAGTAGGTGGTGGTGAGCTTCCTTCTTGTGCTGTAGGTTGATCCATAATGCCATTAGGAAGGGAATTTCAGGATTTTGACCGAGTGACACTGAAGGAATGGTGATATATTTCCAAGTCAGGATGGTGGGTATATTGGAGCGGAACTTGCAAGTGATGGTGTTCCCATGTATCTATAGCCTTTGTTCTTCTAGATGGTAGTGGTCATTGGATTTACAAGGTGCTTCCATTGGATCTTTGGTGAAATCTTTCAGTGCGTGTTATAGATAGTGCAGACTGCTGATATTGAGCATCAGAGGTGGAGGGAGTAAATGTGTGTAGATATGAGGCCAATCAAACACACTGCTTTGCCCTGGATGGTAACAAGATTGTTGGAGCTGCAGTCATCCAGACAAGTGGGGAATATTTCATCACACTCCTGATATGTGTCTTGTAGATGGAGGACAGGCTTTAGGGAGTCAGAAGGTGAAATACTCACTGCAGTATTCCTTGCCTCTGACCTGCTCTTGTAGCTATTGTATTTATACAGCTAGTCCAGTCCTGATCAATGGTAACCCTAAGACATTGATAGTGGGAGATGGTAACACCTTGATTGTCAAGTGGCAGTGGTTAGATTATGGGAGATGGTTATTGCCTGGTACTTGTGTGGTGCAAATTTTACTTGTCAGCTGAAGCCTCAATAGTGTCCAGGTTGCATTTGAACATGGACTGTTTTAGTGTCTGAAGAGTCACAAATGATGCAGAATATTGTACAATGCAGTGCAATTATTGACAAATATCTCCATTTTTGACCAAATTGATGGGGGAAAGGTCATTGATGAAACAGCTGAAAATGGTTGGGCCGAAGATACTACCCTGAGTAATACCTGCAGAAATGCCCTAGAGCTGAGATGACTGACCTCCATCTTCCTTTGTACCAGGTGTAATTCCATCTAAGAGAGAGCTTTGCCCCTGATTCCCAGTGATTCCAGTTTTGCTTGGACTCCTTGACGCCAAACTTGGTCAAATGGGGTCTTGTTGTCCAGGACTGTCACTCTTACCTCACTCTGGAATAAGACCAGGAGCTGGGTGGCCCTGGCAAAATTTAAATTGGATGTTTCTGAACAGGTTAATACTGAGTAGGTGCTACTTCATAGCACCATGATGGCACCTTCTGTTACTTTACTGATGATCAAGAGTAGGTTGATGGAATGGTAATTGGTCAGGTTAGATTTGTCCTGTTTTTTGTGTACAGGATTTAGCTGGGCAATTTTCTATGTTGTCAGATTGATGCCAGTGTTACATCTGTACTGGATGAGCTTGGCTAGGTGAACAGCAGGTTCTGGAGCACAAGTCTTCAGTACTGTTGGCAGAATGTTGTCAGGGTCCATAGCGTTTGCAGTATTGAATGCCACCAACCATTTCTTGATGTCACGTGGAGTCAAACAAATTGACTGGAGACTGGCATCTGGGATATTGGGGACCTCTGGAGGTGGTCAAGATGGATCATCCACTTGGCACTTCTGGCTGAAGATTGTTTTGAATACTTCACCCTTCTTTTGCATTGATGTGCTAGGCTCCTGTATCTTTGAGGATGGGAATATTTGGGGAGGCGCTTCTTCCAGTGAGTCAATTAATTGCCCGCATTCATTCATGACTGATGTGGCAGGACTGCAGACCATAGATCTGACCTAATCAGTAATCACTTGGCTCTGTCTATCACTTACTGTTGCTTGGCATGCAGTCATACCAGATTGCTCATTTTTAGGCATGTTTGGTGCTGCTCCTGGCATGCTCTTGTGCACTCTCCAGTGAACCAGACTTGGGCCCCTGGCTTGCTGGTAATGGTAGAATGGGAGAATATGCTGGGCCACAAGGTTGCAGATTCTGTAAGACTATGATTCTACTGCCACTGGTCCAGAGTCTCATGGATGCTCAGTGTCTAGTTACTAAATCTGTTCGAGGTCTGCCCCATTTATTATAATGATAATACCTTAAATCATGTTGTGTGGTACTAATACCGTGAAGGTGGGACTTAACTCCATCATCACACTTATCAATATTATTAAAGAAAGATACAGGCAAGTAGTTTGTTAGGTCATTTGAGAGAAAAATTGAGAGTTGATCATATTTTTTGTGGGCTTGGAGTCACATGTGGACCAGACTAGATAAGGATGGCAGATTTCTTTCCTCGAAGAACATTGGCAAACGAGCTGGTTCTTTCTGACAATTGACAGGGGTTTCATAGTTATCCTTAGACTCTTAATTATTGAATTCAAATGCCATCATTTGCCATGGTAGAATTCAAACCTAGGGGCCAGAACATTACCTGGAATTTCTGGATTAATAGTCTAGCAATAAATACCACAAGACCATTGCCTTTCCACTATTGTATGATTTTGACAAATTGATATCAATTAATGATTACAATTAGTTTATTCTATCCTGTGTAAAAAAAAACAAAAATATTTTTTAAATTGCAGCAATATGTCCAGTCCATCTGGTATCTGTTGAAATATAACAGCCACCACAGCTTTCAAAGCAAGTTAGTCCAGAATCCAAGCAACTAGGAAGAGGAATAAAGTTTGAGTAATGTCACTAAATATTTGGTTGAAATCTGTTTTGTCAGAGTGATTTATTAATGTAAAAGCTTTGGGCAGAGAACTGAAACAATTTGGATGAGAAGCCATTTAAAGATTTGAGACATCACATGGCCAGTTAGGTTTTGTAATCCTGGCCATATGTTAGTGGCAGAGTGGGTAGGAGGGTGTTCTTGGAGTTCCTGATAGTGTACAAATAACTTTGAAAAAAAACTTTAATTTGCAACAAGTTGTTTCAAGTAAGATCATATGCCTTAGATGGTCTGAAGTGGAATTGCTTCTCTTTTCATGCAGTTCATTGCATCTTTGCTTACAGTGCTCAGCTCCAATTCAGCTCTTTGATTAGCTACTTGCACCATCACGCTGAAGAGCATGAATGGAAGTCAGTGAAAACTGCAAAAAATGAATCATGTTTAGTTTTAAACTGATCTAATTGGAGTGAAGATTCACAACTAATTAAAATTTAATCTGCTTCTAATAAACAAATTACTTTTCCTTTCTTTCATGAAAGAGATAGTTCCAAGACAATCTGATTCCTCTATAAATGGGTGTTGTTGTCACTGCATATCTCAAATGTAGCTCCTTTAAATCTACTGAGAAACTGACTTTAAAATGTTATTCTCTACAATCATTTACACTGTATCTACTTTTTAGTTAAGTGCACAGGGTTTTAAATTCAGTGAACACATTTGAAAATAACTTTAAAATCTTGATCTAAAATTCACAACGTGCTGACAAAACACAGGCCAGTGATGGGTCACCTCACATTCTAATTGTAAGTTTTTCTTGTCTTCCAATAGGCCACAGTCAGCAGAAGAAACCAATGGAGCAATGTAGAGAAGAACTGTACCTCCGTAAATCTTAGCAAGGCCTGCAACAAATATGATGAGCTGGGTAATATTATTCATTGCAACCAACTTAACTGGGTTGAGATCAACAGTCTGAACTTGTACGTACTTAGTCGCTCCAGCTAGCCACCTTGTTAGTTAATTCTGTAAACACCATTTATCAGTGCATTAGGAAATTTGCACCATTTACAAAGTTTACACAACATTTATAGATTGCATAAAATTTATTTTCTGTTGTCAAAACTACATTCATTAAAATGACTAGTCCAATGCAACACTTTACACACTTTTAATAGAAACAAAGTTCTGGAGAACTCAGCAGGTGTGGCACATCTGTGGTGAGTGAAACACAGTTAACGTTTAGAGTCCCATGACACTTCTTCAGAGTTTGCATTAACTATTTTTCCTCGCCACAGACATGCCGGACCTGATGAGTTTCTCCAGCACTGTTTTTATTTGAGGTCTCCAGCATCCATGGTATTTTGCTTTTATTTCACATACTTTGAGTTGCAAGACACCAACATAACACTGGAGACTTATTTCAAGGAAGAGAAGGCTGAAGCAGAAAAGTGACTGAATGTAAATTATAGAATAAGGGCATGACAATGTCAATTACATGCTTGGCAGCTCCCATTACGAAGGGGATGGCATAGTGATAATGTCTCCAGATCAGTAGTACAGAGCCTCAGGCTAATATTCTTGGGACATGGGTTTGAATCCTGGCATGGTATATGATGAAATTTGAATTCAACGAAAGTCTGGAATAGAAAGATTGCCTGCTGGCAACCATGTAACCACTATTGATTGTCATTAAAAACTGATGTAGTTCACTAGTGTCCTTTTTAGGAGGGACTTCTTGCTGTCCTTACCTGGTCTGGCCTATGACACCAAAATTGGTGTGCACAAAAGTGGACAATGAAGATGAATACCTCTCAGTACAACAGCATCTTGATCAGATGGGCTAATGGACCAAGAAGTGGCAGATGGAATTTAATTTAGATAAATGGGAGGTGCTGCATTTTGGAAACTCAAATAAGGGCAGGACTTAGACACTTAATGGTGAGGTTCTGGGGAGGGTTGCTGAACAAAGAGACCTTGGAATGCAGGTTCATTGTTCTTTGAAAGTGGAGCCGCAGGTTGATAGGATAGTGAAGAAAGTGTTTAGTATGTTTGCCTTTATTGGTCAGAACATTGAGTATAGGAGTTGGAGATCATATGGTGACTGTACAGGACATTGGTTAGGCCACTTTTGGAATATTGTTGTAATTCTGGCTCCCTCCTATGGAAAGGATGTTGTGAAACTTGAAAGGGTTCAGAAATGATTTACAAGGATGTTGCCTGGGTTGGAGGTTTTGAGCAACAGGGAGATGATGAATAGGCTGGGGCTGTATCCCTGGAGTATTGGAAGCTGAGGGGTGACCTTAGAGGTTTATAAAATCATGAGGGGCATGGAAAGGGTAAATAGTCAAAGTTTTTTTCCCCCTGGGATGGGGGAGTCCAGAACAAAAGGTCATAGGTTTAGGATGAGGGGGGGGAAGATAATGGGACCTAAGGGGCAACTGTTTCATGCAGAGGATGGTGTGCATCTGGAATGAACTGCCAGAAAAGTGGTGGAGGCTGGTACAATTTCAACATTTAAAAGGCATCTGGATGGATATATGAATAGGAAGGATTTGGAGGGATATGGGACTAGATTGATTTAGGATATCTGATTAGCATGGATGAGTTGGACCAAAGGATCTGTTTCTGTGCTGTACATCTCTATGACTATGTATGACATCCATCAATCAGTATGAAACAAGATATCCTTAGCTAGCGTGCAAGATATTTTCCTCAATGAGTTATCTTTTCAGGTTAACTATTATATATCTGTGTAGGGGAGTCAAGAGTGTGGTGCTGGAAAAACAGCAGGGCAGGCAGCATCCAAGGAGCAGGAGAATCGACATTTCAGGCATAAGCCCTTCATCAGGAATGAGATGGGGGGGGGGGGGGGGGGGCTGAGAGATAAACAGGAGGGGGGAGGGGGGAGGGGGGAGGGGGTGGGGGAAAGGTAGCGATAGGTAGATGAAGGTGGGGAGAAGTTTCCTCATTTCCCCTCCCCCCACCTTATCCCAGGCTCAAGCCTCCAACTTGGCACTGTCCTCTTTTCCTGTCCATTGTCTTTCCCATCTATCCACTCCACCTTCCTCTCTGATCTATCACCTTCTCCCTACCTTCATCTACCTGTTGCTACCTTCCCCCCAGCCCCACCTCCCTCCCATTTATCTCTGTCCCCAGCCCACAAGCCTCATTCCTGATGAAGAGCTTATACCTGAAATGTCGATGGTCCTGCTCCTCGGATGCCGCTTAACCTGCTGTGCTTTTCTATTACCACATTCTTGACACTGATCTCCAGTCCCTACCTTCTCCTATATTTCTGAAGCAGGTGTGATTTGAACCTGGGCCTTCTGGCTCAGAAGTATGGACACTACTATTGCATCACAGAAGCCTATCAAAGTGCATAACAAAATTCAATTGATCATCTCACTTAGCTAAGACATAACTTGTCAAAACACCACCAGTGTCCTGAATTCAATTCTAGGCATGCGCTATGTCAAATTATCTCAGTTGGATCTTTCTCTTGAGTTCTAAGGTGCAACTCATTGCTACAGGTAAGGCAAAGAGGGAAGTTCCAGCTGGAACAGAGATTGAACCCTGTGCTGTTGGTACCAAATCAGGCTGTCCGGCCAAGTGGTCTTCCAAGGAGTCAGTTTTGCATTGGCAACATGTACTTTTCGTGTGCTGGTTGTGGTCTGCAGTTAGAAATTGTAGAAACTCCAATCTTCTTTCCAGTACATGATTAATTGGGAATCTTTCCCTGCCCTTACTGCCTACCATTACCTGATTTTGGGAGGAATTGCAAGTTTGCATTCAACCGGTTAGACCCCATTACAAATGCAACTTCTTCAGCCTAGAGCTGGTCTTAAACACAGGGCCTCAGCCTCAGTGTTCAGTGACACGACCTATTGTGTCTCAAAATAGTCTTCAGTTGGATACATTTGCACCAAACACCTGGCTTTAGTACTTCTAGGGTATGGTGTGGAGGTGCTGATGTTGGACTAGGGTCAACAAAGTCAGAAGTCACAACCAGGTTATAGTCCATTGGGACTATTTGAAATCACAAGCTTTAGGAGCACTGCTCCGTTGTCACTTCACCTGAAGGAGCAGTGGTCCAAAAGCTTGTGCTATGAAATAAACCTGTTGGACTATAATCTGGTGTTGGGTGACTTCTGACTGCTTCCAGAGCAGGAATGTGATGCAGTGTTTTGCATATGACTCATTCCCAATCAATGTCCTTCAGTCTCTGCAGGAAGATGCTAGGAGAGTGAACATTAGGGATCCTGCTTGCTACAGGTGCTATCATGATCACATGGCTTAACACATCATCTACACTCATTGGTTAGGAACACAATTTAAATTACTGAATGATTGGACAGTCAGAGGTAATCACTTCAGGATAATCAGAAAGAAAAAAAAAAGTATGAGATAACCTGAATCAACTACTTTGTTAAAAAAAATGTAAAGTGAGTCAACTACATTGAAAAGAAATTAAAGAATAAAGCTCCACGATACAAGGATTTTTTCCTCACTTACCTTAATATCCACAAAAATTGTGCAAATCTAGTACTTAAGACTAAGAGGAGACAGAGCCTAACACTTTAAATATTTAATGTTCTTTCTCCTATAGTTTATATTTTTGCTTCATAGTGACTTTTCAAAATTATACACCAAATTCCTAAAACTATACTACTTAAAGATTCAGTACTATCACTTTTTAAGCACTTGTACAAGATAAGTAATGTATTCTAAAAACATAAATCTAGATCTCCTGCATGCATTTGAATTTTAATATTACAATTTAATATTACATGTTTCAGAATTCAATACAGAATACCTTCATCTTTCGATGACCGAGGTGGTGAAACGACAGAACTCTAAATCCAAGAAAGGTTATAACCAAGTGAGTACAGTCTTGTCCTGAAACTAAAAGCACAAAAGCAGAGTGATTTTGCATGCTTGTGCTCCTGGTGGAGTCCACTCACACTGTGGTCACAATTAGAAGCAGAGAAACACAATTTTACAGTCCCAATAGCCTCCTTCAATACTGTCACATCTGTACTGGCTGTTGAATGAGCTACCACCCAGCCCTAACTGTAGCTCTTTCAAATCTATATTCAGCTCTCTTTGAAGTTCCTATGGAGTCCACCACCATCTATCTCCCCGGTAGTACATTCCAAATCCTAAACAACTGAGTAAAGAAGCTTCTCCTCTTCTTGCTGTGACCCCTAGTTACTAATGGAAAGAGATTATCCTTCTTCACTCTGTCAAAATTGTTCATAATTTTGAACTGCTCAAAAATGTCCATCTTAATCTTCTCTGCTCCAAGGACAATAAGCTCAACTTCTCTAATCTTTCCTTGTATCTAAAATCCCTCATTTCTGGTATTATTCTGGTAAGCTTCTCGAGGGCTTTAACATCCTTTCTTAATTAAGCTACTCAGAACTGAATACAATGTCCCAGCTATGTTTAGCCAGTGATTTGTAAGGTATACCATCACTTCCTTGCTTTTATATTCTATGCCTCAATTTATAAACACAAGGATCCTATCAATCTTCTGAACAACTGTTTCAGCCTGCATGGCCACATTCAGAGAATTATTCTTTTGAATCCAGAGTACCTCTGCTTCTGTACTCCCCTCAGTGTTATACCACTATGTTGCCTTGCTATGTTTCTTCTACCAAAATGCATTCCCTCATTTCTTTGCATTTATATGTATACTATATATCCTGCCCTTATCTCTCTCTTGTCTGTTGGGAAGCAACTTTCTTTTGTTCACTTTCAACACCACAAGTCTTCTGAGGTATTGTGTTCCACTTTAACTAAATTACCTCCCATAGGTTTTTAAAAAGGTTTCTCTCCTCATCTTAAAAATATAACCCTAGTCTTGAAACTCCCCACCCTCTGGAAATGACACTGGTCATTCACCTTATTTACATCTCATGATTTGATAAACCTCTATAAGGCTACTCAACAGTCCTACACTCCTGTGAGAAAAGTCCAGGCCTATCCCGCTGTTATGTTATGTCGCAAGCCCTTGCAGCTAGGAGGCATATGGGACTCAGAATCTCAGCTGAAAACTACATTGCCTATCCCTCAACTATTGAATTCCCCACTACTAACACCTTTTTACTCTGCCTACTAACCTTTCTCTCTTAGCCTCTAACACCATGGTACTAGAGTTTTCCCTTGAATTATCTACCACTGTTGCTCAGCGACAGTGAGGACTGGAGATCATTGAATGGTCATCTAAAATTTCCTACCTGTTGTTAGACAGCTCCAAGGAGTACTGGGCTTTCTGGGTCTGTACCTCCTTTTGGTGAATGGTCACCCAATCATCTGCCATCTCTACACTCCTCCTGGCTTGCCTATGACCTTGCTGAGTGACTACTCTCTGGTATAACTGTTCCAGACACCTCTCTCCTTCCTGTATGATATGCAGTGAAGAGAGCTGCTGCTGCTCCAAATCAGCGACACATTGTTCAAGAACTACCACCTTCTGGCACTTCCTGCAGATCCACTCACCTGTAGATCCAAAACTCCCAAATTTTATGTGCCACATGTAAGCTTTCCCAGAGTCCCTGCCATTTTTACTAGTCACGATGATGTATACTACTAAGGCCTCAGACAAATTTTTTAATCTCTCACTCACACACACACACACACACACCTGGCTTAGGGAGGGAGGGAGATAAGCACTAGAATAATATAAAACTTGGGCTTCGCTGCTCTTTTAGATACTGGGTCCTCTCCACCTCAGTTGTGGTGATTGGGCCAACCTCTCCTAGAAAACTCCTCAGTCCCTTCTCACTACTATCCTGTGAATTGTCAAAAAAACAATTTGCAATATGTAGTCACAGTGAATGAAACTCCCTGTCAGAGCACAACAATGCAAAATTGGCCCTTTAAAGCCATCTTTAATGTGATTAATGAAACCACTTTAAATCAATTAGTGCATGAGCTGACTATCAAATCTAATTAATGCTCAATGATACTATATATTTAACTGTTTATTGGCAAAGACTAAAGTACAGTGTCCCTGCTCGCACACAGTGTCAATTAGCTTTAGTGTTCAGCTACAAGTTTGCAACATGTGTAACTTATCTTTTCGTCTGTGACTACCACAGCCAGAAACATGTGTTTTGTTTTTTTTATTTTTGATTAATGCAGTACTGGCATCTTCTTCTGCACATCCACAACACCTCTAAAAACATACAATAACCAATGTCTTTATTTTCTGAATCTTGGTTGGGAGTGATTTCTCAGAACATGTCCTGTTGATTCCATTGCTTATATCATTTATGATATGGTGCTGCATATATTCTGACATTCCAAAGATTGAAGGACATGTTTCCTTTTTCCAGTTGTTGTTGCAAATTACACTTGTCGATTTTAGTTTACACGGTCCTTGCTTATAAAATTCAAGAGTCACGAGTTGTCAAGAGTTCACAGCTGGATTCTGAATTTAGAAATTGAAGATCTTATCCTTCAAATGTTTCTTAATTATTGAGGTCAAGAAACAAATGAAGGGTTAGATGAAAAAGAGTGGAATTAAGTTTGTGTGGACTATTCACCTTGTTGGGCTATTTGGCCTATTTCAGTGCTAATAATGCTTTGGTCTGAGTCTTTATGTTGTTATATGACAATAAGCATTATAGAGTTCTAAGAATACATTGTGAGGAAATATTACCAAGGAAGAATGCCTTTTAGAACTGGCTGTTTCCAGAGAATAAGGAAACCAGAGATTGGAATACCGTTCTTTCTCTTCAATATTATGTATTCCAACTAACAGAATGCAATTATAGCTTTTGGTGAATTCTGTGTCGAGAATGTGGTGCTGGAAAAGCACAGCAGGTCAAGCAGCATCCAAGGAGCAAGAGAAACGATGTTTCGGGAATAAGCCCTTCATCAGGAATTTTGGTGAATTGTGTCTGAATGGCTTTTACATAATCTGGACCTACATTTTTTTGAATGTATCTCTAAAGTGAGCAGGAATCTTTCATCTTGTCTGCCTCAACTGGATTTGAACTCGAATTTTGACACGCACAAGGACTCAGATCCCAACATAAAATTAATCTTTTTCTCCAATTTACTCACTCACACTTCTGGGGGCGGGGTTGGGGAAATGGTGGTGTTTATTATGTAATTGTCACTTCCTTCCCAAACATAGGGCAAACCTGTTGCAGTCTTAATTGGTGTCAGTTAACTCTGGATGGACAGTAGACAAAAACAATGGTATAACTCAAAGGCCAAAATGTTCCCTCTGCTCAATTAGAATAAGCACAAATCATGTAAACAAACAGCATTCAAGTTTATGTTGGTTAGTCAGTCTAAAAATAAGTTTGTAAACAATGTTCAAGGTACATGGGTAATAAGTCTACCCCTAAAATCCCCAAATGCCTGGGAAAATTCAATCTTGGGGTGACAAAACAGAGAAAAGTTGCCCCGCTAAGTTAAATGGAAGGGAAAGGGGTTGTTCCTCCAGTCACAAACTGGTTCCCTCCCATCCTGGCTGCTCGTAGGCTGCCTAGTAAGTGGAGCTGCAACAGAGGCTTGAGAGTGAAAGGGGGTGCTGTGAGGGTAGGAGAAAGAGGAAGGCTGCATGCAGAGGGGACAGATGAGGGAAGGCAGACTGCAAGGAAGCATAAAAAATTTCAAGCCAATCAACAAAATAGCACTCAGCCAACAGGGAAATAGGAAAACTTGAAATCACTGAGATAACAAATTACTTGTAAATGATTATGGAATCTCTAGCTTAAAGTTGTTCGGGAGCTGCTATTGGGAAAACCGTAGGGGATGCTATTGTTATGAACACTCTGTCAATTGCTCAATTTAAGGCTGAAATTGCAGTATAAAGGATAGTAACTGCCTGGTAAACATACTCTGGCTCTGTGAATACATGTTGGAAGCTCATTAGGTGTAACCCCCACCAATCTGGAAGATGTGTTTAGAGTGATGGCTTTGGATGTTGAAGTGTTATTTTGGGGAAAAAAAAAGTTTTATTACTAATTTATGTCTGTTGACTTGTGTTAGTTCGAGTACTGTAATATCTAGAGTATTGTGGCTTTATGTTTAATGGAAGATTGATAATTATGAGAATATGGATGAATTCTTCTAATGCTGCTTCTGTGTGAATCCAAATACCCATATGTCAACACAAATATGAAAGTGATGTTCCTACATGACTGAATCAACCAATAAAGGAGTTAGTGAGAATGAAAAAGTCATTCTCCAAATCAAAACGTAACCTTTAAGAGGAGACCTCGGGGTTGGGGGGAGGGGTGAGATGTCCTCTTATTGGAAAGGAAATTAACTTTGATCAGAACATTTGATGCTGAGTACATATGACATAGAATGACAAACCAACATACTTAATGTCAATCTCTTTCTGTTGTTCTAGCAAATAAGTGTGACCAAAATCAAGATTGACAAGGTACAGATAATAGGGATTAATAATACCACGTTTGCTGTTTGTCTGGACCAGGATGAGCAAAAGGTTCTTCAGAGCGTAACAAGGTAGGAGAATTAGTTCACATTTCTCACCATTTGTTTCACCTTTCGCAAATATATTTCAAACTAAAAAGATACAATCGCAGAAACGATGGTTGTCTTGTAATGCATTTTCAAATTTAGGATGTATCACTTCAATCACATTCCTCAGAGACATTAATTAATTTTAGCAGTCTTTCTAACGCTATGTTTGCCATTTTACAAGCAGCAAGATCCCGCAAACATAATGAGTGAGTTTTGTGTGGTGTTGATTGAGGAAGCAGTACCGACTAGGATACTTGGAGAACTCCCTCCAGTCAGGTTTCTAATAACTTTGTGAAACTGGGTTCACACCACAACCAGCCAATAATACCTTTAGCTATGTAAAATCTCTCAATACTGAACCAGAGAGTCAACCTCATTTAAGTGTTCAAGAGCTGGGATAAGATTTGAATCCATAACTTTCTGGGTCGGTGTGAAGTGAGCCAGCCACTGAGTCCTGCCCATTATCAGCTAATACAGTCCTTACTCTATGAAGTCCAACTGTCTGAAAACTCCTTAGTAAGTGGTATACATGCAAATCATTACAGTTTACGCGGATCAATGAACTACATCTGCTTTTTCCACACAATCTTTTTGTTTAGCATGTGGATATTGTTATCTAACTGAAGGATAGTGCTATATAAGGAAAAAGGTAAAGTTATCATAGTCCAGGTCATAGGGCCACTCCCCCATTAAACATGGACAACTGGTGGTGTTTTAACCTGACAGTCACCATGCCTCAGACAAATGGAGAGGTTGAGAAGCTAAGTCCTTCACAGTAACCTCAGCTCATGCAGCAATGAACCCATACTGTTGGCATGACTCTGAATCACAAACCAGCCATCCAGCCAACTGAGTTTTCAACAGACTCATGCAGTACAGAACAGGCCTTTTGGCCCATCGAGAATGCACCGACAAGTCAGAAACACTTGACCTTCAACCCAAGCCATTTACCAGCACTTGGCCCATAGTCTCGAATGTTACGATGTGCCAAGTGCTCATCTTGGTACTTATAAAGGATGTGAGACATTTCGCCTCTACCACCCTCCCAGGTAGCACATACCAGACCATCATCACTTTCTGGGTAAAAACGTTTTTCCTCACATTCCCTCTAAACCTCCTGCCCCTCACATGAAACCTGTGCACCATCATGACTAATCCTTCAACTAAAGGGGGCAGCTGCTCTGTCCATGCCCCACATAATCTTGTGTACCTCAATCAGATCACCCCCTCAGTCTTCTCGGCTCCAAGGAAAACAACCCAAGTTTTTCCAACCTTTCCTTATCACTTAAATTTTCCATCCCAGGCAGCATTCCTCTACACCCCCTCCAGTGCAATAACAACCTTCCTGTAAATTCCATAAGAACTGCAGATGCTGAAAATCAGAAACACATACAGAAATTGCTGGAAAAGCTCAGCAGGTCTGGCAGCATCTTTGGAGAGAAATCAGAATTAACATTTCAGGTTCCTCATTCTAATAAGTACAAAGAATCATTGAAATTTCACAGTAATTGTTACGGTAACATTTCCTCTGAATATCTCAATAGGCATGCATTCAATTTTGAAATCTACTTGGGCATCTCTTATGTAAACAAACCAACATTGTGTAACAGTAAGTAAATTAGAGGCAATTATGAACATACAAACAATGAAGGATAAATAAGGTTCTATAGTCTATCCAAAGATGTAAAGTTTATCATAATTTTTACACACGTTATGTAGCCGACTCCAAAACCACGTGAAATTCAAATTCTTTTAAAACTGATACGTTCAGTAAAACATTCGAAGTAAGCAATCTACTCATTGAGAAAACTATTGCAGTGTACATACTTCAAAGGGGCTAAAATTTCTAGCTTATTGCTTTAAAATAGGTGAACAATCATTACTGCCTAAACTGATCTGTACAAAATTGTTCAGCTTTTCCCAGTATTGACCCTTTGATCTAAAAATGCCTGTAATTATATTATTTTGTCTTCTATAGGTGTGAGGTGTCTGTGTGTTACAAGCCTGAAAACAGTCTGCCTCAGAAGTTGAGGAAACATACTACTTTTCAGATGCAGCAGCAGCGATCAAAGTTCTACTCACTCCTCTGTCTTCCAATCATTACCTTTAGTGGAGCTGTGCCATAGGAGCTGCAGATGACAATACATTGTCCCTATTGCACTACTGGCTGAAAATATTGTTGTGCCAAAACAAAGGACTTGATTGCAATGTGTTGGCACTGATAGATTTACTGTTATGTAAATCTAATTTTACCTTGACGCTCACAAAATTCTTCAGATGACACAGCAAATGTGTTGTAAATTGTGATCTAAATGGGACAGAAAGTGCCACATAAGTTGATGTGTAGCCATTGCTAACAAAATTGCCAGGGAAGGAAAACTCTGATTCTAAGGCAACTGGTAGCTTTTGGAACCATTTCAGATCATGGAACTTCATGTTCTCAATTTAGCAGGAGCTATTTTTGGTCTTAACTTATGAATTCAAATGGTGCAAATGTAATTTCCCATCAGTCTGTTGTGCCCGATGTATTGTAGCACAGAATGAACTTCCATCACAATGTTAAGTGGGTGGACTGGAAATCAGAGAATTTAGTTTAAGTAGGAATTTGAAGTCTAAGGGAGAAAATAACAATCAAAACCTTTCAATGGACTAAAAGATAATTAACTGCAAATCAACATAAAGGCCAAAGTTTTTTTGTAAATACTTTACTCTGGTAAGTGGTGGGGTGGGGGAGGAACCTATAAGAACTGTCGGAAGCATAAATATAAACAAAAAAGGAAAGGAGAGCATGGCATAGATTAAACTAAATGATAAATTGATAAATTGTTGTAAATTTAGCAGCTTCCTAATGTTAACATAAAGAAGTTAACATAAAGTAAACAAATGTCTGGTGCAGAATTCCATTCTCTTGATCCCTTTCCCATTAAATGCAATAATTGATCCTGTGACACCTTATTAAAAAAAAAGTGGCTGATTGTGTTCACAGGATGAACATAGAAACTCCTGCTCATTGGAGGTTTGGTGTGAGGTGTGTTGAACACAATTGTCATAAGCAGGAGGTCACCCAGATTTTTCATAGATTCTCAAGCCACTTGCGTTTTCTCTGGCCTTGAGGTGTACATGTTCCACATCTATGTGGATTACACAAAATTACAGATCTTCTTTCATTTTTGCTGAAGGCTGCTTCTTAATTTTTGATTGCACTTCAGCTCTGCACTCCTTTGGTCACTAGTGGAGGGGAATGGGCAGATCAGAGAACCTTCTCATGGAGCTGGTCTTGGGCCTGGCATACGTGGCCATTAACAGGTCCAGGCAGTGGGTTTTATAGAGTTCAACTGACTGCCCCTCTTTCATGGGCCCTTCTTCAGGTTCCTGAAGAAGGGCTCATGCCCGAAACGTCGATTCCCCTGCTCCTTTGATGCTGCCTGACCTGCTGTGCTTTTCCAGCAACATATTTTCAGCTCAGATCTCCAGCATCTGCAGTCCTCACTTTCTCCTGCCCCTCTTTCATATTTGCATCCATGCTTAGGTGTCCACAGAGGGGGAATACCCAGTGCCAATAGCACTCCATGGGGGCTAGAGTGCATTATCTCTACTGAAAACCAAGCTTTAATTTAAAATTTAAGTTTGTTTTGGATATTTGATTTTATTGTTACAGTGCCTGTTAGTTTGGGTTAAGTTGGTTTGATTTAGTTATTTTACATTGTACTTCAAAAATGTATAATCTTCTGGGATGGCATAATGAATCTACCTCTGAAGCTTTGGGTTCAAGTTTCAATCCAGGACTTAATGGCCATGGAAGCTGTCTTTATAAATCGGGTCAAACAGGTTGAGTATCAACTTGTAACTCCTTTGGATCTAAAGAGTAGAAACTCCTGGCAAAGACCTTTAATAGGTGCCAATTGGCAGCTTCTTTCTTGTCTTCCTTGGTTTCTTTTAATTTCCAGAAGTGTTGTTACGCACAACTGAATGTGATTATTTTTCACCAAATAACCTGTGTTTTCCAATTTATTCATTTGTATGCAAAGCGCATTAAGAGCAAAACAGACTACCAAAGATACTCTTCGTTTCAATTGAAACCCTAACTAATTTATACAATTGAGTATTTTAATTATAAATTCAAAAATAATGAATTGAATGTCAATGAATAGTTCTTCTGAAGCTAGAAACTCATACTATTGAAATGGTGATTTGAGTTCAAATTGTTTGCATAATTATTTACCAGGATTCAATTGTGATGGGCCAATAATATTGACCGGTATAATACTATAAAGTTCTTTATTGATTTGACACTGTTTACTGATGATGGGTCAAAATTGTTTCAATTTCTTTATATTTAAAATTCTAAAAAGTTATGCTTGCTCTCAGTTTTTAAAAAACTGTGATTTAAGACATGGGAATAGAGTGTATTCTTGTATATAGGAAATAAACAAGAATACATTATTTATGCACACAGTATCCGCAGAAAGATTCCCTAATTGGCTCTGTGACATTGTACACTTGTTTAATTAGAGTTTACAATTATCTGCATATTGTGGCAAATGGATACTCTAGAACCTATGAACTGCTGATGTTTATATTTTTAAAATGAATTTTGATTCACCAGTCGTTTGCAAACAATATTCAGCTGGACTATTTTGGATGGAGTCCGAAGACTGCTTGAAAAGTAGCCAGCTTCTGCAAGATGGGTACAATAAGTTTGTAGGCGATTGTTGCGAACCGAGCACGTTCATGGTGGAAATTCCTGACTGTGGCATAGGAATTTAACTTCTTTTAAATTGACCAAACTGGTCTTATGTTTATAAACCAAATATGATAGCAACAATTTGCTTGTCAGTTTGATGTAATGTAAAATGTGCAATAATTGTATTTCTATTGCGAGTTATTTTTGTTTTCCTCAGTGACTGCCACTGTATACTAACAGCTTCAGAAAGTGCGATAGCAGTTTATTTCATTTCCCTCATAGGGCGGTTACACAAAACTTTCAGAAATGGATTGCACTGTCTTCACGGTACTGGATTGCACACTAAACTGTATATGTTTGTATAGCTAAGGAACACTGTAGAATATACATCTTGATAACAGATTTAAGAATAAAGCGTTTTGAAAGTTTAAACAGACTTTGTCGTGTGTTTGAATGCCTTTATTAACAGGAAGTGGAAATTCTGTCTGTACCTGAACAATTGGATTGTCCCCATATTTATGGCAAGATGAAGAGATAAATGTTTCTTTTCAAATTCATTTTTGAGATGTACAAGACCAGCATTTATTGCTCATTTCTAATTATCACTGAGAAGCTTCTAGTGATCTACTTCTTTTGACAATTTAGGCTTGCTAGTCAGTTTGAGAGGGTAATTTGAGAGCAGATTAGTTTGCTGGTGAATTGAAACTGTGGTGGCAGGCAGTGGGCAAGCTTCTTTGCTCCTCTTGGCTTGCAGGTAGGAATAAAATATTCTATTTCTAACTACCCTAGCCATCGGGTTTCCTAAGACAAGTTTAGTCCAGTTGGCTGCCCCAACCCAAACCTTGACAACATTGCTGCAAATATTTAAGGCACACAACCTCACTAATGCATGTAAATGACTGACCAGCCCCCATGGGGTACATTGGATGCCAAATCTTTACTCCATTTCTGTTAAAATCACTGATCTCAGTGTTTTTGGCATTTTCACCACCACCTGTCCCTTTCATGGAATGTACTGTCAATGGTAAGGCCAATATTTGTTATCTATCCCTAATTTCCCTTGAACCATGTTCACTTGTTTGAGCTACTTTGGTCATGCATCACCAATGCTGTCAGGGATCTGGAGGTGTTTGTGAGGCAGACTGGGTGTGTTTGGAAAGTTTTCTGAAAGGTGTTAGTGAATCAAATGTGCGTTTACAAGTCAGTGAAAGTTGATTACTGTTGGTGAGACAAACTTTAATACTCCATATTCATTAATTGAATTGAAATTAAAACCCAGAATATTAGCTTTGGTCTCAAGTTCAGTAACAATACCACTATCTCACCAGGTATGAACAGAAGACTATCAATATGAAAGGTATTACATATCTCTAATTATTTAATTTTACATTTAAGTTGTCTGTGGTTTAGTGAATAGTCAATTATTTGCATCATTGAGATCTTATTTCAAACTTCCATGACTCATGTTCCCCACCCAAAATACGGAGAAAAGGGAACTACCCACCGACTTCATTTCATTACCAGTGGCCAAGAAGTATAAAACAGGATTGCCTTGTTTTGAAACTTGCTGAAATTTCACAGTAACAGTGATCCTACTCTAACCTGCTGTAGAATACGGCTCTGCCTCTTGGTTATGCACTTGCCATATGAAGATCATGGCCTTAAATTCAAACATTGCCATTAAGGACAATGTCAGAGATGCTGAAGTCTACTCGAATCAAATTGCTTCCAATGCTGTCCCAAATGGTATTGCCTGCATTATGCTATAGAACAAGACTGACCATGCCCTACACACAGACTTGAGAAACCTACCAAAGTCATATTTAAATTCATGGATGTTCTATGAAGTGGCTCTAATGTTCACACTGCTGATATCAACTCATTGTCAGAATTCAGGAAAGCTGGAATGTATGCAAAGTAAAGCACAACACCTCATCTACCCAACTGAGGTCTCGCGTGATGATCTCTCTCAGAAGACAATAGGCAACATTTAAATGAAGAAAGAGCATGATTGATGTAGTCATCTGCTCCATAGGTGGAAGATGAGGAGATACCAGAAATACCATTGAGACGATGTGTTTCACATTAATCTATTTGCTAATATTTTGCACCTTGCCTTCATCAGTCGGAGCACTGAGTAGATGTGCTGGGAAATCATGTTATGGCAGTTCAAAACACTTGGTGAGGCCACATTTGGAATACTGCGTACAATTCTGGTCATGCTGCTACTGGAAGGACGTTATTAAACTGGAAAGGATACAAAAAAGATTTACAAGTATATTATTGAGACTGGAAGGTTTATGAGTTGTGAGGAGAGGCTGGGACTTTTTCCCTGGAGATTAGGGGGCTGAGGAATGATCTTATAGAAGTTTGTAAAATCATGAGGGACGTAGAAAAGATGAATAGCCAAGATAGAAGAGTCCAAAACTAGAGGACATATGTTTGAGGTGACAGGAAGATTTAAAAGGGAACTGAGGAGCATTTTTTTTAAGAAAGAGGATGGTGCATATATAGATTGAGCTGCCATAGGAAGTGGTAGAGGTGTGTACAATTACAACATTTAAAAGACTTTCAGACAGGTATGTGAATAGGTAAGATTTAGAGGGATATGGACTTCATGCAGGCAAACGGGACCAGTTCAGATTCGGAAACTGGTCAACATGGACGAGTTGGGCTCTAGGGCCTGTTTCCATGCTGTATGAATCTATGATTTCATTTTGTCAATCAGTCTTTCAGAAGGCTAGCCAAACTAGACGTTGTGTTCAAGATTGCTGAGCCATGTGAAAGTGGCAATATTTCAAAATGCTATCAGTTTGGGTAGTGAATAAGTCCAAACAGATTATATTGTGCTATATCCAAATCCAGGTATACCCATTTGGACCCAACATGATCACACAACTCCTACTTACAACTACAGATATAAAGGCTAAGATTTGTCAATATCTGTTGCATACCCCTGCAGTAACTTTAGTTCTGGAAGGGGTTCAACTTCAACCTTTACAAGGATGTGCTGGACCTCAGCATTTTACAAAGTGTCTTGTAAGGCATATCAACCAACTTAAAGAAGGCTCATAGTGTAGGAGGAATGTTGTTTTGCGAAGACAGTGAATCCCATGCCCAAACATGGTGGATTATCAATAAACTGGTAGTCCATGTGAAAGGATAAGCTCAGACTGAAATCTCATGAACAAGTTGGTAATTAAGGAGAAATTAAGGAGGTAACTTCACAAGCATTTAGACTGAAAGAGGAGAGTCACCCATATTCCTTTGAAATTGAGGAATTCTTGAAGGAAATACGTTATCTGATATTTATCTTGTGCTGAAATAGCTGGGGGAACAGTTTTGTGAAAAACTGCTAAACATTTTGAGGAAGTCAATGGACACTGGGAAGTACCAATGATTGGAAACTAGCTAATGCATTTTTAATAAATGTGGCAGGGCAGGCCTTGATAACTACAGACAAGACTTGCTTCCATTCAGTATAAACTATCAAACATTAGAGACAAAGAGACCACACTGCCTGAGCACATTTCTTAACCTTTAACCTAATTTAGGAAGAGACAATTTGAATGGAATGTGTGAATCTCAACTTCCAAACTGCTCTTGAGAAAATTTCAACACCAAAAAACCCATTCATTAAACTCAAAGCTGTGGGGATTCAGAGTAAACTCTGGCAGTGGATAAAGGAACTGATTAAACAACAGGAAAGAATGACCCTCATGTGGCTCAGGAGATATTTTGTGAGAGGTAGGCTGAGTGTGTTGCCACACTCTCTGAATGTTTAACATCACAGCGTATATTCTTTAATCCCCAACTGTTTCCCTGCCTCAGAAGGGCAGTTGTCTAGTTGTCAGCCTTTAGTGTCCTATTGAAAATACCAAAGGGTAGTGCCACTGCAACTGGAACTTGCTGTAAAAGCCCTTTACTGTCAGGCACTTCATAACATTCAGTTTCATTTAAGATTAATAGTTTGTAACCATTAAATTGATCTTTCAACTCAAAAATGACCCTCCTTCCCATCTATATCCTCCCAGCTGTTAACACCTAGACCCTTGTTAGATCTCCTGCAAGCAATTCACCCAACCCCAGCCCAATTGACCTTTGCAGACCTGACATCACCACCTCCACCCAACCGGACTCCACCTGCACTCGTCACTCCTCATCCCCAACCAGACCTTAACGTGACATTCCCCACCTCATGCACTCTGGGCCTGGTAACAATCAACCCCTCCCCACTGACCTAACCCCTTCCCCAAAAAACTGTCTACCCACACATCCCACCCATGTGTTAGAACGGACAATGCCTCCAAACTACCATAATCCTTCATTCAATTACCTGGCACCTTGACATCCTATTCACCATGTTTATCTGGTACACAACCAACATTCCCTCACCCACCTGGCACTCTAACACCACACTTATCTAAGATAGCTAGCCTCTTCCTGGAGCTATCAAAGTGGCTGGCTCTGCTACTAGATATTTAATATAGAGAACACAGTAGACTGCTCCAAAAGGGGATGTGGTCTCCAACAGGTTTTCCTTTGCTGCTGAATTCCTGGACAAGTTGGTTATAGGAACTCCAGCAGAGATGATATCTAGAAGTAAGTTGGCTGGATCAAATTTGGAAAAAATTTCAAAATTGAAATATCTGGGCAAATGTCCCCCTTGATTGTTGGCCCAATACCACAGCTTTAAGTAATTAGAGTCCTTTTACTATGCAATTCATGATCACAAATTTTCCAAAGGATCCCAATTACCACTTTAGAATAGAGCTGCTTGCCATGTGCTTAATACTCTCTGAACTGTTTTACCAGCAATAGTGTTGATGAAGTCATATGAAAAAATGGCCCTCTGGACCAACTGGAGCTACACCCAGCCCTTCCACAATCATCTTGACATCACGCCATGGTGAAACCTGTGATCCTTACCACTAATTAACCATTCCAAACTAAAATCCCCATATAGAATCATAGAATCCAAACAATATGGAAACAGGCCATTCAGCCCATCAAGTCTACACTGTCCCCCCCCACCCCACCTCCCGAATGGTATCACACCCAGACTCTCCACCTTACCCTGTAATTCCCATGGCTAATTCACCTAAACTGCACATCCTGGATACAATGGGCAATTTAGCATGGCCAATCCATTTATCCTGCACAAATTGGACTGTGGGAGAAAATCGGAGCACTCAGAGGAAACCCTTGCACACAGACAGTCGCCCAAGGCTGGAATTGAACCTTGGTTCCTGGCACCCTTAAGGTTTAATAGATTGAATCATTTCATTGAACGGTCACTGAACCAAAATGTTAACTCTGCTTTCTCTGCACAGGTGCTGCCAGAGTTTTCCCAACAATTTCTGCTTTTGTTTCTGATTTCCAGCATCCTCAGTTATTTGGTTTTTCTGAATCATCTCACTGGGTTGTTTCAACACCTGGGTGTGAGTGGGAATAGAAACCATTGCAGTGGCTCCAATTAATCAAACATTTGATTGTTGGGATGGAGTAAATAGCTCTCCAAATGCCATCAGTGAAACATGCCAAATGATTTCATACATATTATATTTATGGATAGCGTGTATACTTCAAAAGCTTTTAGAAGAATGTGGGAAGAAACCCAAAACCTAGTTGGGGACGACACAATGGCTCAGTGGTTAGCACTGCTGCCTTACAGTGCCAGGGACCTGCCTTCAATTCCAGCCTCAGGCGACTGTCTGTATGGAGTTTGCACATTCCCCCTGTGTCTGTGTGGGTTTCCTCCAGGTGCTCCAGTTTCCTCCAACAATCCAAAGATGTGCAGGTTAGGTGAACTGACCATGCTAAATTGCCCATAGTCTTCAGGGATGTGTCGGTTAGGTGCATTAGTCGGGAGCACATGTGGAGTAATAGGGGAATGGTTCTGGGTGGCATAATCTTCTGAGGGTCGGTGTGGGCTTGCTGGGCCTAAGGGCCTGTTTCCACACTGTATGGATTCTATGGAATATTTGTAAATTTAGATAGCTGTACAGTGACCCAGTCATTTCCAAGCAAAACATAGAACATAGAACATAGAACATAGAACATAGAACAATACAGCACAGAACAGGCCCTTCGGCCCACGATGTTGTGCCGAACTTCTATCCTAGATTAAGCACCCATCCATGTACCTATCCAAATGCCGCTTAAAGGTCGCCAATGAATCTGACTCTACCACTCCCACGGGCAGCGCATTCCATGCCCCCACCACTCTCTGGGTGAAGAACCCACCCCTGACATCTCCCCTATACCTTCCACCCTTCACCTTAAATTTATGTCCCCTTGTAACACTCTGTTGTACCCGGGGAAAAAGTTTCTGACTGTCTACTCTATCTATTCCTCTGATCATCTTATAAACCTCTATCAAGTCACCCCTCATCCTTCGCCGTTCCAACGAGAAAAGGCCGAGAACTCTCAACCTATCCTCGTACGACCTACTCTCCATTCCAGGCAACATCCTGGTAAATCTTCTCTGCACCCTCTCCAAAGCTTCCACATCTTTCCTAAAGTGAGGCGACCAGAACTGCACACAGTACTCCAAATGTGGCCTAACCAAAGTCCTGTACAGCTGCAACATCACCTCACGACTCTTGAATTCAATCCCTCTGCTAATGAACGATAATACTCCATAGGCCTTCTTACAAACTCTATCCACCTGAGTGGCAACCTTCAAAGATCTATGTACATAGACCCCAAGATCCCTCTGTTCCTCCACCTGACCAAGAACCCTACCATTAACCCTGTATTCCGCATTCTTATTTGTTCTTCCAAAATGGACAACTTCACACTTGGCAGGGTTGAACTCCATCTGCCACTCCTCAGCCCAGCTCTGCATCCTATCTAAGTCCCTCTGCAGCCGACAACAGCCCTCCTCACTGTCCACAACTCCACCTATCTTTGTATCATCTGCAAATTTACTGACCCACCCTTCGACTCCCTCATCTAAGTCATTAATAAAAATTACAAACAGCAGAGGACCCAGAACTGATCCCTGCGGAACTCCACTTGTAACTGGACTCCATGCTGAATATTTACCATCTACTACCACTCTCTGACTTCGACCGGTTAGCCAGTTTTCTATCCAATTGGCCAAATTTCCCTCTATCCCATGCCTCCTGACTTTCCGCATAAGCCTACCATGGGGAACCTTATCAAATGCCTTACTAAAATCCATGTACACTACATCCACTGCTCTACCCTCATCCACATGCTTGGTCACCTCCTCGAAGAATTCAATAAGACTTGTAAGGCAAGACCTACCCTTCACAAATCCGTGCTGGCTGTCCCTAATCAAGCAGTGCCGTTCCAGATACTCGTAAATCCTATCCCTCAGTACCCTTTCCATTACTTTGCCTACCACAGAAGTAAGACTAACTGGCCTGTAATTCCCGGGGTTATCCCTATTCCCTTTTTTGAACAGGGGCACAACATTCGCTACTCTCCAGTCCCCTGGTACCACCCCCGTTGCCAGTGAAGACGAGAAGATCATTGCCAACGGTACTGCAATTTCCTCTCTTGCTTCCCACATAATCCTAGGATATATCCCGTCAGGCCCGGGGGACTTGTCTATCCTCAAGTTGTTCAAAATGTCCAACACATCTTCCTTCCTAACAGATATCTCTTCTAGCTTATCAGTCCGTTTCACACTCTCCTCTTCAACAATACAGTCCCTCTCGTTCGTAAATACTGAACCAACATATAACCAAGCAAAAGTATGCAGAAGACAACAATTAGGATTTACATCATAGCTAACAGTTAAGAACATATCCTTGGATGTTTCACAAAAGCAAAATAAGATGAAGATTGACACCAAACCAAAGTAGCTAATAGAACAATTGGACTAAAACTTAGCTAAACTAGTAGATTTTCAGGAACAGCTCAAAGGAGAGAGCTAGCCAAGTTTAGGGAGGGATTTTCAGAGTTTAGGATTGAGAAAGCTGAAAAATATGTGCAAAATACGAGTGTTGCAGGAAAACTGGATTCTTGGCTGTGAAAGATTAGAAAGATAGGAAATGTCAAGGTGATGAAAGGGAATAAACCCAAAGGAGAGAATGTTAGAAAAAACAGCATGGGTGATTGAGAGCCAATGAATGTAAGTGAGCAATGAGGTAATAAGGTGAAGCATCATATTAAGATTCTATTGTCAATGATTTTAAAAAACTGGACACAAGCAAGCTATTGAAGTGGCTACTGCTTTGGCATTTGTGCTACTGACAGTTTCAGGTGAATACTTACTTAAATCTGGATAGTTAGAACCACTCAGGGAATTTGCATTTCTCTTTATTTGAGAAATGAGCCAACACAAAGGATAAGAGAATTTCTAGACTACATCTTCCTGCTTCAGGCTGAACAAAAGCGAAGATCAAAATTCAGTTGTGGAAGGTGACAAGACATGGCCAGTATCATTGTATGATGCTGTATCAGGATATTTTTCCCCATCCAAACTAGACTGGGAAATCTTAAAAAGGTATTAAATACAACATAGGTTGTGAAATCAGCATGAACACTTCCCTTATTTAGAAAAGACTTGGAACTTATGAAAAATCATATGGTAAGGGAACAATATTTTATTGATCTGCATAAAGGTTCCAACAAAGCCACTGAACAAATATTTCCATTGGTCAGAAATCCAGAACACGGATTCACTACAAGTAATTAAAGCCAAAGCAATTAAATGTGAAAGTAGGCGACTCCAACTGAGTTTTCCTCAAAATGTTTGTTTCAAATTCACCTGAGAATCAGACTCGTGGAATTCAACTACAAGAAACCTTACCATGAACCATTTGCTTTACAGACCCTCACTTCAATTGTAAAAGCACAAACCCATTCAGGAAACTATACACCTGTTATACAGGAGATTAATGATTTCTTTTTTATTCATTCACGAGATGAGTGTGTCATTGGCTAGGCCAGCATTTCGTGCATATTCCTAATTGCCCAGAGGGCAATTGAGAGTCAACCGCATTGCTGTGGGTCTGGAGTCACATGTAGGCCAGACCAGGGAAAAATGGTAGATTTCCTTCCCTAAAGTGCATTATAGTGAACCAGATGGGTTTTTATGACACTCAGCAAAGTATTCATGGCCATCAGTGGACTCTTACTTCAAGGCTGTTATTGAATTCAAATCCACCATTTGCTGCCACAGGATTTGAACTCAGGTCTCTAGAACATTTATTTGGGTCTCAGGATTAACAGTCCAGCAATAATACCGCTAGGCCATCAGTTACATAGAACATTGAACATAGAAAAATACAGTGCAGTACAGGCCCTTCGGCCCTCGATGTTGCGCCGACCGAAGCCTACCTAACCTACACTAGCCCAATAACCTCCATATGCTTATCCAATGCCCGCTCGAATGACCTTAAAGAGGTAGAGTCCACCACTGATACTGGCAGGGCATTCCATGAACTCACAACCCGCTGAGTAAACAATCTACCCCTAACATCTGTCCTATACCAACCTCCCCTTAATTTAAATCTGTGTCCCCTAGCAACAGCTGACTCCATACGCGGAAAAAGGTTCTCACTGTCAACCCTATCTAAACCCCTAATCATCTTGTACACCTCTATCAAATCTCCCCTAAACCTTCTTTTCTCCAATGAGAACAGCCCCAAGTGCCTCAGCCTTTCCTCATACGATCTTCCTACCATGCCAGGCAACTTCCTGGTAAACCTCCTCTGCACCCGTTCCAGTGCCTCCACATCCTTCCTATAGTATGGCGACCAAAACTGTACACAATACTCCAGATAAGGCCGCACCAGAGTCTTATACAACTGCAACATGACCTCAGGACTCCAGAACTCAATTCCTCTACCAATAAAGCCCAGTATGCCATATGCCTTCTTCACAGCACTATTTACCTGGGTGGCAACCTTCAGAGATCTGTGTACATGGACACCAAGATCCCTCTGCTCATCCACACTACCAAGTAGCCTACCATTAGCCCAGTAATCCATCTTCTTGTTACTCCTACCAAA